>NC_136918.1:92876977-93476977 GCF_949752795.1 Hyperoodon ampullatus | reverse complement strand
GAATCAATTACCACCATGCCACTGAAACTACCAGTCAAGCATGATGGTAGTCTACAGATATTTTCAGATGTGCAACCTCCATAACAATTTGTTTCCCATGCTGTCTTTCTCACAAAGCCCTTGGAAAAGTTGCTTTACCCTAATGGAAGAGTAAATCAAGAAAGAGGAAAGCATGAGATGCAGAAAATGGGAGCTTCAGCTCAAGAGAGAGAATAGGATTTCTCTAGGTTTAAATTGAAGGTAGATCTTAGGATGATGGCATTTCTAAGGTATACAGCATAACCAATCCAGTTGGAACAGATCAGCAGCCTCTGAAGAGTTGTCTGCAAGAACTTGATATAATCCTCATGAATTTGGAACAACTCAGGGAGGTAAGGGCATAGAAAACCAAGTCAGTAAAAAAGTAGTACACTTAACAGCAAGAAGGTATACAGAAGGTTGTTCAAGAAGGCAAACATAATCCTAGTATAAAATATAGCACAGTCAACATTTACAAAAATATAATGATGTGAACCCTGAATACTGATTTAAGTAATGTTATAACTCTCAAGTATGGGGAAATTTGTACAGTAAGGAAGGTTAGAGGGTGAAAAAAAATGCTAAATCCACATTTCCCCTAGTGGGAAATTAATAAATTGACGCTTAAAAATTGCTTTAAAGCTACCAATATAACAATGTTTATTGTTAAATGGAGGGAAATAAACACAAGTGAGTGCTGAAAGCGAACACTGAGGTGTGGGAAATGCAGGAGACAGGGGGGACAGAACATTTCGATAGTTCTTATGGAAATGTTTGGCCCATTAAACCATTTGTATATATATTTCTGTTGCACATAAAAACTTAATTACAAATTTAGGAACAGCTAACAATGGTTATATTGTATAATAGTATTTTCACTTGAGTTCACCTGAGTTACACTGTCTTACTGTTGCAAACCCTAAAAGTAAATTAATCTTGGTATTTGCTACCTACATTTGAGGAATGTTGTGTTTTATTTATAATTAGATGCTTTAGCCTTTATAAAATATATGGTGAATGTAATTATTTTCAAAAGTTATTTATGGCCTAGCCAGCATAGGAATGCACTGCATTTTAAAAGCCCTTTACATCACTAAACTCTCATTATATCAAAGGCTAAGATAAATTTGAGGCATCCGTAACTTTGTAGGCAACCTCAGAATGTGCTGATGTTGCATGCAATAGAGAAAAAGTCAGCCACCCTCACTTCCAGTACAGAGAAATGAGCGATAAGTGACTATGGAATTATATTTTCTCACCTCACCAGAAAATTTAACTTCAAACAACATTTACCAGACTTGAGGAGACTTGCTGACACTTTGCTCACTTCTATAAAACACATAAAATCTTTATCTGCAGGTTTCCTAAATGACTTCCATTGCTCCTTGTTTATTTGAAGCTCTAGTTCACATGTTTCTCTCTTGATTTTAAATCTCATTTGAAAATATTTTCTCCTCACCTTATAATCGGTTTCTTTTTTTTTTTTTTCCTTCACTTGCGTTATTATTTCTAAACACTTCACTGAGCTTTTTGACACTTAGTTTGTAGGAGAGATGATTTGCTGTTTCACTAAATTCCTTGCTGGAATTTAGAGTACAGAAAAAATCACAGAACTGTTAAAAAGATAATGTTGTACAAGCTATTGGTATAGAAAAGTTGAAGCAAAAGCCTTGCCCGCTCCCCCTGTTGCTTCCCTTTCCCCCACCCTCTCCTGCATATATCTTCCTAGTCTTCCCTGGGCATTGCAACTCATAAAATTCCAAAAATCATCATTTTTTTTTCTGATTAAGGAAATGACTTACTGCTCCTGTTATTTTACTGTGAAATGAGAAACAATAAAACAAAACTCTAAAAAAAAAATCAATGAATTTAAGAGACCGACAGGAAATGACAGCCTGTTGAAAGAGGTCAAGCTTATTATCCCGATATCAATATACTGAAGACTTTCCAAGCCATTCTGGCCTTTTCTATTCCTCTAACACACATACATGAAGAGCCACACACAAAGACATATCTTTAAGCATCACCACATAGACCACTGGGTAAATGCCCCGTTTTTCTACATCCATGTAGCTGTATTACCTTTGATCTGAGCCAGAAGTTTTACCTATGTTGCATTTGGATTCCAATATATGGAAAGCAAGTAGGTCTTGGCAGGACCTATGTCCCCTTAATAAGCTTTTCACTATCAGTTTGCCAAAAATGTAACACTGTAAACCAGTTACTATCTCAACAAGGAAGCATGCTCTTTCAGCAGACCACTGAGGCAATTCAATAGCTCAGGCATGTTTAACAAAAAGGATACAGTAGGGATTTGCTACTTTTTGGCATTTCTAATACTGACCTCATTTCCTACTGGCTTTTCCCAGCATGCAGTTTGGGGGCAGAGAAGTCCGATTGCTGGTAATCTACCAAAGAAGTGCCACCTGCTTCCTCTCACCATTTTAGTCAGCCAAGAGGAGAGCAAATGGCCAAAGCTCAGCCAATTGAACTGTATCAAGATACACTTTGAATCTTCAGCAAGTAATGCAAAAAGAGAAGAATGGGTTGGAGTTTCCTCTTCACAGAGGCGGTGGCCTGATCAGCCTGTTCCCTGTCCAGCCCAGGCCTACATTTGGTTTCTTAGGCCTCTGAAGCTTTCTTGGCTCTTCCAGGCTAGTTCTAGTCCAATTCTGTGGTCTCCCCGTCTCCACTATGCATCCTAACTATCTTAAACCCTCTTTTGCTTAGGTTACCTGGCACCAGTTTCTGTTTTTACAGTAAAAAACTCCTAAGTGATACAAAAGACATTTTGCAAGGAATCTAGGAAAATACAGTTAACATGTACTATTTCATATTGTGAAAACTACCCTTTGTTATCACGTGTTCCTGCAAAAAAAAAAAAAGTTATGCTGATATTAATCTTCAGAAGGAGAAGGTAGTGATACAATCTTTTTCATGGGCAGAAAGAACAGGACTGGAAGTACATCACTTTTTTTCTTAGGCTGGGCCGAATTTTTCTCTACTTTTTTAATGACGCAGCATCTCATTCACTTATTGAGATCTTCATTAGTGGTTATTTGTGTTCTGCTTGGGACAGAAAACTAACCTGTAGATTTCCATTGAAATTGCAGTGGTCTTAGAAATGAGCTAACATGCAGCCTCTTGTGATATCTAGTCCAGCATAGCTCAGTCCTAGTGTATTAGCACTGCTGGTAGGGAAGCAGCTATTTCTCCTACTTTCTATTTCCCCTAGATATGAGATCACAGGCAGGCCATTTTTCCTCTTGGGCCTCAATGTGCATGTTTTCAAATGAGTTCTAGCATTTTATGATTCTGTAATTCAGTAATTTCAACAAGGTTATTTCAATAAATACAAACATCTGTAATTACAGATTCCGGATGAGAGTGGCATCCTTATATCACTCTGCATTCAGATTTTCGTTCAATTTTATATC
Organism: Hyperoodon ampullatus; assembly: GCF_949752795.1. NCBI lineage: Eukaryota > Metazoa > Chordata > Mammalia > Artiodactyla > Ziphiidae > Hyperoodon > Hyperoodon ampullatus. The sequence goes on along the minus strand of NC_136918.1, from coordinate 93,473,522 downwards.
AATTTAACATTTGTTATGGGGGGAGGGGGAGCCTATTTCACACACCAAAATAGCTAATAGGTGACCACACAATTTTAGGTGAATGGACGTAGGCAATCCTGAATTTAATGATTATAACTTAATAATAATGATAGTAATGACAGCACCAAGCTACACACTTTTAATTAACAGCCCAGCCACAATAAAGTTGTCTACAAATAGATATTTTAAGAGTAGCTGTGTTATGAGATTTCTATAAAAATCAATTACCCTGGCTGCATAAGTCAATGAATCTGTTTCTAACTGTTAAAAATGAACACAATTCAGTGTAAACATTTTCCTCCATTTGATTTTTATGATTGCCAAAGTTATTTTTCACACATTTCAGAGTCAAGTGGTTCTGAAATTCTTACCAAGAAAAATAGCAATGCCCCAACCCTTCCTGCCACTTCCATTTTCTCAGAGGCAACCTTTTTTCAACTGTTTTAGCTTTTTAGTTAGCTGTTATTTTTGATAATTTCCCTCCACTTGTGTAAGTAAAATAACAATATCGCTCTTTCTTGATCTTTCACTCTTAGATTGTATCTATTTACTTCCTACAATGGAAAATAAGGATTTAGCTCTCTTCAACTAGGCCCTAGAAGTAAATACATATACTTCCCATGTCCTTCAGTTCCCCACTAAAATTACTGCATAATTTGTATTAAAAATTTTTAGGGAACTTTATTATGTTTACGCAAGAACTATTCGCAGAGAAGCTATGTATAAACCATGACTACTTTTACTTCTTTAAGTGACTTTTTGTTTCCTCTGTAGCTAATAATTGTTTTATTTTGTTGGCTTTATTTTCTATGTACTAATCACTGAAAAATGCCCAAACTCTCCCAGTTACATCAGATATTCTATCATTTTTATTTTGTTAGAGATAATCTTCCTGGAACCTTCTGAGCTGCTCTATTCTTGCTCTTGCTGGCCAATGATTTGCTACATTCCTGTTATATTCCATCATCTCCATCCTGGAGATATTCTTTGCCTCTTTCTTAAAGGAAAGAAAATCCCATTTTCTGGATTCCCTGTCTTTCTTTTGCTTCGTTACTCCTTCATTTTAGTACAGCATTCCTGCAAAAGTTTCCTAAGGAAGGACACATGGGAGGTAAACTTTTTTAAGCCCTTGAATATCTGAAAATGTCTACCCTTACCCTCGATTTGTTAGTTTGTATACAAATAGAAAACCAGAGTCAATATCTTTTTACTTCAGAGTTCCAAAGTTATATCTTCATTATCTCTCAGTTTCCAGCACTGCTCGAGAAGTCCCAAACCATCGAGTTTTCTGACCCTTTGTTTGTGACCTATTTTATCTTTCTGGAAGCTTTAGAATCTTCTATTTAACCTGTAGTCTGAATTTTCACTCTGAAGTGCTCTGGATAGATCCATTATATCTACTCAGTGGGCACTCAGTAGACACTTTCAAGAAATTTTCTTGATTGTTTATTTACTGATTTCCTGAGTCTGATTCCTCTGTTCTTTCTTCATTGGAACTTCTATCATTCAGCTGTTCTTCCTTTTGGACTGGTTCATTAATTTTCTATATATTTTTTTTCATTTAACTCTCATCTTTTTGTTGCTTTGCTCTACTCTCTGGGAGATTTCCTTGATTTTATTTTCTAACTGTTGTAATGAGATTTTCTTTTTTTGTTATTATATTTTTATTTTTTAAATGGTTTTCTTATTCTCTGAACAAACATATTATATATAAATATATTCATATATAAATGTATACAAGATATGTACAGGAAACATATGTATATATATTCAATACATATACATATATTTCTATTTTTGTGTCATGAATGCAATGTCTTTTTATTTTTCTATTATTAGTAGTACATATATATTTGAACTTTTCCTCTCCTTACATAGTCTGTTTCCTTTTAGTGTTTTTTCTGTTTGTATGCTTGTGTCTTTTGATTCTATCATTCATGTTACGCACTTGAATGAAGTGTCTACCGATCCTTTGTTGTCTATTCATGTATTAAGTAGATTACATAAAATTGTTTAGAAGCTACAGGTTTGTTGAATTTAGGCTTCACTGTACTGATTTGGTTGTAATCTTTCACTGGAAAACAGTAGTATCTTTTCTTTAGCTCTGGTCATTACTTAGAGAAGAATAGTTTTGTCTAAAGTTCTAAGTCTGGCTGCCAGTCTTCTGGAAATTGAATGGGAAAAGATACATGGTCAGTTTCAATGTTGCATATATACTCCTGGGCTGCCACTATTTTGGGAACAGTACCCTTCCCACCTCAGTACTTGGCCTCCTGAGGCAATCAGGAACTGATTTTTTTTTACTGCCACCAGAGAATAAGCCTCCAGTCTTCCACTGAGGTGCTGGATGGGATCTGGACTTCTAACTGCTTTTCACACAAGAAATTTATCAAGTTCCCATTTGTTTTAGCCATGCCTGTACCCTCACCTTCAGATATTCATGCCATTGTCATTTCTCAGCCTTTTATGATATGAATTCTGATGTACAATTAGATCATTTCTTGGATTTCCCCACTGCTTGGTTAGGTTTCAGCATATTTGGGCCTTCTAAGTCAGTTACTATTTATACTTGTACATTCTGCATTGCAAAAAGCTATTCCTAACCTGCTTTGTTTTATCCATTTTATCTTTTTGAGTTTACATTTTAGAATCTCTTTACTGTTATTTTCTAATTTTGGAAAGAACAGAAGTAAATATATATGGACAGTCCATCCTGTTTAACTGGAAGATGGAGCATTATATTTTTATTTCAATATAACTATATTATATATATATAACTATATTATAATTTTATAATAATTTTATATAATATATATAAAACTATATTATATATTTTATATATATAGTTATATGTAATATTTGTAAAACTTAAATTACCACTGTTGAAACTTCAGGTTCTATAAAACAGAGTATAGAAACTATAACATTTTAATATAAGAAACACACATACATCTATACTTGATTTATAGAATAGTCTATAGTAAGAAATTGATAAACAGGTCCATCAGTGGCTTCCTATGTATTGACAAATTTTTTAAAAAGTGAGAACTTGTGAGGATCTTTAGGGGAAAAGAGATGTTTAAAAGAAATATTTAAGAAGTCTGTGTGATGTAATATGCTTTCCCATTTCCAACAAAATCTATATCATCCAAACATATTTATGGGTTAGATTTAATATTTTTACTTAAGCAATGAGAGGAATTATATTCAATGCTAGAACATACCAATTATAGCCATAGTGCACTATTTTGAAAAATATGTCAGTTTATCCCCAGTCTCAGTTTCCTCATATGTAAAATGAGGATGATACCCCCACTGAATTGTTTAAAGGATTAGAAATAAAAACTAAATATATACCACGAAAGCACTAGGAACAGGAAAAATTCTACCTGTTGTTAACATGTGCAAATTCAAAAACATGTATACATTTACTTTATTCACTGTCTTCCCTCTTGTTTTGCCACGATTAATTCTGGCAAGATATACTGAGTCTTAAGGAGAAGCTCTCTATTCTAACTGCAGTCTATTTCCTTGCCATCTTCTTGCCAGGAATAACCAAAAGAAGGACTCATTTTCAGAGTGCTTCATTAGTAAGAAGTGGACTAATGTTTAAATCTGTGTGTTTAAATTAATGTGTGTCTGTAGCATTTCAGATAGTGATTGACAGACAGTATGCTCTCCACAAATATTTATTGAGTGAATGGGTGAACCAAAAATATTGCTAAAATTAAACTATTGTTTTTTCTTGTTATGCTTTCAAGTTACATTATCATTCTTTCCTAACTTATATTTAGATATATAGCTTATATTAAGGCAGGGGTGACAAATGTTTCCTTTAAAGGATCAGATGATAAATATTTTAAGCTTTGTAGGTCATATGGTCTCTGTTAAAGCTACTAAACTCTGCCATTGTAAATGAAAGCAGCCACGGAAAGGACATGTCTGTGTACCAATAAAACTTTAAGTGTAAACACTAAAACTCAAAGTTTATATAATTTTCACTTGCCATAAAATATTATTCTTCTTTTGATGTTTTCAATAATTAAAAAATTCAAAAATCATTTTTAGCTCACAAACTGTTCAAAAGCAGGAGGCTGGCCAGATTTGCTAAACAGACTAGTTTGCCACCTCTTTACTAAGGGATGGTTCTTTGTTTAAAAACAGAGAGAAAATCAGATGAGTAATTTCCTCTAGTTGTCAGCACAGCCTTACAGAAAATAGAAGATATTTTTATTAGAAGTTTCTGTTGGATTTCTTTTCACACCATTTTCCATAAGACTAGCATGGTAATTTTGAAATCCAGTTTGCTCAGGTATATGGTTTTCATGTCATGACCATAATGTTCATCAGAACATTTTACGCAGTTTTCAAAGTTCTGACTGGTATCAGAAAACAAATGAACAAGCCATTATGATTTCATTTCTTTAACCTTACTCAAAACCTTAATCATAATTGACTCCTCCCTCTCCTTGCATCTCCCCCATCCCTCAAAGCCAATCAATTCCCAAATCTTGTCAGCTTTTCTTTTTTTCCAGATTGAAATGTCTTCTTTTCTGTCCCCATTCACAGCCTAGTTCAGGACCTCATCAATGGTTATATTTTGTGAAATAAACACTTTATATACTCTATTTCTCTTCTGTCAATCACCTGTCACCATAATCCTCTGAACTGTAAAGATGATACAAATAGGGAGTCTCACTAGAAAAACTGCCCCATGTTTTTTTACTTACAAGGACAGGCATAGGGCATTTGTCAAAATTATAACACAACTAGCCTAGAAATAAATACAAAGAAAATAGTTTTCAGTGCCATAGGTCATGACAGAAAACAAACTGCATGGCTAGGTTGCACTTAACCCGAACCACTTATTCACAGAATTTGCAACTGAGCAATTGAAAAAGAGATCAAGATGGCAGGCAAAAAATGACTATCTTCAGGGATCAGAAAGAATCCTTTAATCATCTCTCTCTTCTTTTTTAGACTTAACTGCATGAATTTCTTTATGTGAAAATCTTTGATTGGATTCTGATTATCAGACATTTGATATTCAGGCACCAGGATATAACTTCTGAAGTTTCTGCCACTGAGATTTTATGAGCTTCACCAAAATAAGTAAATATTATTAGATATTAACTAATGGGCAACCAGCAACTTTTCCAGGTCCCATTCTAGAACACCACATTATTACTTTTCAATTTTTTGTCTGGAACCATAAATGTAAACCTCCTTATGAGCACCTGTTAGATCTAAGGACTAAAAGACACAGGAGGCTGACAAGTGACTCTGATACAATGAACTTTTGAAACAGTCCAGACATCCTGTGTGCCCCAGATACCTCCTCCCTAGCCTATAGGAGCAAGTTAAATATTCAAGGCAGTTGACCACAATTTGAATTTTCCCTGTCCCCAAACAATAGCTGGTTTGATCTTTCCTTGACAAGGCTCTATACCCAAGAATTCTCCACTGCCAACCTTGATTCTCATCTCTGGACCTTCTAGACTTTTTATTGGTAGATGATCTTTCCTGTTTGGGGACCTTGACTTTATACAGTGGATTGTTGTTTGGTTTTCTCTTTTGCCTCTAGAAAAAAAGTTTCGGCTCCAGAGCCAGCACAAATAATTCAGTCTTCCCCACCTCCTTTTTTTTTTTGCCACTTTAAGCCCATATTTACAATTCTTAATCACTCCCTAAAAACCCAAGTAAAGAGACACCCTACCATAGAAAGAAAAGTTTGTCGGGAGCACGTTGGATTTTAATCATTACCCATTTGCTTGATAATTGCCAAGTGAGAAGAAGCCAGGAGGGAAAGCTGGAAATCTGTCTGGTACTATTAATTATTTTGATGGTATGAATAAAGCCTTGGGAAGCTTATTTATCAAATTCCCCGATGACTCTATTCCAGATGATTTAACATGAAAGGTGACATACATTCAAAATAAATGGCTGTCTAAGAATAATAGGTATAGGGGTTATTTTTATTTCCTTGCCTGGATTTTTAATATTTTCTGTATGTATTTTTTTTTTTTTTTGAGGTACGCGGGCCTCTCACTGTTGTGGCCTCTCCTGTTGTGGAGCACAGGCTCCGGACGTGCAGGTTCAGCGGCCATGGCTCACGGGCCCAGCAGCTCTGCGGCATGTGGGATCTTCCTGGACCGGGCACGAACCTGTGTCCCCTGCATCGGCAGGCGGACTCTCAACCGCTGTGCCACCAGGGAAGCCCATGTATGTATTATTTTTAATAAGAAAGATTATTTAAAAATATGCAAAAAAGGGTCAGATAGGTTTGAATATTGAGCTAAACACAAGATGATATTCAAAAGAAAGATATAAAAAGTAATACATTTGTGTTTTATTTTTAAAAATCTGTTATAAAACTACAAAATGGTGGAGACATAGCTTGTCAGCTGTAAAGAACAGACTTATCATCTGTCAGTATGTGGGAAAAAGTCTGGAACTTAAAGGGGTACAAGCTAACTTGATAACAACAGAAAATTACTGATCACAGGCTGAATTAACAGAAATATAGTGTTCAAATAAAAGGAATAAGACTATTAATGAAAGAAGCACTCAAACATTTCTATGGTAAGACATATTTGAATATGAATATAGTCTGAACTTCATTCAGGATAAGAAAAATTCAAATTAAGCTTACTTCAAAATATATTTTGCCTTTCAGATGACCAAGATCAAAGAGTCTGATATCATAATGTATCAGTGAGGGAATGGTGGAGACACTCACATATTTTTTATGAGTTTAAATTTGTAATACTTTTAGAGATAACAATTTGGCATCTTTCAAATTTATAAAATATATCCACGCATTATGGAGAACTGTGTTGGTATTCTAATTATTTGCTTGTCCTTCCTATGAGGAAAGAAATATACATCCATATCCTACTGATGTCTGGCTTGACCACATGACCTTCTCTGACCACTAAACTGTAAGTAGAAGTGAAGGTACTATTTTCAAGCAGAAGCTTTAAGAACTATCATATAGTTAACCACGTACTCTTTTCCTTCTACCAAAAACCTAGTTTGCTCTGGAAAGGGATTAATCCTTTAGCTAGGTCCTAGAATGAGGATGATGTAGAAAAGAGACAAAGAATCTTGCAATAGAGATGTAACATAAGTGAGAGATTAGCTTTTAGTTTTGTAAGCTACTAAGGATTTGACACCATTTGCTATTATGACATAATTTAGTCTGAACTAACTGATACAGTATTTTACTCAGTGGTTCTACTTCTTGGAATTTATTCTATACCTATACTCATGAGTGTATAAAATGATAGGTAGGTAGGTAGATTATCTGTTGCTGTTATTATGCTAATAAATGATTAAGAACCTAAATGTTCATCAACAGGGAAATGTCTAAATAAAATATTATGCAATCATACAAAAATACTATGAAGCTGAAAAAAAAGGATGAGGAAATTTTTATTAATAAGATGGTCTGATCTCACGTGTATATTTACAGTTATGTAATTAAGAAGGCAAAAGGAAAACAGACTATCTCTGAAAGGAGATATGACTTGACTCTGTTTAGGAAAACTGGATGACAGATGAATAAGTTTGGAAGGCTTTTTTAAGCCTTCCTGCATCCTCTTTTGTACATTTTTAACTCTGAATGTTTGTGAATGTATTATATATTCAAAAAAATAAAATACTAAGTAATGAAAAAGAGGATGCAGTAGTTGAATAGGTTATATCTGGATTCTGGAATCCTAATCTCTCCAATAATTCTATACTATAATCAATCCTGTCTCTTTCCCTTTGTTTAACCTTTCCGTTGAAGCTGCTAAATAGCTCTAATCATTTTTTTATGTCCAAGCTCAATTCCATGACATTATGCAACTTTGTCTTACCAGTGTAGCCTTCTAAATTATAGTAAACGTGGTGCTCTGCCTAGAACTACTGGGTTGGTGCACCCATATTGAGCAGCTACTATGAGTGTTGACTGGTAATGACTCATCTACATATTTCTCTGGAGAATTATCTTTGGCCAACAAGAGCCATCTAACCCTGGGACTCCTGGGAGGTTACGTCACCCTTCCCAGTGGAGGCGCTCAGCCAGAACTGATAAGTGTAAAAAAAAATGCTCAGCTCTTATGCATCAAGATGGAACAACTTTGTGATGCCATTTGTGCTCCAGAGTTACACATGGAATCAAGTGCTAAAATCGCATATTAATTTAGCTTCTTCTCCTGCTGTATCCTAATTACTTCCTCATAGGTTTCTCCTGATAACTTTCATTGGGATGGCCCATAGGACACTATATTTAACAAGATAATAAGAAAGACACTGTGTGCGTGTGTGTACAGATATCTGCATTATGGAGAAGGTCAGTGGTGGCTATCCTTTGTATGTTGGGCCTTATGCGAGGTCATGCTATTACAGATCTAAGTTACAGTTGAAAACTCCCTAATATGGCAAAGGAAATAGTCAAGTCCAGGAAGTGCAGAGAGTCTGATACAGGATAAATGCAAGGAGAAACACGACAAGACATGTATTAATCAAATATCAAAAATTTAATACAAAGAAAAAATATTAAAAGCAGCAAGGGAAAAGCAACAAATAACATATAAGGGAATCCCAATAAGGTTAACAGCTGACCTTTCAGCAGAAACTCTACAAGCCAGAACAGAGTGGCAGGACATATTTTAAGTGATGAAAGGGAAAAAACTACAAACAAGATAACTCTACCCAAGAAGGATCTCATTCAGATTCAACAAAAGAGAAATTAAAACTTTTACAGACAAGCAAAAGCTAAGAGAATTCAGCACCACCAAACCAGCTTTACAAAAAATGCTAAAGGAACTTCTCTAGTCAGGAAATACAAGAGAAGGAAAAGACCTACAATAACAAATCCAAAACAATTAAGAAATTGGTAATAGGAAAACACATATCGATAATTACCTTAAATATAAATGGATTAAATGTTCCAACCAAAAGACACAGACTCGATGAATGGACACAAAAACAAGACCTGTATATATGCTCTCTACAAGAGACTCATTTCAGACCTAGGGACACATATAGATCGAAAGTTAGGGGATGGAAAAAGATATTGCATGCAAATGGAAATCAAAGGAAAGCTGGAGTAGCAATTCTCATATCAGACAAATAGACTTTAAAATAAAGACTATTAGAAGAGACAAAGAAGGACACTACATAATGATCAAGGGATCGATCCAAGAAGAAGATATAACAATTGTAAATACTTATGCTGCCAACATAGGAGCACCTCAATACATAAGGCAAATGCTAACAGCTATAAAAGGGGAAATGGACAGTAACACAATAATAGTAGGGGACTTTAACATTCTACTTTCACCAATGGACATATCAATCAAAATGAAAATAAATAAGGAAACACAAGCTTTAAATGACACATTAAACAAGATGAACTTAAATGATATTTATAGGACATTTCATTCAAAAGCAACAAAATACACTTTCTTCTCAAGTGCTCATGGAACATTATCCAGGATACATCATATCTTGGGTAACAAATCAAGCCTTGGTAAAGTTAAGAAAATGAAATCGGATCAAGTATCTTTTCCAACCACAACACTATGAGATGAGATACCAATTACAGGAAAAATATCTGTAAAAAATACAAACAAATGGAGACTAAACAATAAACTAGTAAATAACCAAGAGATCACTGAAGCAATCAAAGAGGAAAACAAAAAATAACTGGAAACAAATGACAATGAAAACACGATGACCCCAAACCTATGGGACGCAGCAAAAGCAGTTCTAAGAGGGAAGTTTATAGCAATACAATCCTACCTCAAGAAACAAGAAAAATCTCAAATAAACAACCTAACCTTACACCTAAAGCAATTAGAGAAAGAAGAATAAAAGAACTCCAAAGTTAGTAGAAGCAAAGAAATCATAAAGATCAGATCAGAAATAAATGAAAAAGAAATGAAGGAAACCATAGCAAAGATCAATAAAACTAAAAGATGGTTCTTTGAGAAGAAAAACAAAATTGATAAACCATTAGCCAGACTCATCAAGAAAAGGGAGAAGACTCAAATCAACAGAATTAGAAAGGAAAAAGGAGAAGTAACAACTGACACTGCAGAAATACAAAGGATCATGAGAGATTACTACAAACAACTATATGCCAATAAAATGGAAACCTGGAAGAAATGGACAAATTCTTAGAAAAGTACAACCTTCCAAGACTGAACCAGGAAGAAACAGAAAATATACACAGACCAATCACAAGCACTGAAATTGAAACTGTAATTAAAAATCTTCCAACAAACAAAAGCCCAGGACCAGATGGCTTCACAGGTGAATTATATCAAATATTTAGAGAAGAGCCAACACCTATCCTTCCCAAACTCTTCCAAAATATAGCAGAGGGAAGAACACTCCCAAAATCATTCTACAAGGCCACCATCACCCTGATACCAAAACCAGACAAAGATGTCAAAAAAAAGAATACTACAGGCCAATATCACTGCTGAACATACATGCGAAAATCCTCAACAAAATACTAGTAAACAGAATCCAAAGCACATTAAAAGGATCATATGCCATGATCACGTGGGGTTTATCACAGAAATGCAAGGATTTTTCAATATATGCAAATCAATCAATGTGATACACCATATTAACAAATTGAAGGATAAAAACCATATGATCATCTCAATAGATTCAGAAAAAGCTTCTGACAAAATTCAACACCCATTTATGATAAAAACCCTCCAGAAAGTAGGCATAGAAGGAACTTACCTCAAATAATAAGTACCATATATGACAAACCCACAGCTAACATCATTCTCAATGGTGCAAAAATGACCATTTCCACTAAGATAAGAACAAGACAAGGTTGCCCACTCTCACCACTATTATTCACCATAATTTTGGAAGTTTTAGCCACAGCAATCAGAGAAGAAATAGAAATAAAAGGAATACAAATCGGAAAAGACTTAAAAGTGTCACTGTTTGCAGATGACACAATAGTATACAAACAGAATCCTAAAGATGCTACCAGAAAACTACTAGAGCTAATCAATGAAGTTGGTAAAGTAGCAGGACACAAAATTAATGCACAGAAATCTCTTGCATTACTATATGTTAATGATGAAAAATCTGAAAGAGGAATTAAGGAAACACTCCCATTTACCACTGCAACAAAAAGAATAAAATTCCTAGGAATAAACCTACGTAGGGAGACAAAAGACATGTATGCAGAAAACTATAAGACACTGTTGAAAGAAATTAAAGATGATACCAACAGATGGAGAGATATACCATGTTCTTGGATTGGAAGAATCAATATTGTGAAAATTATTATACCACCCAAAGCAATCTACAGCTTCAATGCAATCCCTATCAAATTACCAATGGCATTTTTTACAGAATTAGAACAAAAAATCTTAAAATTTGCATGGAGACACAAAAGACCCAAATAGCCAAAGCAGTCTTGAGGTAAAAAAATGGAGCTGGAGGAATGAGACCCCCTGACTTCAGACTATAATACAATGCTACAGTAATCAAGACAGTATAGTACTGGCACAAAAACAGAAATATAGATCAATGGAACAAGATAGAGAGCCCAGAGATAAGCCAAGGCACATATGGTCACCTTATCTTTGATAAATGAAGCAAGAATATACAATGCAGAAAAGACAGCCTCTTCAATAAGTGGTGCTGGGAAAACTGAAAAACTACATGTAAAAGAATGAAATTAGAACACTCCTAAACACCATATGCAAAAATAAACTCAAAATGGATTAAAGACCTAAATGTAAGGCTGGACAATATAAAACTCTTAGAGGAAAACACAGGCAGAACACTCTATGACATAAATCACAGCAAGATCCTTCTTGACCCACTTCCTACAGAAATGGAAATAAAAACAAAAATAAACAAATGGTAGCTAATGGAGCTTAAAAGCTTTTGCACAGCAAAGGAAACCATAAACAAGAGGAAAAGACAACCCTCAGAATGGGAGAAAATATTTGCAAACAAGGCAACTGACATAGGATTAATCTCCAAAATATACAAGCAGCTCAAGCAGCTCAATATCAAAAAAGCAAACAACCCAATCCAAAAATGGGCAGAAAATCTAAATAGACATTTCTTCAAAGTAGATATACAGATTGCCAACAAATGCATGAAAGGATGCTCAACATCACTAATCATTAGAGAAACGCAAATCAAAACTACAATGAGGAGGAAACTTACACAAGCCTCTTAGCTAGCCTCATCCACAAGAGGGAAGACAGCAGAAGCAAGAAGAACTACAATCCTGCATCCTGTGGAACAAAAATCAAATTCATAGAAAGATAGACAAGATGAAAAGGCAGAGGACTATGTACCAGATGAAGGAACAAGATAAAACCCCAGATAAACAACTAAATGAAGTGGAGATAGGCAACCTTCCAGGAAAAGAATTCAGAATAATGATAGTGCAGATGATCCAAGACCTCAGAAAAACAATGGAAGCAAAGATCGAGAAGATGCAAGAAGTGTTTAACAAAGACCTAGAAGAATTAAAGAACACACAAACAGAGATGAACAATACAATAACTGAAATGAAGATTACAATAGGAGGAATCAATAGCAGAATAACTGAGGCAGAAGAACGGATAAGTGACCTGGAAGACGGAATGGTGGAATTCACTGCTGCAGAACAGAATAAAAAAAAAAAGATTGGAAAGAAATGAAGACAGCCTAAGAGACCTCTGGGACAACATTAAATGCAACAACATTCACATTATAAGGGTCCCAGAAGGAGAAGAGAGAGAGAAAGGACCAGAGAAAATATTTGAAGAGATTATAGTAAAAAACTTCCCTAACATGGGAAAGGAAATAGCACCCAAGTCCAGGAAGTGCAGAGTCCCATACAGGATAAACTGAATGAGAAACACATCGAGACACATAGTCATCAAATTGGCAAAAATTATAGACAAAGAGAAATTATTGAAAGCAACAAGGGAAAAATGACAAACAACTTACAAGGGAACTCCTACAATGTTAACAGCTGATTTCTCAGGAGAAACTCTACAAGCCAGAAAGGAGTGGCATGATATACTTAAAGTGATGAAAGGGAAGAACCTACAACTAAGATTACTCTACCCAGCAAGGATCTCATTCAGATTCGATGGAGAAATCAAAAACTTTACAGTCAAGCAAAAGGTAAGAGAATGCAGCACCACAAAACCAGCTCTACAACAAATGCCACAGGAACTTCTCTAAGTGGGAAACACAAGAGGAGAAAAGGACCTACAAAAACAAACCCAAAGCAATTAAGAAAATGGTCATATGAACATACATATCGATAATTACCTTAAACGTGAATGGATTAAATGCTCCAACCAAAAGACACAGGCTCACTGAGTGGATACAAAAACAAGACCCATATATATGCTGTCTACAAGAGACTCACTTCAGACCTAGGAACACATACAGACTCAAAGTGAGGGGATGGAAAAAGATATTCCATGCAAATGGAAATCAAAAGAAAGCTGGAGTAGCAATACTCATATCAGATAAAATAGACTTTAAAATAAAGAATGTTACAAGAGACAAGGAAGGACACTACATAATGATCAAGGGATCAATCCAAGAAGAAGATATAACAATTATAAATACATATGCACCCAACATAGGAGCACCTCAAAACATAAGGCAACTGCTAACAGCTATAAAAGAGGAAATCGACAGTAACACAATAATAGTGGGGGACTTTAACACCTCACTTACACCAATGGACAGATCATCCAACATGAAAATCAATAAGGAAATAGAAGGTTTAAATGACACAATATTCCACATAGATTTAATTGATATTTATAGGACATTCCATCTTAAAACAGCAGATTACACTTTCTTCTCAAGTGCACATGGAATATTCTCCAGGATAGGTCACATCTTGGGTCACAAATCAAGCCTCAGTAAATTGAAGAAAATTGAAATCATATCAAGCATCTTTTCTAACCACAATGCTATGAGATTACAAATGAATTACAGGGAAAAAAACGTAAAAAACACAAACACACGGAGGCTAAACAATACGTTACTAAATAACCAAGAGATCACTGAAGAAATCAAAGAGGAAATCAAAAAATACATAGAGACAAATGACAATGAAAACACGATGATCCAAAACCTGTGGGATGCAGCAAAAGCAGTTCTAAGAGTGAAGTTTATAGCTATACAAGCCTACGTCAAGAAACAAGAAAAATCTCAAATAAACAATCTAACCTTACACCTAAAGGAACTAGAGGAAGAAGAACAAACAAAACCCAAAGTTAGCAGAAGGAAAGAAATCATAAAGATCAGAGCAGAAATAAATGAAATAGAAACAAAGAAAACAAAAATCAATAAAACTAAAAGCTGGTTTGTTGAAAAGAAACAAAATTGATAAACCATTAGCCAGACTCATCAAGAAAAAGAGGGAGAAGACTCAAATCAATAGAATTAGAAAGGAAAAAGGAGAAGTAACAACTGACACTGCAGAAATACAAAAGATCATGAGAGATTACTACAAGCAACTCTATGCCAATAAAATGGACAACCTGGAAGAAATGGACAAATCCTTAGAAAGGTGTAACCTTCCAAGATTGAACCAGAAAGAAATAGAAAATATGAACAGACCAATCACAAGTAATGAAATTGACACTGTGATTAAAAATCTTCCAACAAACAGAAGTCCAGGACCAGATGGCTTCACAGGTGAATTCTATCAAACATTTAGAGAAGAGCTAACACCCGTCCTTCTCAAACTCTTCCAAAAAATTGCAGAGGAAGGAACACTCGCAAAGTCATTCTATGAGGCCACCATCACCCTGATACCAAAACCAGACAAAGATACTACAAAAACAGACCACTATCACTGATGAATATAGATGCAAAAATCCTCAACAAAATACTAGCAAACAGAATCCAACAACACATTAAAAGGATCATACACCATGATCAAGTGGGATTTGCATCAAGGGATGCAAGGATTCTTCAGTATATGCAAATCAATCAATGTGATACACCATATTAACAAACTGAATGATAAAAACCATATGATCATTTCAATAGATGCAGAAAAATCTTTAGAGAAAATTCAACACCCATTTATGAGAAAAACTCTCCAGTAAGTGGGCATAGAGGGAACCTACGTCAATATAATAAAGGCCATATATGACAAACCAACAGCAAACATCATTGTCCATGGTGAAAAACTGAAAGCAATTCCTCTAAGATCAGGAACAAGACAAGGATGTCCACTCTCACTACTATTATTCAACATAGTTTTGGAAGGCCTAGCCATGGTGCTCAGAGAAGAAAAAGAAATTAAAAAATACAAATTGGAAAAGAAGAAGTAAAACTGAAACTGTTTGTAGATGACATGATACTATACACAGAGAATCCTAAAAATGCCACTAGAAAAGTACTAGAGCTAATCAATGAATTTGGTAAGGTTGCAGGATTCAAAATTAATGCACAGAAATCTTTGGCATTCCTATACACTAACAACAAAGAATCAGAAGGAGAAATTAAGGAAACACTCCCATTTACCATTGCAACAAAAAGAATAAAATACCTAGGAATAAACCTACCTAGGGAGACAAAAGACCGGTATGCAGAAAAGTATAAGACACTGTTGAAAGAAATTAAAGATGATACCAACAGATGGAGAGATATACCATATTCTTGGATTGGAAGAATCAATATTGTGAAAGTGACTATACTACCCAAAGCAATCTACAGATCCAATGCAATCCCTATCAAACAACCAAAGGCGTTTTTTACGGAACTAGAACAAAAAAAGTCTTAAAATTTGTATGTAGACACAAAAGACCCCGAATAGCCAAAGCAGTCTTGAGGTAAAAAAACGGAGCTGGAGGAACCATACTCCCTGACTTCAGACCATACTACAAAGCTATAGTAATCAAGAAAATATGGTACTGGCACAAAAACAGAAACACAGATTAATGGAACAAGATAGAAAGCCCAGAGATAAATCCACACACCTATGGTGAAGTAATCTATGACAAAGGAGGCAAAGATATATAGTGGAGTAAAGAGAGTCTCTTCAATAAGTGGTGCTGGGAAAATTGGACAGCTATATGTAAAAGAATGAAATTAGAACACTCCCTAACACCATACACACAAAAAAACTCAAAATGGATTAGAGACCTAAATATAAGACCGGACACTATAAAACTCTTAGAGTAAAACATAGGAAGAACACTCTTTGACATAAATCACAGCAAAATCTTTTTTGATACACCTCCTAGTGTAATGGAAATAAAAACAAAAATAAACAAATGGGACCTAATGACACTTCAAATATTTTGCAGAGCAAAGGAAGCCATAAACAAGCTGAAAAGACAACCCTCAGAATGGGAGAAAATATTTGCAAATGAATTAATGGACAAAGGATTAATCTCCAAAATATATAAACAGCACATGCAGCTCAATATTAAGGAAGCAAAAATCCAATCCAAAAATGGGGAGAAGACCTAAATAGACATTTCTCCAAAGAAGACATACAGATGGCCAAGAAGCATATGAAAAGCTGCTCAACATCACTAATTATTAGAGAAATGCAAATCAAAACTACAATGAGGTATCACCTCACACCAGTTAGAATGGGCATCATCAGAAAATCTACAAACAACAAATCCTGGAGAAGGTGTGGAGAAAAAGGGACCCTCCTGCACTGTTGGTGGGAATGTAAATTGATACAGCCACTATGGAGAACTGTATGGAGGTTCTTTAAAAAACTAAAAATAGAACTACCATACGACCCAGCAATCCCACTACTGGACATATACCCTGAGAAAACCATAATTCAAAAAGAGTCATGTACCACAATGTTCACTGCAGCTCTATTTACAATAGCCAGGACATGGAAGCAACCTAAGTGTCCATTGACAGATGAATGGATAAAGAAGATGTGGCCCATATATACAATGAAATATTACTCAGCCATAAAAAAAAAAAACGACACTGAGTTATTTGTAGTGAGGTGGATGAACCTAGAGTCTGTCATACAGAGTGAAGTAAGTCAGAAAGAGAAAAACAAATACCATATGCTAACACATATATATGGAATCTAGAAAAAAAAATGGTCCTGAAGAACCTAGGGGCAGGACAGGAATAAAGATGCAGATGTAGAGAATGGACTTGAGGACATGGGGAGGGGAAGGGTAAGCTGGGGCGAAGTGAGAAAGTGGCATGGACATATATACACTACCAAATGTAAAATAGCTAGCTAGTGGGAAGCAGCCACATAGCAGAGGGAGGTCCGTTCGGTGTTTTGTGACCACCTAGAAGGGTGGGATAGGGAGGGTGGGAGGGAGACACAATAGCAAGGGGATATGGGGATATATGTATACATATAGCTGATTCACTTTGTTCTACAGCAGAAACTAACACAACAATGTAAAGCGGTTATACTCCAATAAAGATGTTAAAAAAAAAGAAAAACTTTTGGGGAAATAAAAACACTATTTGCTGAAAATAAAAAATATGACATGTCTTAGTATGAATTTCCTTGAGATTTTCCTATTTGGTGTTTACTCAGCATGTTAAATCTGTATGTTTATATCTCTTGTCAAGTTTTCAGCCATTATTTCTTCAAGTAGTTTTTCAGCTCCACCTTTTTTCTCGTTTTCAGGACTCTAATAACACAAATGTTCAATCATTTATTATGATTCCACAGGTCACTTAGAAGCTTCCCCCCACCCACTTTATTTTCTTTCTGCTGTTCAGATTTCAGACTGAGTAATTTCTATTGCTCTATATTCTAATTCACTGATTCTTTCGTCTGCCCCTCCATCCTGCCATTGAGCCCTTCTACTGCGTATTTTGTCTTTTCAGTCCTAAAATTTCCATTTTATTATTCTGATTTCTTATATGTCTTCATTAAAACTTTCTATTACTCTGCTATTTTCCATCTTTTGATTTGTTTCAAGCATGCTCATAATTGCTGATTAAAGCACTTCTATTGTGTCCGATATTGAAATCTTTGTCAGATAATTCCAACATCTGTTATCTTTGTGTTGGCATGCATTATCTTTTTTCAGTCAGGTTCAGAGCTTTCTGGTTTTTGATATGATTGATTTTTTTTTACTGAAATGTGGAAATTTCATTGAAACTTTTAAATTATCAGACTCTGGTCTTATAATTTAAGTTATAAGACTGTTGATCATATTAATTTCCTGTTATAAGACTCTGGATCTTATTTTAACCTTCTGTTCTAGGTGGATTTCTCTGACACTGATCCATTGTCTGCCTCTTTACTGCCAGGCAAAGGCAGATTGACAGGTTCCCTAGTCAATCTTCATTGCCACCTGATATAGGGTGAACCTTGTTACTGCTGGATGGGTATAGGAGTTCCAGCCCCCCATTTTTCCCACTAACACCACAGTGTGAGTGGCTTCATTATTGCTGGTGATAGTGAAAGTCCTGAATCTCCACTAGGCTTCCTCTGATTCACCCCGGTGAGGAATGAGGAGCATCTCACTACTGTTGGCTTAGGTGAAGTCTAGGCTCACTACGTGGTCTCCATGACACTGGGATGGGGGCTGGCCTCACTATCACTCGTGAGGATCATGGAAGTCCCAGGTCCCAACTTGACCTTCTCTGACATGACCCTGGTGTGGGCATGGGGAATACCTCATTATAGCCAAGACAGAATGGAGTCTAGGTTCCCCACTCAGCCTTTGCTGGAATAGGTAGAGGTGGCGCCACAGTTTTTTCTGTGTTCTTTGGCTAGAGTAGAACAGTTATTGTCAAATAGTTTTCCATTTTGCTTATCTGCCTTACTTATGGTCCTTTGGCTTGAGCGAGTTGGTTTTTGGGGGTCTTTTTAGGTCAACACCTGTTTGTGTTTCTGGGTTGCCAGCTTCTTCAGCTTCAAGTCTTGAATATAAGGGCGAAAAAAGAAAACCCAAGGAACTCACCACCATGTCATTCCTTGTGTCGTGAAGTCAGTTGGTTAGCTTTCTTTTCTCTACTTTTCAGAGTCTTTTTATATTTGTTTTATACATAATGCCTAGAGTTTTTAGTTGTTTTTAGTTGGAGGAATAGGGAAAAGTACATTCCATTTTCCTGGAAGCACAATTCTTAAGACTTAAAAAAAAATCACTGTTTCAGGACTTATGCTTCCCCTATTCAATCAAAACCAAATTTCATATTGTATTTCACTCTAGAAACAGAAATCTCACTTTTCTATTCCCAGAGGTTTAACAATAAATCCTTTAGCCTTTTTCCATTCCTCAAACTCATATTTCCCTATTCTGACTTTAATAAATGCTTTCATCAATTGGCAGTTGATCAGATGGTTTGTGTGACCTGATAGGGTGGCACAGAACCTCTTTTCAAACTGACAGAATATTCAAAGCCTTTACTCTTTCCACCAGTAAAGCTGCTTTGTAAATGCCAGATTCTTTTAAAATTGTGTTGCTTCCAAGTGCATGTATTATTCATCTGACTGAGGTATCCCACACTGTCAAGGGGGAAAATTGCAAGAATCTATCTCTGAGCTTCCCTTTGATGCTGTGAGAAGATTCAAAATGAGTGGACTGGAAGGTGATTGTATTTTTCCTTTACCTTCTGGTTAAACTGACAATATCTGCTTCATGCTTCATATTACCATATGACATGTCACCCAGGAGGATGACCCTGAGAGCTTGAGTCACCCAAAAAAAGAAAAGCTAGTTGTGTGATCCAAGTGTCACAGAGAAGATACTGATGCTGACCAATGGCCGCACACATTTCTCTAGCTCTGCACATGATGCTTTCTGAATAGGACAACAAGCATCTTATTTCATAAAGTAGCAACAGCAGCAGAAACTGAAATATGCCTAGATATGCTCTTTCCAGTACACAATTTACAACGCTAGGTCTTAAATGAGATAGAATTCTACAAAGGTAAGACTAAAAAGACTTGAGAAGTCACTGAATCATAGCCCCCTTCCCCCTCCGGCCATTCTATAAGTAACAGTGGCCCAAGCTAACTAGTGGCAAAACTAAGACATGCTTTGACAGCTGACTTTCATCCAGTATTCTTTTATACACACCATATGGTCACCGATAATTACTTTTAAAATGCTGGTTGATTATTTTGCATTAGAGCAGAAAATTATCAATCTACCATAGAAGTACAATCTATGTGAACTTTGAGAACTGATTCCCTTAAGAGTCAGGATTTTGATGACTAAGTCATTCAAAAACACCAAGGAGCTGCAAGAAATAGGCAGTGATTCATTCAGTGGGTAGCACTGTTCCTTGTGATGGTCTACTCCCAAGTCTTCTGTATTGTCAGCTGAAAAGTGAGCCAAACCTAGGCCTCTCTGAGGTCTCCACAAATCACAGAGTATAGCATAAGTAGACTTGTCTTCCAAAGTAGGTCCTAGTTGGGCAAAAGTTCTACGACTGCTTTCTGATTCCATTTTAAAGAATGACCCCTAGCTGACCTATATTCTCCTGAAAGCTTAAAATGGATGTGGTTTCCAACTTCCTTTGCTATCCTAAACTGCATTGCTCTCTGAACAGCTGTTTAAAAAGCTGTAGATTCTATACAGGGTAATGAGTACTAGTAGTTCACACAATAGCTGCTTATGTATTTAAATATAACCTACATACATATGAAGGTTTCAATATGAGTTTGTATAACCTAGATATATTTTATGAAACATATTTGATATTAAAAGACACTTTAGTTTGTTATTTTCTGTTAGAAAAAAATAAAGAGGAATGTGAGATAATGTCATGGGAATGCAAGAGATTAAATATTATTCTAATAATTATATTTTTTGAACCTTAAATCAGGGCACATAGTAAAGAAATGTAATAAGTAAAACCTGAACTCTCAAAGATACAGATTTTAGAAATGTCAGAGACTTGAGGAAACTAAGATCTCATAACAAGATCCATTAATTCCTCAAAATCCTTATTTATGGGAATGACCAAAATTGTCCTCTTAATTTTTACCTTGATTATTTAAAAATCTTTTATATCTATCAGATCTTAGATTTTGCAAATATCTGATAATCATTCAAGTCTAATAAAAAGCAACAAATTAATACTGATTAATGTAAGAAAAGGAGTTTATCCAATAGATAATAAAGAGCCAGTGAGGGGTTTTAATACAAGGTGTTGTGAGACATTTCTCCATGGGTTGCTCTCGCTTCTGTACATTTTCTGAGCAAAGCCATTGATAGCTTTTGTCCCCCAAGTACCTTTTCAAGGGCGTTTGTATGGTAAACAGCCTTGGAATACGGAGAAAGTATCTCCTTTCAGGGCAGAGGTAAGATTTGTTTGCTGTCCAGGATAATAAAGACAGTTTCCCTCCAGGGTTAAGGTTGGGTAGATTTACCAACAGACTTTTTGGAAAACTGAGAGTTCCATAACCTGATATTCTTAAGATGTAATGTGTACTCACAGTGAGCACAGCATTCCATTGGGCATCTCCCCATGGAACTTGGGGGGCAAGGGGAACTGAAGAGAACATTCAATGTAATAAAGTCCTTTGTCTCTGACCCAGGAGCCTCATGTCATCTGCTAGTAACTATGGCAAACTAACTTAATAGCTTGGAAGCAAAGTAAAATCTCAGACTCAATCACTGTTCTTGACAAAAGGTGACGTTGTCAACGTTCATACATTTCCGCCATTCTTAGCTATGACGTCTATGTTAGTGATTCAAACTGAGTGGCTCTGTAAGGAATCCTAAGGAAGACCATGACTAGCCAGAGAAATGGGATTAAAAATTATGCGAATGGTCTACTTCCTAGTCAATTACGGTAATATATTTTAACTGAAGACACTGTCCCATGTTCTCATCAAAAGCAGTGTATAAATGTGAGAGTGCCACTGTTGGTGGTCTTGGAAGGTAATGAGACGGGCATTACCCAGCTAAGTGCTGCCATGAGCACAACAATTATATCCTCTGCTTTCCCAAACTCTGGGTGTTCTTTCAGCGGCTTACAGCACTCATTGACATTTCCTGACCAGGACTATAATTTTATGTTGCCATTATGGTCCTTCTACCCTGAACGTTAAACTTTTCTAAATACAGCTAGTAAGACATATCAAAGCATGGTGGCTTACCATTAAAACACTAAACTTAAATTCAAGAAAACTGAGCCCTACCTTGTTGTCCCTGGCATCATCAGATGTGGACACACTTCTCTGTTCCTTAAAATAATGGAGGTTTAAGTGTAAGGGTAAATGCAGAGGGGGAACAGTTGAGTACAGACAGATAATGGAAATGAATAAACTACTTGGCAACTCAGAGGAAATGCTTGAGCTGTGCTGTCAATATGGAGCCACACATATGGCTGTGAAGTACCTGAAGTGTGGCTACTCCAAGTTGCCACATGCTCTACATATGAAAAATACACACTGGATTTTGAAAACTGAGTGCAAAGCAAAATGTAAATACTCATCAATACATTTTATATTGAATACATGTTGAAATGATTATATTTTGGATAACTTGTATTAAATAAAATACAGTTTTTAAAAATAATTTTACTTGTTTTTTTAATCTTTTTTTCATGGCTACTGGAAAATTTAAAGATTACCTCTGATTTTTGTGTATACTATTTCCATCAGACAGTGCTGTGCTAGACTATTCCTTGTCATCTACCTTAATGACATGAATGCAGTGGGCCTATAAGGAATCTTAGGGCTGACCCAGTAGCTATAAACCAAATGGTGTCAACTGTCACACACTAGATGAAAGAATTAAACCAGTTGAAGGCCTGTAAATGGACCACAGGTTTCTTGAAAGCAAAGGTCATGTATTGTCATATCCTTTTCTTTTCCCTAGCGACATGATCAGTCCCCCAATTAGCTCAATTATTTTTTACCAGTTGAATGAGCTATAAGGAAATATAGGAAAAAGAAATACTGCAAGTGGAACAATTCAGTACATGAAGAGATTGTACATATTAATTCTGAACAGGATACCTGTGTATCATTTTTCTTAGCAGTCATTTATATTCTTCGTTTAAGAATGCAGCCTTACAGTGCAATTTATCTTCCAACAGGTCTCACTGCCTCTAGAGATCTAGGCTGGAAATGCTTATTTTCCTAACGCATATCTTCTTTTAGAACACACAGAGCAGTCATGGGGGTTAATTAAAGTGGGAATCACTTGGGCACAGGTGAGTAAGTTAGTAGATACACAGGCCATGGAATTTTCAAATTATCTGAAGATCATGGCCTTAAAAAAGCATTCAATATTTTGTGTGTACAGAGACAAAGAAAGTCCTAACAGAGAGGACAAAGCCAGCAGAATCTCCATGATGTCTTTGTGCTGCTTCCATTTATTACTTTATCTGCTTGTAGGGAGTGATACAGTGCACAGGGAGAGATGTCCCCCAAATGTAAGGTCCATGGCCATTAGCACTTATACATGTTGCAACAGAAATGAATGTCTGGTATATGAGACTGACAGGGATACAGGAACCAGTGGTATTCTAAGACATATAAAGCATGCTTTGCGTGTTCTTTATTAGGTGCAACTAATACTGATGCTGGTAGATGAAGGATGATTGCCATATATCTCTTATAACTAACATATGTTGTGTACTTACTCTGTGCTAGGTAATGTATACTATAAATTACAGAAATTTTGGAGGGGAGATGTTATCTTTGTTTTATAATTAAAAATAAACTAAGTTTGAGAGAGTTACCCAGGGACATCATAATGCTTGTCAGTGGAAGAGTCAGAACTTGAACCCAAGTGTAGTCTAACTCCAAAACCCATCTCTTTCTAGTAAACTAATGCCACCTCCTCTATAATGTAACAATGGCATTATTATGATAAGGTAGGGGAAAAAACCAGAGTTTTAGCGGCCTTACTAATTTCCTGTCTTTCCTGCCTTCCTCCATCTCTCATCACTTCCTCCCTCCCTTTCCCTGTTGTCACCCCCTTCCTCACACTCTTTTTCTTTCTCTCTGTAACAACTTTTCCTCTCTTTTCTTCGTTCCACCTATTTTTCCTCTCCTCTTTTCCAGTTTTTACTACCTAAGCTGCAGTCCTGCCAATGCCCTTGGAGAGCCTTGCTATGTGATAGCCTGGCTACTGGAGAAATACAAAGGCAATTGTAATAGCTGAAGAAGCAAATTGAGCCCAAAGTTTCTTTAGATTTGAAGATAATTCTTCCACCAAATACCACAAACATTCCACTAGCTTAGAGTTGTAGAACGGTAGGGCTGGAAGGGAACTTCCTGCTTACCTAGCCTGATACCCTCATTGTATACCAGAGGGAACTCCAGCCAAGGGCAGCTAAGAGGCTGCCCATGGTGACCAAGGTTGATGGGGAAGCCAGAACTGGGATTCTGGAATTCTTATTTTAGTTTCTAGGAAGGTGCATGGACAATTAAGTAGGAATGTGAATATGCAAACCTACTGACTCACATTGAGTGAGGCCAGAAAAGGTGAAGTTCATTTCCTCTACATAAAGTTGTTGAGAAGATAAGTAAGATAATGCCTGTAAAAGTGCTTAGAGCTCTTAAAGAGAGGGGACTGGTTTCAATGTGGGAAAATACTTACTGCTTGAGTATTAAAGAACCACATTTCACAGCTTTAAGCCAAACCTGAAGAAGGGGACTGTTGGAACTATAGACCATTTAATGCTTTTGAAATCAGATGATAAGACCTCTCTTTATATATAATAAGTGAGTACTGAATGGATGCCAAGGAGATGTTTGCTTTATCATCATTTCTGTTCAATAAAAAGCTTTTCTAGGTAAGTATATAAGGTACTGCCTGGACCCCTGCAGATACAGTAGACAGAACCCAATCTTTCTCTTTCTCTGATTCCCCAGCTGACCCTAAAAGAAAGTTTATTGCTGCAATCAAATCTGATTCACATTAGGTTCATCCTTTTATTCCAGTGTGTACTTTAATTGAGGGAAGTAGCTCATTTTAGAAGAAAGATGCCTGGATTAAGAGACAGAAGTGGATCTTACACTTGGTTGCAACTCTAATAAACCAAGTGATTTGTGCAAAGGTAGAACCACTTGCTTCTCTACTTTCTCATCTGTAAAATGCAGATAATATTGGCATCAATCTTCAAAAGTAAATAATAACTGAGGTAATATACATGTATTAGTTTGCACAGAATCTGGGACATTGTAAGGTTCCATAAATAGTAGCTATTATTATTGTTTTTATTTGGATAAAAGTTTTTAAGGTGTTAGAATTTAGGCTGTCAACATTTCTGCCTTTACAAAAAAAGCCTCAGAAAATTGTGTTTATCACTCAGCAGATCAAAGCTCTGTGAACTGAAATTGTGTTTCACAAGAACAGATTGATGCCTCACACACAGATGTCTTTCCCATCCCCAAACCAACAGGGTAAAATGTTTTACAGATTGGATGTTTGGCACAGAGCAGAATTCTGAAATAAAACTCCTATTGTTTTTCCTTCTTTCTTTCTCTCTTTTTTTTTGTTTTTTAAGTACTGACAGGGAATTGCAACTTTGGTTATTTATTTTCTTCCATGTGAAGAAAAAAAAGAGCACATCTGTTTGCAATAGTGGATTGAAAGGTTTAAAAATAAACATGCTTTAAAGAAAAGAAACAAAACTTTGTTGGCACTCTAAATCCATTCGACACAGGAAAATGTTTGTTCTAGAGATGTTTGGCTTCTTTCAAAAAAGAAAAAAAGAGCAAATAATGTAGAATTATACAGTTCTAGTTAAGTGGTTCACCACATAAAAATGTGTTATTTTTACTCATCTGGTAAATAGTTTTAACTGTGACATAATGTCTTAACATTTACATTTCAATGCTGAATATACTCTGCATCTGTCATTTTCTCTAAGAAGAGATTGATGAGATATAAAAATGATTTCTTTACTTTCATAATCTGTAATTAGAAAGCAAAAAGCCAAAGTACAAGTAAGGTATCTGTAATTTGTGTTGGCTGTGATCTTAGGAAATTCAGTTGCCCAACTCTGATGAAAAGTGCTATATTTAGATATGTATTTTGGATTTTTCACTTCATATAAAAAATAAAAATTATCCATTGTAAAACAGGCTTACAAATACTGCTGTGACCATTTCACAGAGAAGGGAACAATCCTGCCAAATTAACATGGCAGTTGTCTCTTGGGAAGCCCAGATAAACTAAGATTAGGGCCGGGACAGTGGCTGGGGAGTGATTAAGGTTGACAAGTAAAAAGGAGCTTAGAGGAACTGGAATAGAAAACAGATGGAGTTGATAAATATGGAAGGGCTGCTGGGGTATCTTGAAAGACAAACCTTGGTTGCTCACAAGTAGATGAGTCAGAAAATCCTTGAAAACAAGCTACTGAAAGGAATTTGTCCAGGCAGAAAGGAGCCCAGGAAAGGGAAAGTTGGGTTAAAGAGGATTTCTGTAGGTGAGAACACAGGCTTGCTCGTTACAATCCATATCCTAAAAGGACACTCACGGGAAAAACAGCAGTGTCTGGACTCTCGGTGAGCCCTGGAATTAAAACAGACTATTCCATTGGATCAAAGATGTACCTGAAATGTTAAACTGGAATTAATCTAAATAACTGATTAACATTTTAAACAAATGAATACTTGAATGTACTTTGAACCTCAGATTTTTACAATTAAGTAACTAGTATTCAACATGCCTGAGAACACAAAGCCTTCACCTTGTAGCAGGATACCTGAGAAAATCTTTAAATAGCCCTTGGCATTGCCTAATATTCCAACCCTTCCACCTTCTTCACCAACCAAAATTTATGGGCGTCACATTTCCTTGATCTTGCAAATGATAAAGAAGATACTTAAAAATACTACTTATGAAACTGTGCCCCATAGAGTTAACAGAAGCTTATAACCAATTAAAATTCTTAAGCTTGTCTTACGGAATAGATAAGGGAACAGCTTGTTAAAACCCCGTTGCATGTAAACGGATGTCATTGATTAAGTTTGCTTTAGTTATTTTTTCTTTTTTCCTCTCTTTAATGGCATACCTTCCAGCTTCACGAAGCTCAGTTGTTTCACAAGAACATGGAGTCAGCTTCTGCCCACTGCGAGGGGCTAAGGCTGGTTGGGACCACCGACCCTAAAACTGGTCCTGTTCAGGTGTCCCAGGATGGCTTGTCTCTGTCAGAGGACCGGAGTTGGAACGGAAGACTCCCACCTCGGCTCACGCTACTCGCCTCCATTTTGAATGTGAGGAACACTAACTGAGATGCACCTGTGCAGAACACTGATTACCTCACCGTTTTCCATGCCTCCAATCACCTTTCCCAGTTCCTAAGACCAGCCTACTTATCCCATGAAGAGCCCAACCCCCTTGCCTTCTTGTAGGCAGATTTGAGACTTGTTCTGTCTTGACCAATTTGTGAATAAATTCTTCCTTGGCTTCTTCTCAGTGTCTTTTGGGGGATCTTCCTTTTAAACGTGATGGATAAGTATTTGAATTCTTCAGGACTTTGTGTTACCATCTTTCTCATCTCTCTCTAGGATTCCTCCCAGATGCTCTCCAGCCACTGCCATGGCTTCATTTATGATTACAATTTTACATCTTCCATCCAGACCCCTCTTCTGAGTCTCTAGTACATGTACTCAATTATCAACATATCTACTCTAATTAAATGGTCTAACAACATTCTCAGGATTTTTAGTTTGATTCCCACCTAGGAAATGGCACCGGCATTTAACTGCTTACTGATGCCAGACACCTGGGTGTTGGCTTTGTGACCTCTTCTCCATATTTACCCAATCACCAAGGCCTGTTAAGAATCTTCCAATATAGACCTTGAATCTGTCAATTTTTTCTCTATAGCTGATGCTGCTTCCCTAACCCAAGTTAACATTTCTTATGCTGATTTTAAGAATCTCTTAAATGGTATAACGTCACCTTTTCTTTCTTTTTTTTTCTGCGTCCAGTCTATTCTCCAGATGGTTATTAGAAAGCTTTTTTAAAAAGATAAATCTAATCTTATTAGTCTGCCACTTAAAAGTCTATGTCTCCTCCTGGCTCTTAGATGACAGTTCTATTAGATTTGGTATAAAACTAACAATCCTTATTGTAGTTCTAAAGCCCTGAGTGACCTCTTCCTAGTTTACCTTGCAGGACTCATATCCTGAAAAATCTCCTGCTTTCTCACTAGTGCTTCACCCTTGGGGATCAATTTTTGATTGTTTGAATCTCTGGGTTCTTCTTGCATTAAGGCAATGGCTCATGTTTAACCCTCTGCTTCCACCTTTTTTTAAAAAAAGCAGTAAGGATCTTGGCTAAGATGGTAGAAGATTTTCTAAGGAATTTTGAGTATTTTCATTTTACTTTTTCTTTTTTCTTAATATCAACACTTTTCAGGATATTTTCTGAAAAAGTTGAGAATTTGATGAGTTCATACAATGAGACGGATTAGGACTGACATAATAAGGACATGTGAGACAGAATTGCCCAGAACTTGTTCGTTTTCCTTTAAGTTGAGATTTTTTTCCCCTCCAAAATCCTCCTGTTCTCCTTTAACAGAGAATTGAAGCCAATTCTGATATTTTAATCCAAACACTTATAGTTACACAGGAACTAGAAAAAAGAATTTCAAAATTCAAGAAAGAAGAATGTCTTTTATTTGCTTCCTAGACTTTGATGACTCAGGCGGAATTTTGTATTAAAAAAGAAATTTAAAGGTCACGTTTAGCATTCAGATATAACAGGGCAATTGCTCTCTTTACGGACACTTTTCAACAAACATTTGAACTAAAACTTCGTGCTTAAAATTTTCTATTAAATTCTGATGGCAATTTTCATATAAGTGAGAGACTGATAACTTTTTTGGTTTTGTTTTTCATGTTTTTTTTTTTAATTTACAAGATTTCCAGGAAATGTCAGACCCTTGTCCTTCTCATTTGTTAGTCTGCCCCAGGGTAGATTTTTTTATTCTTTAAATATTCATCAGCTTAGAATGTTAAGAAAATTACTCATAGCTTCTTGGAAAGTGTGGGTTTTTTTCCCCCCTTCATTCTCAGATACTGCCAAGAATTCTTGGGAAGTGCCTGCTGTAGCCAGACTGACCCTAATGCAGGCCCATTTTCTCCTGTGGTCTCACATTCTCAATAGTTTAAGACAAGTTTATCCACTTTCAGCCCAGTACCTGATACCAAGCTGAGGAGTATAACTTTTTATGTACTTACTGTAAGTAAGAGGAACAGCAGCCTGATATACTTGAGACTTTTAAGGAACACCTTCATTTGGATTTATGGCAATATATTTTCTTACATGGCTTGTTCAGTACACTCTGTAGAGTGCCAGGCCTCAAGGCAAAGCCCCAGTTCCATCCGCGGTCACCGTGCCTGGAGCATGGAGGGCCCTTATTGAGATTTCTAAGGCAAACAGTGGGATTTTGTAAAACTCAGAGTTCGCTCTCTTCTCAAGCAGAGGCACACTGAGTCTTCACACGAGAGAGTCTATGATTATCCACAGCAGGGAAATTCCTGGATTTAGATTAGAAAGTGGATTATAAATGGCCTCCAGGCAGGTGAGGCAGCTTTAATCAGTTAGGCCAGATGCTTCCATCTCAGAGGAATAACTGAACAAGTGAGAAAAAGTTCATTTCCCAGGCTAGCCTCTTCTGTGTCATATGAACCTCAACATACATTTTTTCATTATCTAGTTGTCTAGGGAACATGAGTAGTACCAAGGGAATCTGCCAAAGCTAAGCCCAAGAACAAAAGCTTATTTGGCAGCATTGGGTATCATAAACCTAAATTCTTTACCAAAAAAAAAAAAAAAATAGTTAAAAAATATTTTCTGTGAATTTGTGAATTCAAATGATTTTATAATTACTTTTTCAACATAAAAAATAAGTTTTTAGCCTGGCAAAAGAATCTGTTCTTAAACCAGTGACATATTTTATGTATTTTCTAGAGACATTTTATGAATTTTCAGGCTTTTTCTGGTACACTGTCAGAACTCTAATAAAAACACTAGTGTTCCAGATGTCCCAATATTTGCTTAAAAATTATAAATGGGAAAAAAAGTTACAAAGAAGAAAAGAACAATGAAGGCAACTGGTATTTGTATAAAATATTAGTTTCATCTGCCCAAGGCTTCAGAAGATTTCAAAGCCTGCTCTGTGTGCTTGTATGTGTATATTTTGAAACAAAGTTTAAGAATCTTCCTAAGTAAAGTAGAAATAATGTTTGTCTTTTCTGAATGTTAAATTACAGTTTTCTGGGAAGAAAACTAGTATATATTTTTTCCACTCACAAACAAAATATCAAAGTTAAGTTTTGCTTTTTCCCTTGACCCTTAACCAAGTGGTAAAATTTTGGGGGTATAATATTTCTCATCCTGAAAGTCAGGTACAATCTTCACAAGGCCTCCTAAACCGGAAGGAAAAGAATAACCAATGTAGTGTGTATTTTATGGCTTTAGTGTAGTGTTTTGTATATTATGTTTTATTTTGTTTTCCCAATTTGTTCTTTAGAGTACAGATTTGCAGTAGATCTGAACTCTAACCACTCCGGTAGTATATGTTAACCACTTGTTAATTATAGAGTAAAATGAAATGAACAGTTGAGAAGCAGTTTTAAAATTAATTCTTAGAATTTAGAATAATAAATCCTTTATTTCATCTCTTAATAGCTAGAGTACACTCTTAAACATACAGATCTCTTTCTCATCCTTTTCTTCTCAGGATTTTCCAGCACTAGACAGTAACATACTGGGAAGGAAAAATAGGTTGTATGTTTAGCAAACTAAACCCAGTGAGGTTAAAATTGCTTTAAACACAATTCTGAGAAAAATAAAGTTGTCAGTTTTGAACTACTGAGCATATTCTGCCATCCAGTAGCTGTGTCATCTTGGGCAAGCTACTTAGATTTCTGGGACTTAGTTTTTTCATCTGTGAGTAAGGTGTTGGACTAAATTACTTGTTTGATTTATTTATTTATTTTAACATCTTTATTGGAGTATAATTGCTTTACAATAACAAAGTGAATCAGCTATACATATACATATATCCCCGTATCTCCTCCCTCTTGCATCTACCTCCTACCCTCCCTATCCCACCCCTCTAGGTGGTCACAAAGCACCGAGCTGATCTCCCTGTGCTATGCGGCTGCTTCCCACTAGCTAGCTATTTTACATTTGGTAGTGTATATATGTCCATGCCACTTTCTCACTTCGTCCCAGCTTACCCTTCCCCCTCCCCGTGTCCTCAAGTCCATTCTCTACATCTGCATATTTATTCCTGTCCTGCCCCTAGGTTCTTCAGGTTTTTTTTTTTTTAGATTCCATATATATGTGTTAGCATATGGTATTTGTTTTTCTCTTTCTGACTTACTTCACTCTGTATGACAGACTCTAGGTTCATCCACCTCACTACAAATAACTCAATTTCGTTTTTTATGGCTGAGTAATATTCCATTGTATATACGTGCCACATCTTCTTTATCCATTCATCTGTTGATGGACACTTAGGTTGCTTCCATGTCCTGGCTATTGTAAATAGAGCTGCAACGAACACTGTGGTACATGACTCTTTTTGAACTATGGTTTTCTCAGGGTATATGCCCAGTAGTGGGATTGCTGGGTGGTAAGGCAGTTCTATTTTTAGCTTTTTAAGGAACCTCCATACTGTTCTCCATAGTGGCTGTATCAATTTACATTCCCACCAACAGTGCAAGAGGGTTCCCTTTTCTCCACACCCTCTCCAGGATTTACTGTTTGTAGATTTTTTGATGATGGCCATTCTGACTGGTGTGAGATGATATCTTATTGTAGTTTTGATTTGCATTTCTCTAATGATTAGTGATGTTGAGCATCCTTTCATGTCTTTGTTGGCAATCTGTATATCTTCTTTGGAGAAATGTTTTAGATTTTCTGCCCATTTTTGGATTTGGTTATTTGTTTTTTGATATTGAGCTACATGAGCTGCTTGTAAATTTTGGAGATTAATCCTTTGTCAGTTGCTTCATTTGAAAATATTTTCTCCCATTCTGAGGGTTGTCTTTTCATTTGCTTATGGTTTCCTTTGCCGTGCAAAAGCTTTTCAGTTTCATTAGCTTCCATTTGTTTATTTTTGTTTTTATTTCCATTTCTCTAGGAGGTGAGTCAAAAAGGATCTTGCTGTGATTTATGTCATAGAGTGTTCTGCCTATGTTTTCCTCTAAGAGTTTTATAGTGTCTGGCCTTACATTTAGGTCTTTAATCCATTTTGAATTTATTTTTGTGTATGGTGTTAGGGAATGTTCTAATTTCATTCTTTTACATGTAGCTGTCCAGTTTTCCCAGCACCACTTATCAAAGAGGCTGTCTTTTCTCCATTGTATATTCTTGCTTTCTTTATCAAAAATAAGGTGACCATATGTGTGTGGGTTTACCTCTGGTCTTTCTATCCTGTTCCAGTGATCTATATTTCTGTCTTGGTGCCAGTACCATACTGTCTTGATTACTGTAGCTTTGTAGTATAGTCTGAAGTCCAGGAGCCTGATTCCTCAAGATCCATTTTTCTTTCTCAAGATTGCTTTGACTATTCAGGGTCTTTTGTGTTTCCATATACATTGTGAAATTTTTTGTTCTAGTTCTGTGAAAAATGCCAGTGGTAGTTTGATAGGGATTGCATTGAATCTGTAGATTGCTTTGGGTAGTATAGTCACTTTCACAATGTTGATTAAAACTTTATATCTTCAGGGAAGGAAGCAGAGTGTACAGTATACAAGTGACAAAATCAGGAGTTTCATCATTGGGACGATTCCATGAGTTGGGAGGTATGAAATGCAGGTTTTCTTTTTTTTTTAATCTTTCACTTCCCTAATTACTGTGACTTCTGAGGGATTTCTTTGGATTATAATTTGAAAAATACTGGGCCACATAATCTCCAAGAACCTTTGCACCTCTAATATTTTATCATTATAGATGCTGTTCTGGAGGGATTTAAGAATTTAGAATTTTGAGCTCAAGTAGATTTTATAATTTATTTAGTTCAATATCCTCATTTTGAAGATATTATAACTAAGAGACAATCTTACCAAGTTTCCAGAAGGTGTGTTGCTAAACTGTGCACCTTTAAAACACACTGCAGTTAGATGAACCAGAATTAGTTCCCTAGGATAACTGGAGTATGGCTAAGAGTGTCTATGCTCACTTTCTTGCAGAAACTGCCCAAGTTTTTTTCCCTAGGATTGTGTTTAGAATTATGTTGAGGTCTTTAACATGGAGGGTAACTCTGAGAAATCTGATTAGACCAGGTGTCTCTCCATAGAAAGACCTGAAGGAAGATTTATCCTGTGGTTTTTCTGAGGTTTTGGCTTTGTTTAGGGGTAAGGGGTTAAGCCTCCAGACTGAACTGGGACCCAGAATAATCTTGAGGCTTTATTATCCAAATCACACTCTATACACATTTGAATAGTTCTTAACAAATGTCATTATCAAAATCATTATTCTGAGTTAAGGGCAGCAATTTTTTTTATTCCAGAATATTCTCTTAATATTTTAGGTCATATTTTTAGGTCTAAGGATGTGGATAACATCTATGTCTTTCCCACAGAGATGTAGGGATAAGAAAATTAGAAAATTTGCCTACAAAATTTTTTGTAAACTATGACCTTGCCAGTGATGTAGTTATATAAATAAAATTATAATCTGAAACAAAAAAAACACCTAAAATTACCAATTTTTGTCTGTTTTTCATGCTCTTCCCTGATTCTTCCCATACCTGGGTCCTTCTTGCCCAAATAATTCCTTCTCAGAGAGGGTTTTCCTGCCCATCTATTTAAATACAGTCCCCTTCCTTAACCCTGTCATTTTCCAACAAATTACTACATTTATTCATTAAAATCAATTTTCAAATCTAAAGATTCTGAAGTTTTTGCTGACTTGTTTATAATTGTCAGTCCTCACTAGAACTTAAATTCCAAGAAGGCAGAGACCTAGACTTATCTTATACATGATGTGTATACATAATGTGTGCTTTTGGGATGAATAAATGAAGACAGGGAGATGAGAGTGATGAGCTGATTTCCTCAATTATACATAGCAAGCCAGTATAACAGCTAGACCTAGAACCAGGCTTCCTAGTTTGTAGTCCTCTGCTCATTCTACTATATTATATACTGCTTCTCCTTTGGATATCTATATCTATCTATATGTAGATCAATATCTATGTTTATGTATTTGGGTCTCTATTGGCCAGGCAAGCAGCCAAAAATATACACGTTTCCTTTCCAATGAAGCTCTGAAAGAGTACATTCAAGGCTGGCCACCACTTAGTTAAAACAAAACAATTTTAAAAGAAACAAACAAATCTGGAATGAGTTCAGATGAGAAATAAGAGCCTTAAGGGGCTGGAGAGAATGACTTATGAAGAGAGATCAAAAGAAACAGAAGAGCAGAGAAGAGTCTAGTTACTAGGTGACTATCTCAGAATGCTGACAAAACACAAAGAACAGAAAAAAATTACCCAGTGTAACATGAAATAGAACAGTACAACACTACTAATCCATATATATAAACACTCTCACAAAACCCTTGCAATATTAGAGGTTTCTTAGTGCCAAATTCATAGTCAATATGAATGTGCTGAAATTGACCACCACCATTGACACAGAAGAAAGTAACAGAGGCTAAACATAACTTCCGGTATAAAGGCCTTTATTTCCATATTGAATTTTCAAATAGTGTTTAATTTGCAAAGCATCCCCATTCCCTGTAGGGTGCCTCACATAGTAAAAGAGAGCTACTGTAAGTAAGTCTAATGTAAAGAAGAAAAAGAAAACCAAACTAGGCTTAACACCAAGACAATTTTCCTGGAAGTGAATCTACTGAATTGTGAAATAATCCTCTAAGTGAAGTAATTATGCTTAATTTTCAAAAGAAGAAAGTTGGTTCTTATTGTCTTTTTTTTTTTAATTAATTAATTAATTTTTATTTTTGGCTGTGTTGGGTCTTTGTTGCTGTGCATGGTCTTTATTTGTGGCAAGCGAGGGCTACTCTTCATTGCGGTGCGTGGGCTTCTCATTGTGGTGGCCTCTCTTGTTGTGGAGCACGGGCTGTAGGTGCACGGGCTTCAGTAGTTGTGGCTCATAGGCTCTAGAGCACAGGCTCAGTAGTTGTGGCGCACCGGCTTAGTTGCTCCGTGGCATGTGGGATCGTCCCGGACCAGGGCTCGAACCCGTGTGCCCTGCATTGGCAGGCAGATTCTTAACCACTGTGCCACCAGGGAAGTCCCAAGTTCTTAGTGTCTTGAGAACTGTTTACTTCTCAGAATATTTTCAAAAATTTCAAGCCAATGTCTTATTTGAATCAATGAATTCTAACAAGAACTTTTACCTTTCTTAATTCCAAGGATAAAAGGACTTGAAGGGGAAACAATGAAGAGAGTTGGTTTCAAAAATCATTTCCCCTTTTCTAGTAGAGAAGTCCATTGATCTTTTGGGAAGGGAGTGATTAAGTGAAGAAAGACATATATCTTTGATTTAAAAGGTTTAGTCACATTTAAGATTTTAAAAATATTATTCATTTTTATTTTTAAAAGATGAAATTAGGAAGATGTATATATACTACAGAGGAATAATCAGGATTGTTAATTTTATGCACATTATTTTCCCTGTACTCCTTATAGAAAGGTACTATAACAACATAGAACCCAATTTGTAGATAATTTTCAAAAGAATTTATGATAGCCATTTAAAAACTATTTTAATTTCAGCCATCCTCTGCTTAAATATTGCCAAACATTTTTAGATGAGGAAACTACAAAATTATAATATTTGAACATCCTAAGAGACTTATTTGAATTATTATTCCATTCACAACTGTTCATTTTAAGAATATTTATTACAAAGAAAAAATAATGTCCTATATGAGTAATTTAGAATAAAATTTTGTTTTGTTTACAGAACATGGTAGACAAGCTAGTGCTTATTCAAGCACTGTCAGTCCTTTTGAACATTCCCATTTCTGCCTCTCATTTTCTCACTTTATTAAAAAAAATCATCAAATAATATTTTTTGGGTGTCTACTCTGTGCTAGCCATTGTTCCAGTTTATTGTTATGTGGCAACCAGCCTCCAGGTTAGTTCCCAATGCTCTTTGCTTCCTAGTATTCATTCCCTAGTGTAGTCCTTCCCACATTGTGTCAGAGTTTGTGACCAAGAGACTATGGCAGAGCAAGTGTGTGACTTCCAAGTTTAAGTCATGAAATACAGGGTCACTTCTGCCTTATTCTCTCTTGGGCCATTTGTTCTGAGTAAGGGCAATAAGGAGGTTTCTCAAGGCATCCAATGGACAGGTCCTTGCAGGAAGAATTAAGTCTTCCTGCAAACAACCAGCATTGACTTGCCAGCTATGAGAGTCAGGTATCTTGGATTGAAGTCTTCCTTGCCCATTGCCCAGTTAAGCATTCAGATGACTACAGTCCAAGCCAACACTTTGACTGCAGCCTTAATAAGAGAGACCCCCAAACAGAATCACCTAAGCTGCTCCCAAATTCCTGACCCACAAAAACTATGAGAGAAGAAATGTTTATTCTTGTTTTAAGCTATTAAATTATGAGGTAATTTTTTACACAGCACCAGATAATTAACACAGCCTATTTTATCACATGAGAAAAAAATTAATGTGTTAAATAATTACGTTTTTTGAAAGACAACAAAGAAAAATATATACTAGAAGGAACTTAGCACATCACCTTATGTCTATATCTGGGGAAAAAAATTAGATTCTCAAACTTTGCAATATTCTTAACAGAAAATAATAGAGTTTCATTTAGTTACTGTAAACAATTATCAAAATTAAGAGTTCAATGGTTGTTTTGCTATTATTAATAATTTGCTTTGAACGGTATTAAGACTTTAAACAGTCTTAAATAGACAGTATTTTTCAAAGTACTGAAATACATCTCTTAGGTAGTCTAAAAAATAAATGGAACAAAACAGACAGCAATATTACTTCTCATAAGAGTTGCAATTGATTACAGCCAGACTCTATGAGTAGAATATCAAGGTCTGCTTTCTACTCAATTATTTTCTGTGGGAGGCGATGGGTTAGCAGTAAAACTGATGCAAAAAACAGAGGGAGACTTTCCTAATCAAACATATACTTGTTACTTATTTTGTAAGAGACTATGAAAAATCCCCAAATGGGGCCTGAGTCTCCATATCAGCAACAGATTTTGACTATTGCTTATTAAGTGTAAGTTCTACATAATTTCTTTCTCCTTTCTGAGATAGGCTTGGTGTCTGCAATAAGAGAAAATGTGTAATATCTATACACCCTCTGCTTAAAAATCTTTGTTTAGAAATCACATTGGCTAAGTGTTTAATGTTTCCATAAATGAGTAAGAAGATACTCCTCTTCAGTGTCTCAAATGAGTAATAAAGTTGTCACAGAATGTCCTGTGGAAAGTGGTAAAGGCTTAGAACACCCACTTAGAATGGCCACCTGGTCTAGCTGTCAGATCTCAGCTACATCATAGTCAACCCCTTTGGCATGCACATTCATCTCTGTATCTCTACATGTTAGGCCTATTTATAAAGAATCCCACCTTGTGGGGAAGGGAGGCAGGGAGAAGCACATCTGGTAATAATGGTTTGGCTAAGTTTTTCATTTAGTCACAAATTTAGAGAGAATCAAGACCTTCTTAACCAGTCTCTGTATTATTGTGTTAATTTCTTCCTCAGTGAAATAAAAAACAGTACTCTTGGGCTTCCCTGGTGGCGCAGTGGTTGAGAGTCCGCCTGCCGATGCAGGGGACATGGGTTCGTGCCCCGGTCCGGGAGGATCCCACGTGCCGCAGAGCGGCTGGGCCCGTGAGCCATGGCCGCTGAGCCTGCGCGTCCGGAGCCTGTGCTCCGCAACGGGAGAGGCCACAATAGTGAGAGGCCTGCGTACCGCAAAAAACAAAACAAAACAAAAAAAACAGTACTCTTTCCCTCAGAGCTAACAAGTTACATAACATTTAACTCATTTGTGTTAGGCTTCTCTTTTTTTTTTTTTTTTTTTTTTTTTGCCATTCTGGCAGGGCAGCATGCAGGATCTTAGTTCTCCACCAGGAATCCAACCTGCACCCCCTGCAGTGGAAGCATGGGGTCTTGACCACTGGACTGCTAGGGAAGTCCCTAGGCTTCTCTTTAAAGCACAAATACTTATTTCATTGGTTAGGTCTATTAATAACTTATAGTCTGTATAAATGATTATGACCAGAATATGAATGTATGTCCTCTATACCAAGTTAGAAGAAAAGGGATAGAAGTTTTGCCTCCAGGGGAGATTTAGAAGCACTGTGTGGCATCATGGGAGGACAGGGGAGTGTGCGCTGTCTCTGTGGAGCTTTAGGACAGCTACAGACCACATGGAGGGTGAACACTGGGGTGTTGGAGGTGAGAGAAGAGAAGGCCCCAAGCTGTGAGAGAAGTAAGCAGAACAAAGCTAGTTAAGGAAAGGTAAATTGCACCAACTTGAAAACTGTGCCCAAGATTCAGGTGGTGGTAATTGCCATAAAAAGTTTTTAAAGGATGGGGCAGGAATTCGAATTGAATCTTGTCTTTGGATCCTCTAGAGTACAAGAAAAGGACTGTACTTCTTTCAGTTCCTCATATTCCTGTGACCTCCCTGAATGGTCAGAATGTGGATACTCAGAACCCAAGGCATTCTAGCACAGTCTTCCACTTGTTCAGGCAAAACTGTATGGGGTTCTAATGAAATTTGAAACAGTCCTTCTACTTACCTGTGGGAGTGTCCTCAGGAATCAGAGGAATAGA
Source organism: Hyperoodon ampullatus (assembly GCF_949752795.1). Taxonomy (NCBI): domain Eukaryota; kingdom Metazoa; phylum Chordata; class Mammalia; order Artiodactyla; family Ziphiidae; genus Hyperoodon; species Hyperoodon ampullatus. The sequence goes on along the minus strand of NC_136918.1, from coordinate 93,434,798 downwards.
GATAAGAAGCCAGAGAACAGGGCCTTAAAGCTGGAAATTGTCCCAATCCAGGCCACCCTCTGGGCTAATACACCCACCAAAGCAAATTTTTCTCACTAATATGGTTTCAAAACTAGTCTTAAAGGCCCTTGTTAATGACCTAGTAATTGTTTTAATAGGTCCTCAGTCAAGTGTGAAGTCCTGTGGTTGACATGAAGTATGGGGAAATTTCACTCCTGGTGTATCTAGAGTATCATTAAGCATTCCTGCTTACATTTTGGCTTACTTAACAATAAAAATTTATTTATTGTATCCATAAAACTTGTCTCTGGGAGGGCTTCCTCCCAGAAGAGGCAACGTGAGAGGCCTGCGTACCGCAAAAAAAACAAAAAACAAAAAACAAACTTGTCTCTGACTGCCTACAGAAGTCTCCATTCAGGTTGACTCTGTGAGAGGAATGCTGAGAAAATACTCGGTGAGCAGTGCCTTTACTTTTTCTGGAGAGCTTCTTCAGTGGGCAGTGAACTCATTTTGTTCAAATTCTCTCTGCTTCCTTCACATGAAGACACCTCCCCAAATCCCAGGAGGAAAATAACCTTTATTTTTTATTTAATTAGAAAATAAATTTATTTATTTTATTTACTTATTTTTGGCCATGTTGGGTCTTCGTTGCTGTGCGCAGGCTTTCTCTAGTTGTGGCTAGAGGGGGCTCCTCTTTGTTGCAGTACATAGCTCTCTCGTTGCGGTGGCTTTTGTTGTGGAGCATGGGCTCCAGGGTGCACGGGCCTCAGTAGTTGTGGCACATGGGCTCAGTAGTTGTGGCTCACAGACTAGAGCGCAGGCTCAGTAGTTGTGGCACACGAGCTCACTTGCTCCGTGGCATGTGGGATCTTCTGGCAGCAGGGCTCTAACCCATGTCCCCTGAATTGGTAGGTGGATTCTTAACCACTGCACCACCAGGGAAGCCCAAAAATAACCTTTAAAAAGCATTTTTCCAGATTTACATTCAATTCATATTCATACATTCATTTATTTCAGAAACACTTATGGAATACCTCCTACATACCAGGCACCATTCTAGGCACTGGGGATATAATACTGAATAAAATCTATGGCGTTAAAGAGGACATATTCTAATGAGAGAAACAGGATGTATGTGTGTATATACACACACATATATAGGCATATGCAGTATATGTAGAGAAAACACATATATTCCTAAGTAGTGAGTAAGTTCTATGGAAAAAGAATAAAGAAAAAAATGGAATAAGGAGTGCTGATGGTATGATAAGGAAGGAATTTTATTTTGTTTTATTTAGGGTGATTAAGGAAGGCTGGCATTTGAGCTGAAGGAAGTGAGGAAACATGTCAGGAAGGTATCTGGTGGAAGAAAGTTCCAGGTAGAGGAAAGAAAAACAAAGATCCTGAGAGGAGAGCACACTTGGTATGTTTCAGCAGCAGCAGGGAACCCAGTGTGGCTGACAGTGTCTAAGGAAGAGAGAAGTTAGGAGAGGAAAGAAGTGAAAGGAAGCAGATCTCATAGGACAGTATAGGCCATTGTGGACACCAGGGTTTTTCCTCTGACTGAACTGGGGGAGTTCTTAGTGGGAGAGTTCATGATCTGTTACATTTGCAAAGATCTCTCTGGCTATTATGGAGGTCGCACTGTGTGTGTATGTGAAAGAGAAGGGGAGGGTAGGATTAAAGCAGGGAGACAACTATAATTATCCAAAGGAGAGATGGCAAGCTAGGATTGTGATGGTGCAGAGAGTGAGAACTGATTGGTTCTAGATACATGTTGGAGGCAGAGCTGAAAGAATTTGCTGACATATTGGCTGTAGGCTTGGAGAAGAAGTGAGTAAAAGATGACTCTTAAGTATATATCCTGAACAACAGCAGGACTAATTCTCTATTAATGAGATGGAGAACACTGAGTACTTACCGTGTGCCAGACATACCGTGAGGCCAGAGAATGATCTAGGTAGAATTGAAACCATTTATAACAGACACTTTGTTTTGGTGCCCAACCGGCACTATCTGCTCTCATTTCTCTAATTATATGAAAGAATATGTGATGCTTGGGGCTGCATGGACTATTTGGTGACTATGAGAGGATGTATCAGACAGAGTTTAGGTAAGTATAAGAGGGCACATTCAAATGGGGTAATTGAAAGTTTAATAAAATATGGGCAGGATAAAAGAGAACTGTAAGGAATGGTTAGTACCTCGGACTTGTAATTGCTAGGAGCCATTACTATTAGTGGGCTTGAAGATGCAAGGGGAGGGAGTGTTTATCAGAACATGTAGAAGGTTGTAACTATAGCCTTAGAGGAGAGGTGCCCTACAGGAGCTGTCATCAGGAACACAGGTCTTACGAACCTTAGCCTAAAATGGAAAGACCCAGGGGAATAAAAAACTCTGACCTTCCACTCTTCTTGTACTTAGATCAGCTGCTGGCATTAGTCAATCAGAAGCCAGAGGGCAGGGAAGTCCAGTTGGTATCATCCATAGAAGGCATCTTTCCCAGGAACAGAACAGGAAGGAACTATGTTGACCTGAGGTGCAGGGGAGAATATCTAGTATTCAGATAAGCCTAGAGAAAAGAAGGGAACACAGAAGATCACAGATAGAAAAGTAGAAACAAATCTTAAGTACCCGATGATGTTCTTGAGTTACCACACTGCATCTGGAACTACCAACTCCAGCAAGTTTTTCTTTTGAAATAATTTTAGACTTAGAGAAAAGTTACAAAAATAGCAAAGAGTTCCCATATATCTTTTACCCAGCTCCCCCCATGTAAACATCTTGAATACCCATAATAAAGTTACCAAAACTAAGAATTAATATTGGTATAATACTATTAACTATACTGTAGATTTTATCTGGGTTTTTCCAGTTTTTCTGCAATTGTCCGTTTTTTCTGTTTCAGGATCCATTGCAAGTTACCACACTGAATTTAGTTATTATGTCTCTTAGTTTCTTTCAGTCTGTGGCAACTTCTCAGTCTTGCCTTGCTTTTTAGAACCTTCACACTTTGGAAGACTACTAGTTAACTTGTAGAATGTCCCACAATTTGGGTTTATCTGATGTTTTCATATGATTAGACTATACATTTGGGGCCAGAAAAACAAAGGAGTGATGAGCCCTTCTCAGTGTATCAGAAGGTACATGATGTTAATATGTTTTATTACCTAATTACTAATATATCTTAATGCATATTATGGTGACTTTGGTCTCTTAGTTCACATGGTCTCAGATAGATATAAACTTCCTTTATGTGAAATGATTAAATATTTATATTATTGAAGCCCCTGTTAGTTGATATTATCTTACTTGCAGATGGATACATCCTAATAAATACATCAATCCTCCTACTTATCTTCCTATTCCTAAGGGTACTTTATCTACTGAACGACAAAATGAATAACAATCAAAAGTCCTTAAATTGTATATTTAAAACCTGTGCATATAGTCAATTTATGGAAAACCGAAGTGGCCGAATTGCATTTTCATCTCCTTGACTTTAAATTTCTTGAAACTAAATGGTAAGTGTATGATTAAAACAAGAAAACATTTAATGATGAAATTAAAGAATTGAAAGTTAGGAGGAATTAGAGTAATTATTAATCTTATAGAGTAATTAAATTCCTGTATTATTATAGAATTTTCTTTGCCAGATTTAGTGATGACTCTTTATCAGTTACTTCAACACTTTGTAGAGAGCACAGTACATTACAAGGTAACTATTTGGGCAGCTATCTCTATTTTATTTTTAATTGTTCTTTATGCTGAGCTAAAATCTGTCTCACTATTATTTGTCCCAATCACCCTATCCACTGGAACTTTTCAGAAAAAAAAAAAAAATCCAAAAGAACTCTTCTAAAGGCAGCCTTAAAACATTTAAAATTGCTAGTTTTGTCTCATAAAACTAATTACTAGGATGAGATCAAGGACAAAAGACCTCTGTGGTACTATGCCTCTTCCACCCATGTTGGCATCAATTGATTAATCCTGTTTGAGCCCAGTTGTTCATCTCTAAATCCATTTAAGTATGTTATTCATACAACACTGCTTTATCTTTTTCAAAAGGACACCTTAAGAGTGAGTTAGAGAAACACTAATAAAACAAACTCCCCAAATTTCAGTGATAATACAAGAGAACTTCTTTTTTCTTACTCAAAAAAATCTAAAATCGGTATTTCTGGTAGGCGGGTGACTCCATTCCACATCCAATCAAGGGACCCGGGCTCCTTACATTTTGTGGCTCTGCCATCCCCTAAGGTCTGCTGGGTAAAATGCATAAGAGAAAGAACTCCTGTTTCGTAAAAACTCTCTCCTGGAAATGGTACATATTATTTTCAGTCACATTTCATTGGCAAAAACTTGTCACATGGCCACACCAAGAAGAAAGGAACATGGGAAATATAATCATAACAGGCAGCTACCTCCCAGGGATATGTCCAGAATATTGAGGGAAAGTACTTATGTTTATTTAAGTGTTAGCTGCCTTTCTCAGGTGGCTTTGTTAAACATTTTCTGAAGTACAGTTATACTGTGTCTGGGGTATTTCTCTGACCTAATATCCTGGTACAGGGGTCTAGACATTTTCTGTGAAGAGCCTGATAGTAAATATTTTAGGCTTTGCAGGTCATGTGATCTCTATTGCAACTAGTCAACCCTGTCACTGGATGGGAAAGCTACCTTAGACATAATGCAAATAAATAAATGTAACCCTATTTTAATTAAATCTTATTTATGGACATTGGAATTTGAATTTCATATAATTTTCACAGGGTATGAAATATACTTTTTCGATTTTTTTTCAACCATTTAAAAATGTAAAAACCTTGGTTCTCAGGGCATACAACAACGGGCTGCAGGCCAGGTTTGGCCTGTAGGCTTTAGATGGCTGATCCCTGATCTAGTATCACCCTTTATAAAGGAAGTGAGATTAATACATTAAGATTTGATTTCAGTGAATACTAAGTCTTAATACTCACTTATTTCCCCCAAAGTTCTGATAAATCATTTATTAATTAGAATGTATTCTGCAAATCACATGGTATCTAAGTCAATTCAGCAAGTTATCATACTATATTAGTTATATAGCTACAATTTATGAAGTACCCATGAAGTACAATCACTTTACATGCATTATTTTAGGTCTTCAGAAATATCCCATGACATAGCTATTACCACTCCCACTTTATCATTGAAGATACTAAGGCTCAAAGTAGCTAAGAACTATTTTGATCATATTTCACACAGCAAGAAATGGAAAAGCCAGATTTCAAACCCAAGCTGGATAAACAACCTATGCTCTTTTCACCACACCAAATTTCCCTGGCCTTAACAGGTATCAGCTCATTAAAAGCCAATAGCTATTCTTTTATTTTCTCTCTTCACCTGTATTTGGGCTCTATTGTATCTTTTCATGTATATTTTACCTTTTCAACTTGAAAATAATTTTCCTTCAATGGAGCCAAACAGCACAGCTAATGGCAAATGACACTGAGTATAGTAAGTAGTTCTGTATGAGGAAACATTTCTTATTGTAAAAAGTGGCTCTGAACTCATGATACCCATTATTGACAGTGAGTAGGAGAAAACGCTCACAATAAAGAAGACACTCTCTGAAGACAGAAGATAAAAGCAAGTAAGACGTCAGTAGTTCTGCCCTTGAGCTCTGCAGAAGTTTAAGCCTTGCTCTATTACGAACTCTTATGACCTTGGGTAATATACTTAACCTCTCAGTTTTCTAATCTCAGAATTGCTTATTGAATTTTATACTCTGACCTTTTTACAAAGGGACTTGAGTTAACATTGGTGAATCAAATTTCACACCTATTTTGGAAAACTCACAAGGTTGCTAATTGGCATAAATTGCAAGTGAGGGTTTGTGAAAGTGCTTTTTGAATTGCAGATACTTCACAAATAAAAACTATTGTTATGACTATTCTAGATTTCATCACTGATTATTTTCAGTTAAGGTCACAATATACTGATGCTCACTTTATCAAATATAGAATCTTCAGTGGGAGTAATGTTATTTGCCCCTTCCCTCAGTATATAAATTTTAAACTGACGAATCCATTAATCTGTTTATATTTGCCCTTTGGATGAAATTTGTCTTTAATAAAAGTATACGCCTTGCCTAAGTGCAAAGATTATGTCTCATAATAAATCTATGCCCTTGAAATACTGTATGAATTTCTAAGTATAGACATTAGTGAAATATTATTTTGGAGGATAAAAGTAATCATTTTACAGCTCATTGACCCTTCAATGGTGTTTTCATGGGGATGTTACAGGCAAGATGAGATGATGCAGCATCAGCAGAATAGGTGAAATCAATATCTGTCTACCACAGCCTTTCCCCCAGCTCATGCAGTAAAATTCAGTAAAAAGAAAATTGATATGCACAGTATTAAATAACTTAACAACAAAGAGCTAGAGAAATTCTTTGTAGCGACACGTCCTGCAATACACAAGTCTCTTCTTGGCAGACTATTTGCTTTTAACCATTTGAGGCTCCTCACATTTCCGCTGCAGCTGGAGCACATCCCAAGGCACTTCCTGCCTCTTCAGATTTTTGGCAGAGGGCCTCGTTTCTGTTCCACTTGGCTCTCCTCGAGGCATCTGATTTGTTGCTATGAAGATCCGCTTTGTCTTCTCTACTGCTGTCTTCATCATAAGTGAAAGATGTCTGATCTACTTTTCACAGACAGCTCTACTCCCTTTGGTGTGTGCGGGGGATGTGAAGGGAGCAGCGGGTGCCATTCTTCTTTATTTTTTGACACTAAACAGTTTACATTTGCACTTAGGGAGAACATAACCAAAGCCAATTGTCTTATTACATAAAAATGCCACATTATATTTAGGGAGCCCTCACCAAGATCTAACCAGATCTACACTTTACCCAGATATCAGATGAAAGCGTTTAGCATTTAGTAATGTTAAAACAGTAATAACGATTGACTTCTGTTTAGCTGTTATCAATCAGATTCCAAAATGTGCATTTATTTTGACCCAGCAGAACTACTTCTAGGAATTTATCCTACAGACTGACAAATGTGCATCAAGAAATATGTATAAAGATTCACAATGCTCGGTCACAATGGCACCATGTCAGCAATAGCCTGTGGCTAAGGAACACTTACCCACTTTAGACAGAGAACACGTTCTCCTGTCCACTTCAGTCTCAGCTCAGCACTCTTTATTCACTGTTGATACCTTCTTGTTCCTTAAAGGTACTTACGCGTGTGACACCCATATATTCTTTTCAAAGGGCAACGTCTCTACAACTATAGGAGCATATGGAAGTGAAGGAAAACACAACCTATCTAAGAAGAGTATTTCCTTTTGTGTCACTGACCTGTTTGATTTTAATAAAGGAAGTATTAAATGAATATATGTAGAAATATGAAGAGAGAATAAATACATAGAATGATAAAATTAGAAATCCTCTTTTATCTTTGCCCCAAATTCTCCATCCCCACATTTCCCAGCTGTAAGTATTAACAGTTTTATAACTATCTTTCCAGTATACATTTTCAAGTGTGCATGTGTAGGTGTGCAAGTGCATGCATGCACAGTTCTCATAAATGAGAGCAAAATATACATCTTGTTCCATGACTTATTTTTTAACATAATGATAGAGCCCTTTCCATATAAGTACATAGAGATCTGTCCCACAATTTTGATTGCAGCATAATATTCAAAATATAAATCACATTAATTTATTTAATTATTCCATCATTGGTACACATTTAGGCTGTTTGAAGAATAAAAAACTGGAAATAGCCACCATGATTAAAACTGTCAATCTTAACTTTATAAAATTTGTATTATAAAAACAATAGGTACATTGAATATATTTTTCAACTCACACATATTTCTCCCTCTCTTACTTGCCTTCTCTCTAAGATTCAAAATTGCCATATAATAGAGTGTGCTTGGCTCTATGGAAAATCCTCTCCATTAAAATAAACAAATAAACAACAATTTTCAGTAGCAGAAACATCCTTATAGATAAACAAATGAAAGGATTTATTTTTTCTGCTCTGAGTATCTGGAATTCCAGATCTTTCTTTCCCCTCCCCATCCCCGTACTCTCCCTTCCTCACATCTTTCAGTTCTGTTTTTCTCTTTATATTAGCCTCTTAAAAAGACTGTTGAAAAAGGTTTCAGGCTTACATCGTCTCTTTGTGGTGATCCAAGAAGAATGAGAGAAATCCTCCCTACCAGTTTTCATATATAAAATCCCCAAGGAGTCTGATTGGCTAATTCTGTAATCAAAAGGTTGAATAATGTAGTTGATCATCCCACTGTACTGGATTGAATGGTGGCTCCCAAGAATTCATGTCTTCCTGGAGCCTCAGAATGTGACCTTATTTGGAAATAGGATCATTCCAGATGTAATTAATTAAGATGAGGCCATTCTGAAGTAGGGTAGGCCCTTAATACAATGTGATCGGTGTCTTTATGAGAAGAGACAAAGAGACAGATGTGTGTAAAGGAAAGACGATGTGAAGACACACAGGGAGGACACCATGTGATGATGGAGGCAGAGACTGTGATGTATCCACAAGCCAAGGACTGTCAGCAACTACCGGGCTTTAGGAGAAAGGCATGGAATAGGTTCTTTCTCTGAGCCCCCAGGAATGAACCAACACCGTGACCCCTTAATTCTTGATTTCTGGCCTCCTGAACTGTGACAGGAAAAATATAAATTTTTTAAGCCACCCTGTCTGTGGTACTTTGTTATGGCAGCCCTAGGGAATTAATACACCTACCAAAACCACATGAGTGGGAGAAGGGCAGTTCTTGAAATAATGCAAATGCTATACAAAATTACTAAGAAGAAATATTGAGTAAAACAAACCAAAACAAACAAATGAACAACAACAACAATAAAATTAAAAGTACCTGGTGGTACCACCTTGAAATACTCACAAAGCACTTTTTAAAACCCATATAGTATGCTTATTTATATTTTCACGCCATCCACTTCTACAAATAATTTGAGGAAAATTACATAAGAAATCACAATATAATAAAACCACAGACTGGCATAAAAAAGCAAGAGTTAAAAAATAATGGAGGGTAGGAAAGGTGGAATGGTTACAATAGAACATAACACTTAAAGCTATGATTCCTGGTATCTGTCATGAAATAAAACTGAGTCCATACAACTTTCATTACCTAATGAAGAAAGCATACCTGGCAGTTTAAAAAGAAACAATCTTTTTTCTTACCACAAGAAGAAGTGTGTATTTCAGTAAATCAGAATTAAAGAATTAAACTAGCCCTCAGGAAAATAAAAACTCAATCTCAAATTAAATTCCAGAAGCAAATGAAAATTGAATCTGGAAGAAGCTAACACCTAACAAAGCTTCAAAACATCACTTCAATTTTCCGTACATAATATTTGACACTCAAAAGATTATCAACTATACCAGGACTTAGCATCAAATGACCAAAATAAAGGAAAGCAAGCAGACAACAGAAACAGACCCATAGGAGAACTAGATACTGTGGTTATCAAACAGAGATCCTAAAATAACTGTGCTTAATAGGCTTAAAGATACAAATGACAAGATGGAGAGTTCTGGGTAAATACAAGAGCCAGACTTTAAGAAATTCTTAAAAATGGGAAAATCAGGGTAGTGATTGCACCTTTTCAGAAGGAAGATGGAGTCTAGGTGGGATTACAAGGAGAGTTTCAGAGATATTGGTATTGTTCAGTTTACTGAACTGGTTGATGATTCCATGGACGTGTTTCCTCTATGGAACTTAATAGAGTGGTACATTTTCTGTATATATGTTATACCTCAATTAGGATTTTAAAAAAATATACAGACTGGTGAGGGTCTGAAACAAAAGCATACCCTAGTGTTGACCGAAGGAGTAAAACCTATAGCTGTCAGTGATTTTTATATGTGAATGATTCAAGGAGGGAGGCTCAATGTTTTGCTCAAGGATAAATGCAGAATTGGTAGAAAAGGCAGAGATTAGAGTCTAGAGTAGTAACTCAATAAATATTTATTAAAAGAACAAATGAACTGCCTATTTATTCCTCCTACTGAAAAAGAAGGTACGAAAACAGGATGAATAAAGGAACATAAACATTTATTTTTCAGATCTCTTTAGGGTGCCCCTTCGTTTTACATACAGGGATAGAAATATTATACTGTATTTAAACTAGAGGAAAAGAAATAATCTTTCCATATTAGGCCCTGTCTTTGATTTACTCTGTGTTTTTAGGGAAAATTTTTCCCCTGCTTCTCTGAAAAGAGCACTAGATATATTTCCTGGCTTATAGCTACACAGAGCTCAGCTAATGGGAATATTCTATTTAGGATCATGCAGACGGTGAACCAATGAGCATGTTGTGTATTATTCTCAACAGTCCAGGTCAATGTCCTAATCAGTCAACACTAAACACGTGATTTAGATTTTTAAGAGTGAACAGGTTCTATTTCTATTGTTTCTTAAGGCAAGCCAGAACAGTCTCTTATTTTGACTGAGGAACATAATTATTGACAGAAGGAAAGCCTAATGGTCTATTTGAGAACCACAGAGTTGACTGAAATTTCCCTTTCCCCTATTTTAAATGAAGGACTCCCTTTAGGGTTCAAAACATGTTTCCAGTGTGGTTAAAGTAAATATTTTCATAACATTTAAAAGGAAAAATCAACACTCTTATTCCACTTCATAAAGAATTCACAAAGGGATCAACTTAGAGAAAATAAAGATTAAATAATTGTGGCTGGGTTGCATGCCAGGAAAATGGGTCACTTATGCACACATGCACAATCATTCCTTCTACAAATATAGGGAGGCCCTGCTGTTTGCATGGCTCCCCCAACGGCTTATAGTTTAATGGGGTGGGAGAATACACACAGCACTAAGCCAGCAACAGTACAAGTGTGTGTAGAAAAAATATGAAGAGGGAATGACAAAGTGTACATTTAGAAGTACCAACTGGATATTAACAGGTGAAGTTTATGGAGAAGGAAATGACAAATTAAAGTGAGCCTTGGAAGATGGCAAGAGGTTGGATAAGAAGAACAAAGGCCATTAATTGTTCTTTCTTTTTCTTAGGTAAGGAAGTAAGTTTGTGGGGGGGGAGAATAAAAAGATAACTCCATCTGGAGCAGTGACTATAAAAAGAGAGTCATGGAAGACAAAGTTGGAAAAAGTTTTGAGAAAAAACCATTTATGCAAGGCAAAGGAAGATGTTTGGATTTTAGACAAAATGGCATGATGAAGGCAACTTATGTTTGGATTTTAGACAAAATGGCATGATGAAGGCAACTTGGAGCAAGAGAAAAATCATAAGCTGTGAAGTAAGAGAGGCTTGGATTGGAATCCTTGCTCTCCTAAATATGTGAGTCTCTTTTTCCTCCTTATAAAAAGAAGATAATAATATTACTGTATAAATTTATTATGAGTTTTAACTTAATAATAAGTATAAAGTGGCTGAGTCATATAAACCCTTAATATACACTAAAACATCATCCAACTCTTCCATTTTATATTCTGTGTAGTTGAGTGCTATAAAAGATTTTGAGTTGGCTAATGACTTGATAAAGACAGTATTTAAGGAAGGTAAATCTGACAGCAATTTGCCGGAAGTCTTGGAGGAAAGGATGCTAGCTGTTAAGCCATTTTATTGGGGTGGGAGCTTGAACCTACTTAAAAATGTATATATAATATAGATCCTCTGGGGAAAGGATACAGGGGCTTCTGATTATCAAAACAGTCCATGATTCCCAAAAAGGTTAAAGATCCTTGCATGCGTTATAGAAGATGCTAGACTATGAGGGACTACAGAAGAGAAGTGGAACATAATAAATAAGATTTAATTACTGTATAGGCAAGTTAAAGGAAGAATTGAAAATAACACTGGAATCTTAGTCTCGTGTCACATGATACCATTTCCAGAGAGAAAGGAGTGAGTTTAGAAGGAAAGGTGATATGTTTGCCTTTAAACATGTTGCATGTCAGGTATTTGCCAGAATTGCTAAGTAAAATCTTGTCTAGACAGAGTTTTGCCTGGATTTGGGATGCAGGTCAGGAATGGAGATAAAGATAGTTTAAGACAAAGCTTTTTAGTTCTAAGATTACATGGCAAGAGGCCATGGAGTACATAACCCACAGGATATAATAAGATAGCTTTGGGGAGCATATTCCAAAATATAGGGAAAATGTTTTTAAAAAATTGTAATTCCAAAAAATTATAATGCACACTTGCAATGAAAAGTTTTGAAATAGAAAAAAAATAACATTTTAAAGGCAAAACATAGGACAGAAAGAATCTGCATTAATTCACTATTCCTTCCAGGGGTAATTTAGAGACAAAATTGTGAGAAAACTGCTATAGACGGAAGTTAATTTTCTGACAGTGTGAAAATAAAGTAAAATGAAGAGAGGAACAAAGACTAGGTCTTTGATCTATCCAGAGTTAGAAGGTAGAAGGAAGAAGACCCAATTAAGAAGAACATGTCAAAAAGGCAAGTAGATGTACCAGAAAAATAGAAACCTAGAAAAGAGAGAATGTGAAGAACAGGTTGTCAACAATGTCAAATGCAGCAGGCAGGCACCTAAAATGAGGAAGAGGCACCAGGTATTAGAGTCTTCTTCCTAAACAAGTCTTTAAAGTAATGTTACAATGTTAAGGTTGTATGTAAAGATGTTTAGATCGTGTTCTAGAATACGGTTGCAGAATCTTTTCTACTGTAGAAAGCCTTTCAAGAGATCCATAAGCAAACATAAATATGAATCCCTTAGGCAAATCATTTATTGTATGTGTTTTGTACTCTCCTCATCACAGCAGCATGTGATTCAAATCTTAGAATCTGACAGTCTCATCCATTTCAAAGTTGATTAGAGGTTGAAGACTGTCAAGAATGGAATAATACATAATCTCAAAACTTAGTACTTCTGGGCTAATTATAGGACAAATCAATTTTTGTTGTTACAGAAGCAGCTTAAATGCCCAGAGCTCTATCATCCAGCCTTCTGTGTTTGTCAAAATGAAAGAACAAAAGTAAAAAAACAAAAACAAAAACAAAAAATCCTGGAAAATCTATTATTATTGTTGTTGGATTAAGAAAACAATACATATCACTCTCATAGTCTTAAGCTGCTAAAACTTCAAATATGCAGTAAAGCCACTGCATTAGAAGGAAATACTCAAAATATAGTCACTTTGCCTGACTCTCATGCCATTTCTTCAAAAAAGTACTACAACCCTCTAGCCCAGGGGAAGGGAGCAAGCACTAAACTAGAATTCAGGTCTTCTTTTACTGCTTTTCTCTTGTGACTTGTGCAAGTGACCTTCGTTCTATGCATCTCGGCTGGTCTCTGTGTAAGAGGTGAGGACAGTGTCTCTCCAATCCAGTTTGCTACCCTGGGCTTCAGTGTGATAATTTATGATAGGCAGACAATTGTATCTTTCTTCACAAACCTGTTTTGAGGATTATACTCCATAGCATCTGTATATGTGCTTAGTATATGGTAGGCATTCAGTGGAATCAGCTGGAGTTCTTTCGAACATTCCCTTCTACCTTAGGGGTCTTTTGGAACAATCGAATGACATAAACTGCTATGTAGTACTTTAGGCATTCATATGCAATAAATGAGAGGGAGAGAGAGATGAGGGAGGGACAGAGATTGAGACTGAGAAAGAGATGCCTCTTATTGAGAGGTTATATTGAAAGATTACAGAGAGGCCTGAGCTGGAAGATAGCTTAATAGCAGACACTGAATAGAGAAAAAAATTGCCAATTCTGCAGCTTCAGAAATAGATGAGATAGTAGCATTAGGGGGATGAATTTCACATGTGAAAGGATCTCACAGTCTTTGAGACTGAGATAGCAACAGCTGGGATATATGTGTCTTGTCCAAACTATCTTCCACGAAAATTATAAACAAAAATGGGAATAAAAGTGACATTTAACTCTTTAAAATACCCATAACTCTGATTTTCTAATCAGTAAGGCTAAATTTTCCCTTTAGTTAAGATTGTAAGTGGACATCTTTGCCAGAGAATACTTTTTTGCCAAGCACCCTAGTACTATGGCTTTCAAATGTTTTTGACTCTGACTCATGTATTTAAAGGACATACAATAATACCTAGCCATTTTATGTGCAATACATGCTGATATTTTCTATTGTAAATGGCTTTCTCAAGGTGCTAATGAGTCATGATCTGTACTTTTAAACAAAAACAACAAAAACCCCAACCTCTTTAGTAGTAGTTACTTTTATATGTCAACACTAAATGCAATGGTATCAGAAATGAACTTTTGTTTTATTTTTTAATCTTTTAATAAACAGACATTTATGAATCAGGATCCATTTTAGATAGTACTTTGGTATCTATTTTATTCAAGTCATATAACTAGATATACATTGTTACTGAGGTTGGATTGTATCAATTAGTATGGTCATATTTCCTGCAGCAACCCAGACTCAACATCTCACCAAGGTAGGTCATTCGTTATGAAAGGTATCAGGTGAGAGAGTAATGGTTATGCATAAAAGATTACCTCCACTTAGGAAATACAAACAGACAAACACCCCAAAACCTCAAAGTGTATGTATTCTGGTTTGGTTTATTACACAAGAAGAAAAGCCAACATATGAGGCTCTAGTTTAGAGTTCTCTTAAACTCCAGTGCTTTATGAAAAATTTTCTGATTTATTTTGTGGTAACTAATAAAAATGTATTTGAAATGATTTAAAACTGGAGGTGCTTTATTCTTATCAAGGATTCTCAGATATTTTGTAAAGTTCTCTTTAGAGACACTTTTGATCTAATCTAGGGATCCTGATACTGATGGGTAGAAGATGCAAAACACTAAACGTAAATAGATAATACCAGTGAGTGGTATTAGTATAAGGAAAGTACAGTCATCCCTCAGCATCCATGGATTTTGGTACCCACAGGGGCTCAATTTCTGTATATAAAACGGCACAGTACAACAAATAGCTATGGATGTGACACCGTGGATATGGGGGGATGACTGCAGCACCATACAACCAAATGAAGGAACACACTGTATTGTGTGCTCATAAAGGTATTGGAGTTATGGGCTGAATGACCATCTTAGATTTTCCTCAACACATAAACACATATTCTAATAGAGTTGTCAGATGAAATACGGTACACACATTTATTTTGTACAAATATGTCCTAATTATTGCATGGGACATACCTACCCTAAACAATTATTCATTATTTATCTGAAATTCAAATTTAACTGGGCATCCTGTATTTCTGTTTGCTAAGTCTGGCAACTCCCCACCTAGCATGATTTGTGGCATATCAAAGGAGCTGTAAAATATCTCCAGAAGCAGAAAGTTGTGGCAGAAAGAGCAAAGACTTTTGCAGATAAATCTGGGTTCAAATTCTGTTTCTACCAGGATTTTATTTTGGAAAAGATTTTCATAACATCTTATTCTGACCTTCCCAAGGCAGTGTCATGTGCTCTGAATCCCTACTTTCTCGTCACCATCAATATTACTCTGCTCTCAACTGGTCTTCCTTTGGAAATGAGCCCATTTATGTTTTAACAGGAGACCCTAAGATTCCTGTATTTAAACTCTTAGAAAGGAAGGGCTTTTAATTCTCACCTTTTTTTGATAGCTTATTATCTACTATACATGTTGCCCTAGATAAAGACACCTAGGAGAAGGCTCGTCTCCACAACACCTGCCTTTTTCTAATGTGTGGGCAAGGGACAATCCTCTGGAGCACTGATAGTGATGGGCAAGAACTTGATAAACTACCATTAATACTAACATGCCTACCATGTACATTATGCTGGGCTGGGTGGCAGAAATCTGAACACGGAGGAAATTTACATAATAACATTTATTTATGACTTGGTCAATGATTTTGCACAGCACATTCCATAGCTTGTCCCCTATTAGCAATGCATAGATCTACACGCTGTGTGAAACTGCAACAAAGCTAGAGCTTTTACACAGCATTTCCAACCTTAAGTTGATAGTCAGGCACTCTGCGATACACTGTAGTTCAGATTTATTCTGAGCACATCTGTACCTTTAGCATACCCCAGAAAAAGTACTCAAGGGAGTTGAAATCTGGTGAGTGGGTAACCCATTCCACATGGCCACACGGGCCAATGCAGATTTGGAAATTATCATCCAATTAGTCCCTCACCACTGTGGCATAATGGGGTGGTACACCATCCTATGGGAACTCTTCTAAGTGCCCTTCCCTTAGCTTGTAAAGTGTAGCATTAATTCAGTAATTGATCACTTAATGGGTTGGTTTTGTATGATAAACATTTATGTTTCCAAACTTTATGACCAAACTGTAGCTGGCATTTATTACTAATATACATAATATATGCTTTGTTAACTAAACTTATGACAATCCTGTAAGATATCACTATTATCTCCATTTTACAGATGAGAAAATAGAAGCAGAGAGGTTATATAACCTGACCAAGATCGCACAGTTAGTAATTGATGGAGCCAGCATTTCAACTCAGGCAAACTGAATTTAGAGTCCACATTCTTAACTCCTAAGTAATGCTGCTGGGTAATGTTAGAGTAATACATGGTAGTAATGAAACCATTTCCTGCTGCAAGTATCACTTCCATGCAATGAAGTCATTATAGACAGAGCTGTATCTTTATTTGTAATGGGATCTAAGCCAGAGAATTTCATTTTGAGAGACACTATTCATCACCTCAGGCTAAGAGTTATCTGGATACCTTTGCCAAATGTCAGCGATTCAATTACATTCCAACTGAG
This sequence comes from Hyperoodon ampullatus, assembly GCF_949752795.1. Taxonomy (NCBI): domain Eukaryota; kingdom Metazoa; phylum Chordata; class Mammalia; order Artiodactyla; family Ziphiidae; genus Hyperoodon; species Hyperoodon ampullatus. The sequence goes on along the minus strand of NC_136918.1, from coordinate 93,418,022 downwards.
GTTTTATTCAGACATTATTTTGGATTTGTTTTCAAAGCTTTACTTCTACTTGCAAGCTACCTAGTTTATTTATTTGCTGTTGTTACAAAGGGACCAACATAGTAGATACTTCAGTGTTAAAATCTTATTTAAGACTAAACACAGAAACTTGATTTGGAAGGCTGAGATAAAACATCCTCAAAAAACCTTCTTTATTTGTAGATTTAAACCCTCAGATTCTCACTTTAATTGCAAAAGAGAAGTTATTGAATAAGAAAGTTTAAGTGATTTTTTAACCATGTTTTAAAAAATACTATGCTATTGAAAAGAAAGAAAAGAATTGCTCTTTCTATTGTATATTACATGGCCAAAGGGGCAACTCCCTTAACTGACTGGAGGAAGTTAGCTGTTGGTTTCAAAATCACTCTTTCCAGAGAAGTAGGGTGTGTGACTCAGATTTCCACACCAAGGTGGTCCCTGAGAGAAGACTTTAGATGTAGAAGAGGTAATGTTAAATTCTCTGGTATCACTTATTATTTCCCTCAGGAAAGCCACATGTCAGAGAACCTCAATCTGAAAATGACACAAGTTACATGTGCTTCTTCCTTTACTTTTTAAAAAGGTTTTTATGTCTTTCAGTTTTCATGTGTGCTCTTGATTGGTATCTTTCTATAAATAAATGTACTTAGAATGAAAAAGTCATTCCAATCCTCAGCTGAGAGATCTTTTATATCCATCTCCCAGAGAGAGGAGATGAAATTTGATTTGAAACTGAACATACACAACTTGGCATACAGATTTCCACACTTTTCAAAGGTCTTAAATGGTCAAGATGATGAGAACAATGAGAAAGAAAAATAAGAGGACAAGAGTTATCATTATTTGGGAACTCAGTGTACCCCTCATACCATGGTAGGTATTTTTCACACAGCATTAAATTTAGTCTTACTCCATTTTATTGAGGCATGTGATATGTGGAGATATGAAAATAACTTTTCCCAAATTATATATGTAATATAAGTACAGTAACCAGGATTCAAAATTAAAATAAGAACTCAGGATCTGTGATGTTTCCATGATTTCACTCTTAGGGATTTAGGCCTAGTGTTGGGTGCTAAACACTCTGAAAGTGGCTGAAGAAGTAGAAATCCCCCAAAACCTCTAGAAAATTGAAATAAAAAATTAATTTCTAAAAATATTTTCAAAGTTAATGTTCCAGTAGTAGCTTCGCATCCATAAAAGACAAATTTAATTGGGAAAATACATAACTGACCTTTGATACATGAGATTCCTGAAAAATTTCACACATACTTAGGGTCAAGTGTTAAGCATTTTGTTTCAAATATAAGATGTATGTTTAGAAATTAGTTTGGTTGACCCTGGAACTTAGGCATTATATTAACCCCAAAGCCTTCTGGATTGTGACCCATTTGGCCTTATGCCATCTTTCATAATTGTGGTTTTTTTTCCTTTATAAGAACCACAGTTTCCTATTAAGCAGGAAGTGATAGGTTACTGTAATCCATGTAGTAACTGCCTGTCAGCATGACATTTTTTTCATTAGCATTTACTACAATACAGAAGGCTTAGGTGTGCCCTAATTATGGGATTTCTTTTTAATGCTTCATATATGTGGGAACTGAGCCTTTTGATTCATTAATTCATTCAGGTAATATTTACTTTATTGAGTACTTTATAGACATATAGTCTTGTCCAAGGCACCAAAGATATAATGGTGAATAAACACAGTCTAGTGGAGGGGATATTAATCAAATAATCAGCAGCAATTGTAAAACTGCAATTGTGATATGTGCTAAGACATATGGTGCTCTGAGATGGCATAGTAGGGAAATTAACCTATGCAGAGAGATTGGGAAAATTTCCCTAGAGGAGTGACAATTAATCTGAAATCTGAAGGACACATAGAAGTAAATTAGGACTGAGAGGAGGAAGAAGAGTTCTATCCTTTGAATCCTGATTGGGGGTGGGGTGGTGTTGAGGGAACAAACCAAGGGGCACACCAGGCTGGGGTTCATTAAGCAAGGGTAAGCAAGGCAGGGAGATGGGGAGGGAGGGTGTGGGTAATCATGAGAGGCTGAGGGGGAGATGAGGGGGTTTCAAGGCTGAGAGGAGAGGGGATTCAGGAAGGAGTAACACAGTGAGATTTGTGTTGAAATGATTGCAGAGGTCTGTTTAGATGCAATGGGAAAATGCATGAAAGGGGATAAGAATGGATGTCAGTAGACCACTTAAGAGGTCTTTGCAGCAGTCCAGTCTTGGGGTGTGGTAGTGACGATGGGGATACAGACAGAGAACAGATGTGTCTAGATGATCTATGAACAGATGCTGGTGATGAATTAGGTATAGTATGATAGGTGGTGAAGAAGAGGACTTGTTTAAAAGGACTTGGGTTTCTCAGTCTCTATGCTCCCCATTCATTCAAAATGGACCAAACTAGGATGAGAGTAAAGAAAGATGTTGAACCCAGTTTTGTACATACTGAGATGGAGGTACCTTATAGGTTGGTGTAAGCTGTTTCTTTTTGCAATTGAATTTGTATTTTATCAAATACTTTATATTACATATACTATGTAATTATATTCCTAATTTACTTAGCAAAATAGCTATGTCTTTAGTTTGGGTGGCTTAAACCTTATACTTCCCAGATGAAAGCACTACTTCTTAAATGCTTCCCAAAAAACTATTTAACATAAGAAAATGAGTAAACTGAATTATTAAGAAATACAGATTGGAGGTGACAGAGATAATGCAACCTGTTCCAAGTTCTCAAAGCTATGAAACTTTGGAATGTTAATTAGAAAGCAAATCACAGATTCCCTTGAATTAGGATGTATCTGTATTGTGATGAGGGGAAGTCCCCTCAAATTCATGTATCTGTTTCCCTTAAGTATTTCTCCTCTATGTACCTTTTATGGGAAACAACGAAACTGTAACACAATTCCCTAGCACTCTTACTCCTGTAGGTTTTGCTTCCTTTTCATTAAGTAAAGGCAACGACTCAAAGCGAAATGAATTTTGTCATTGTGAACTCTATTCAATGAGCAGTCACTTGCCACTGGGTGTAGCAGAGGCAGAGAGACTTAACCATCTCTCCTTCTTTTATCTTGGATAGTTAAAAGAAGCTTCATCTTTTCTGAACCTTAGTGCCTGTATGCATCTTCCTCCCCTGATTTTAAGGCTCATAGTTGGTGTTCCTTCCCCATGTGTCTGGAGGTGTCTCAGTGAATTAGCCTGGTCCTCCTACCTATGAACCATGGTAGAAAATTACAGAAATAAGAATAAATAATAGCTAAAACAACACCTGTGGGAAATCTCAAGTAATCACAAACTGCTCTACAAAACAAAATTGATGTATATTTGTTTAGGTGAATCCAGGGGTACCTAACTGCATTTAGGCAATCCTGCAGGTATTACAAGTTATTCTACTTTGCAGAAGGAAAGCAAAAGTTTAGGAATGGGGAATATTTAGGCTGCAAATGGAAGGATGAGTAAAATTACTGTTTATCCAAAGGTTGAAAGAAAAGAAAAAAAAAGACTTTCATGTTCAGGAGGAAAGTTTGAAGCATGGTATAGGTAAAATTTGAGATTTTGTGAAGACTTGTTAGATTTCATGTTTGCATTTCCTTGAAATCTACAAATGTAGTTACATCTACATCTCTTTATAATATATTCAAATGTATCCAGCTTTTAAAAGATGCATCATTAATAATGCAATAAATAAAAGCAACACTTTCAGCCTCAAAATGGTATGGTTGATAAGATTTAAAAAGTCTATAAAGTTGAGATGATACCATGGAAGCAGGATTTTTTTTCCCCTTTAAAGAAGTGCCAATGACTGCCAAGGGCCCCATTCCCAGAGATCACAGTTTGGTTATTTAAGGACGGGGCCTGGTAATCAGTATTTTTAATGCTCTCAGGCAATTGTGATATGTAGTCTAGCTGGAGAATCACCTATGTGAGAGATAGTTACACTAGTTATAAACTGTGTAAAATGAATCAAACATCTCTGTATGTTCATCAGTCTATTACTAAAGCTTCCTGGATATAGTGGGCTATATAGATTCTTTGTTTTGATGAAAATAGCATATTTGAAAATGGATTTGACAAGAAAGTTCTTTTGTTTTTAATTTCAACTATTATAATAACCTTAAAAATAAACCTATGACATTGGTATTAGTATTATACCTATTCTAGAGATAACAGGCAAAGGATAAAGAATAGAGATAAGGCAAAAGAGCCTAATTTCCAGAGTCACATACCTCAAAAGTGGTAGGTTTGGGACTAAATCCAATCTCCCTGTTGCTGAAGGCCAGACCTGCAAGCTTTCCTAAAAGGTTATGTTGTCTGCTCTTGTCTCAAAATAACAGCACTCTTCTAGAGAAAAAAGAAATAAAAATCAAGATAAAAATAGATTGGGAGGATTCAGATACTGACATATTTGTAGAGTATAGTGTTTTACATTTTCAAAGCAATTTTTCTTTGTGAATGCCAAGGGAGAGAAGGCAACTGCAATTTTCTTCTATAAAGTCAAAGGATAGTCTTCATACAAGAAAATAACATTTATGAGAAACTTCAAGAAGAGCTGGATCTGAAGGCCTCTTCCATGTGGTTCCTTTTATTCAACACGTAAACTTATCAACTTAAATAGGAGGCACATAAAATATGTGATATTCTCACATATGGACTAAAGTCTGGACTTGGAGTTGGGTATCAGAAGAATTCAGTTACCTTCTGACTTGTGAACCTGTCCATTAAAACTAAGCCTCAAGTCCCTCCTATTATAAGATTCAAAGATTGAGACTAATTAGTTCATAACCACATTTAAAACCTTGAAAAATGCTTATGCATTATATCATTAATTGTTGTATTATAGCACCTAGCATGATGCCATGCCCACACAGGTACTTCATAGATGTTAGTAGAAGTTTTGATGATTTTATATGATTAAAAACCTTAGCACAAAAATTGACTTTTACTGTCTGGAATTTAGGGTAAATATTAGATTTTGCAAATAAAAGGCATATCTTCTTACTCTCCTTAAGTGTTTTAACTTTCATAGAAAATGGTTCGTTTCCTTTTTAAACTTTTTAAAGCTATGCAGAATCTAAAGACAGGCTAAAATTACAGTCATATTCAATTCCAAGTGCAATAAGAAACAATACTCATAGCATGACAATTGCTAACACTTTCTGAGAACATAAAATGCCATAGTATTTAATCCATCTATACATGGATTTTCTTAAAGGCCATGACGATTCATGAGGTAGGTACAACTATCATTTACACATATCCAAGGAGGAAATGGAAGCTTAAAGAGACATGTCCAGGGTCACATATCTAGTTAAATGGCAGGGCTGGAATTCAAACTCACAGCTATCTGAATCTGGAGCTCCAGGGGAGTTAGCACTGAACACACCAGCCCAGGAAATTTGAAATATTTTCTCTAAGGTCACATAAATTTGCAATATTTTCTCTAAGGTCACATAACGGCCTATGGCTTCCATAGGCTATTTGGAAACAAATGTGAATACACATGGTTTCTTATGTCTATTTTTTTGTTAATTAGAGATTTTGGTAGTTTTTATCTGCTTACACAGAAGGCAGAGAGATACAGTTACAAGGAGGGCTTGAAATAATGCCAAGTTTTTCCTTCTCACTGACCATGCAGAATCCAAATACTTAATGTGTATAATGGAGCCATTACTTCACTCTACTTTACAATTTCTCCTAAAATGCATACAAATAAACTATTAGCTCATTCAAAACAGCTTGGGATAGAAACAGCAACCGATGTTTAAATTTCACAACTAAGCCAGAAAACTATCTGTATAAGAGGCTATACTGCCTTATTACTTGTCTTATTTTGATTGTATCAGCCAGTTGAAACAATAGGTCAAGGAAGACCTGTGGATTAATGTGTATTTGTACGCATGCTTTCTAGCTGCAAGTGGTAATGATGTGATTATTAGAAATGATAGTGCCATTAAGTAAGTGATAAAAGAACCTAAAATATTTTGAATTCTCGCTAAGTACTGAGCACCAGTTATATGTTCCATGTAGATTATCTCACAGTAACCCTTTGGGAAGGAACAGGTATTGATCCCATTTTACAAGTGAGATAATATAACTTGTCCAGGTGTGCAAAGCTAGCAACTGGTACTGTTACTTCAGAGCTCATTCTGAACTTCTAAATGATCTTGGCATGAAATTCTCTTATTACTGGAAGTCAGATGGAATGATTACATTACAAGCGGTATGATTTAATTGTTTTAAAACCAGGAAGTCCTGGGTTCCACTTCTCCTGCCACCATTCATCAATTAGTGTCCTTGGGCCAGTTAACTACCTCATTTGTTAACTGAGGATAATAGCATACCTACCTCAGATGTTGGTGTGAGGGCTAGATAAACTAATACGTATAATTCACTTTAGCACAGTGACTGGAAAAGAGTAAGGACTTATTATTATCTAATTTATCTGACTTCTGGTTTCATGAGTTGATTCAGGCTCTGAAAATATGCAACAAATGCATTAGGCAGTTTTGACTGCTTCCTTTAACTCTTGATTTGGCAGCTTTATATTATTCAATGACTTAGTGCATGCAATTTGGCATTTGCAGAGTTCCTTACCCACAAGTATAACTGATCTCACCAATCATCAGTCAACTTGTAAGCTGGCACAGAATTAGAAAAACCACAGGTTTCACAGGAGGAAACAGTCAGGCAAGTGAAAAGTCTTTCCATAGGACACACTGAATCCAAGACTGGCTGAGGATTAGCACTGAGGCATACTACCTAACCAGAGGAACCACGTATCTTCTCTGAAAGTTCCTGACAACCTGAAGACTCAAGGAAGCAAAGACTCAGTGATTCCAGGAAGAAAGAAAAAACATCTGAGAAAGGAAATATGGCTAGTCTTAGAGTCTGACCCAGACCCTTGTTCAATGCTGAGTATTTTCTAGCCATATTAAAGTTCTCTACACCAGACTTGCTCAGTTGTCTTGGCAAACTCTGCCTTGGATAAGACAGCAAGTAAACTGTGCTCAGTGGAGAGAAGAAAAACAGCAATATCACTGTAACTGGCTACGTTTCATTAACCCAAAGGCTCTACAAAAAACCCAAAAACAGAACCAAAAAACAACAAGAAAAGTTTTTCTTGGTTTGTGTGATGATCTAACAAATTTTAGAAGGGAGTATTTTTTCATTGACTTATTCTTTACCAAGTGTATTATAGTATGTAAGCTGATAGCTACATTTGCATAAAAATAAATCCATGTATGCATTTCTGTGGTACAGAGGCCTCACTGCAAGACGCTTTGTTTCGTTACTAAAAGTACATCACATTGGGTCTGGTCTCCATCCCACCCCCTTTTCTACCCTCTCCTTACACACTAAAAACACTTGCTCATATCACTTCATTGGGAATTAAAACAGAATGATTTCAGTTTCATCAGTTAACTGAGATAAAGTGAAAAACAATTTAAAATAAGCTGAAGATATATATATATATATATATATATATATATATACACACACACATATATTTTTTCATATATTTTGGAGGAAACTAGAAAGTAGGAGGTCATCAGATATATAAACTTGGTAGTTTGATTTCACCCAAAAAGGAGAAAAAAGAGACTAAAAGCCATTTGCAGTAATCAAGACATTCACTGAGGTTAGGACCTGGGGATAGATAGTATACTACATGTTTCAATGGGATTTTGAATCACATTTTCTAGTTCAACTCTAAGATTTCTCGATCTTCAAGGTAGAGTGTTCTTTCCAAAGGGCATGGGGTAAATGATGTTCTAGTAAAATTATAAATGGAAGTGCTTTGGATTGAATGTTTGTGTCCTTCCAAAATTCATATGTTGATGCCCTAATCCCTAAGACGATAATATTTGGAGGCGAGGGTTTGGGTATATATTTAGGGTTAGATTAAGTCTTGTGGGTGAGGTCGTCATTATGGGATTAGTGTTATTATAAACAGAGTGAGTCAGGAAATCTCTCTCTCTCTCTCTTTCTCCCTCTCTCTCTCTCAAGTGCGTGTGAGGACATAATGAGAAGATGGCCATCTGCAAACATAGAGCATCACCAGACACCAAATACACCACCTTCTTGATCTCGGACTTAGCCTTCAGAACTGTGAGAAATAAACCTTTGTTGTTTAAGCCAGCCAGTCTTTGGTATTTTGTTATAGCAGCTTGAGCAGACTAAGACAGGTTGTATGGCCTGTCTTAGGCAACATAATAACCAAGGTAAAGTTCCTCTTCCCTGGGTGCCCATCTATCTTTGTCAGGACAGCTGCTCCCTTCTGATATTCCCTCTGCCTTCCTACTCTCCCTAATTCTTGTCAAAGGGTTGACTGAGAGATAAAATGTTAGGCAGGACAGACTTAAGGTTTTTTGCCTTTCAAACGACACTTCTTCACATTTACAAAATAAAAAGATTTTCGGGGGGGGGACCATTAGGATGTTAAACTGTATAGCTCAGGCGGCAGTAATTTTAGGTTTTGAAATAAAATCACGTTTAAATCATTTTGATATGTCATAGTTTTATGAGCATGGGCAAATGACTTTAACCTCTTTTGAGCTTAATTTCCCCAACCGAAAAAAAAAAGAAATAGCAATAGTTGTTACTTCAAGTTGAGAATTAAGTGAGAATACCTGGGAGCACTGAGCATAATGTCTAGCTCATAAGAAGAAGTTAATAGTCAGCAAGTTTGATATTTTGCAGAAAAGGTATCTAAGTAGTATCCCTTTAAATAATAATGCCTATGACCAGAAACACAACTTGCTGGTAGGACAGCTTACCATTACTAGTCACAGATTTTCAGAATTTGATGGAAACTTAGAGATCATCCACTTCAAGCTACCTGGGAAAAAAGACTCAGAAGGATGTAGTACTTTGCCTTGGTCACATAGGAGGTGAGGACTGAGTCAGGTCTCAACAGGGGCTTTTTACTTAGTTCTAGTTCTGTCTACTTAAGAGTTGTTTTCGTCTCACTGAGAATTCTTGAGTCTTCAGGGAGCTGAAGATAAGAATTTTCATTTTGATGTAAATATGCATGATCATTAAACATACGTATTTTGCATAAGATTTAAGATTGATTTAAATTTTTCATTTCCTTTAATCATTTATTTATATAGTGTTCATTAAGCAACATTTTGATTAATATCAAAACATTATCATTCATGGTAAACAAAATAAGTTTATGAAATGATTCTCTGCCTTCTCTAAGCCTGAAATCTGTTGAAGAGCTAAGATGAGGTTAAATTCTATAGACACATGCACACACGCATACACATACTATAACACACAAATATCCCAATGCCTAAAAAGCATGCCAAATTGTAAGTTGCTACTTAAGTTCAGGAAAGAGAAAGATTAATATAAGTTTTTCTGGTTGTTATTGTTTTTAAACATTCTGAAGTACTTTCTTAAGTCCAAATAGAAAATCTCTTTTGAGTGAATCCAACCTCTAGACAAAGGGCTGGCAAACTTCTTCTATAAAGGAACAGATATAAATATTTTAGGCTTTGTGAACCAAGGCCTTCTATTATAATCCTTTTACTTTTAGAATATATATTCATTATCATCCAAACTGTTCCCTTCAATCCAGGAGTAAAATGGACTTCTCAACTAACAACATAATAAAGTTTCTTGAAGTGAATGTTGCAAAGTCAAGCTGGAAAAGGAACGTCACCTGAGTTTAATATTTGGGGACAGAGTAGATCTGTAAGAAAATATTACTGTTTCTGAACTTCATGTGGAAGCTTGTGTATGAAGAGGATCAGAATATGTTATCCTAAAATATGCAATTTTGTCATAAGGATTATTTTGAGCTAAAGGCAATTGAGAACAGACACAGGAAGAGCTCTCTCTCCTCCCCCTACCTACCTAGAAGCAGAGAATAAATTGCCCTTGTGAAGGTGTGAAGGTATCGTGCCTCCACGCCCCCCCCCAAAAAAAACTGTACAAAACGAGGAAAACAACACATCATCAGAGATGGAGATGGAACCAAGATGAGTTTGAATAAATAAACTTTACTGAATAACCCTTATCTACCATTAGCTTCCCCCCTAGATTTACTTTCCTACAATTTACCACTCCTAGGAGCCCCAAGCCTTTTCTTCCTTTGTCTGGTCACTTTTCCACAATTTACTGCCCTTTGTTAAATAAAATGGTATGTAAGCCTCTAAATCTAACTGAGTTTTGGGGCTTTCATTTTTTTTCCTGTGCAGTTCCTTTACACATAACATTAAAAATAAAATGGGTGTTTCTTTTCTCCTGTTAAACTATCATTTGTCAATTTAATTTGGTTCAGAACTTCAGAGAGTAGAGGAAAAGTTTTTCCTCCAATATATATACTTGTAAGTAATACATAAATGTAGCAGAATCAAAGACAATACCTATGAAAAACCTCTTTCACTATTGGAATGTGAGGACTGAGGGCAAGGAGCAATCGCTACAGGACAAAGGACAAATCTCTAGGAGACAACCACGAAACACCTTGATTTTGCCACATATTGAAACTTCTAGTATCTTGGTTGTCTGCGTGTTCCTTCCATAGTTTTATTTTCCATCTACTGCTTTTTTGTTAATCTGAGGAACTAAAATCCTTTTGTGTCTCCCAACACAAATTTTACATAAATTCTTTCCAACCAAAGTCTCAAGATAAATGATTCCCAAACATACATACATCATACTTTTCATTTTTAAAACATATGGTAATGTAATGAACAAGACTTAGATCTTTTTCCAAGTAAAGCTGGTTGTGAATCTTTGATCCATCACTAACATGTTGAATGTCCTTTAACAAGTTTTTCAATTTCTTCTTGATTTAAAAAGAAAAAAAAAACTAATATAAGGTCTTAAATCCTAGGGTTATTATAATTAAATAAGATTAATGTGTACAATATATGATAAAACCAAATTTGTAAGGTAATTAATATAAGAAGAATATAACTTTTCATTTCTAGAATTCATTATGATTTTAAATAAACTGTAATATCTTAAAATAAACACATTCAAAAATTAAATATTAAAAATTGGAGTCACGATACAGGACTACAGCAGTCATTTGCTCAAGAATATCCTAGGTGTTAATTTATTTTTCCATTGAATCTGCCACATAGGAAATGCTGACAAAACCAAGAGCCTCTCCTTCCACCAGTCTGTTACTTCCTAAAGAGAAAATTGACAATCTCAGGTGGCCTGCATATTATTTATGTTAAAGGGAAAAGTCATAAAGTAAAGTTTATTCTCACTAATTCTACTATTTAATTAATTACACAATGCAATAATATAATTATGAGAAAGAGAACAAAGCTGGAGGCACCATGCTCCCTGATTTCAAACTATATTACAAAGCTAGAGTAATTAAAACAGTAAGTATTTGGCATAAAAATAGACAAAGAGATCAAGGAAACAGAATAGAGATCTCAGAAATAAACCCATGCATATATGGTCAACTAATTTATGACAAAGTTGCCAAGAATATACAATGGGGAAAGGATAGTCCCTTCAGTAAACTGTGGTGGGAAAACTGGAAAGTTACAGGCAAAAGAATGATACTGGACCACTATCTTACACCATACAAAAAAATCAACTCAAAATGAACTGAAGACTTGAATGTAAGACCTGAAACCATAAAACTCCTAGAATAAAACATAGAGGGTAAACTCCTTGGCAATGATTTTTTTTTGTTTTTGGGTTTTTTTGTTTGTTTGTTTTACATTTGACTCCAAAGGCAAAGGCAACAAAAGCAAAATAAACAAGTGGGACTACATTGATATAAAAAGCTTTTGCACAGCAAAGGAAACTATTAAAAAAAGGAAAAGGCAACTTACAGAAATAGAGAACACATTTGCAAATTATATATCTGATAAGGGGTTAATATCCAAAATATTTATATGGAACCCATACAACTCAATAGCAAAAAAACAATCTGATCTAAAAATGGGCAGAAGAACTCATAAAAATGGCCCACAGGCACTAGAAAAAGTGCTCAACATCACTTATCATCAGGGAAGTGCTAATCAAAACTACGAGATATCACGTCATACCTGTTAAATGGCTGTCATCAAAAAGATAAGAAATAACAAGTGTTGGCAAGGATGCAGAAAAAAACAGAACCCTTATGCACTGTTGGTGGGAATGTAAATTGCTGCAGCCAGTATGGAAAACAGTATGGAAATTCCTCAAAATATTAAAAATAGAACTACCATATGATTCAGCAATTCTACTTCTGGCTATATATGTCCCAAGGAAACCAAATCACTATCTTGAACAGATAACTGCACTCCCATGTTTATCACAGCGTTATGTACAATAGCCAAGGTATGGAAATATACAATGTTAAGTGTCCACTGACTGATGAATGAATAAAGAAAATGTGGTGTGTGTGTGTATATATATATATACTTATAATGGAATATTATTCAGCCATACAAAGATGGAAATCTTGCCATTTGTGTCAACATGAATGGACCTCAAGGGCATTATGCTGAGCGAAATAAGTCAGACAGAAGAAAGACAATTACTATATGACACATATGCAGAATCTTAAAAATCCAAACTCACAGAAACAGAGAAGAGATTGTTGGTTGCCAGGTGGGGGCTGTGTGTGTGTGTGTGGATGAGCGTAAAGTGGTCAAAAGGTACAAACTTCCACTTATAAGATGAATAAGTTCTGGGGATGTAATAATGTACAGCATGGTCACTCTAGTTAACAATACTGTATTGTATATTCGAAAGTTGCTAAGAAAGTAGATCTTAAAAGTTCTCATCACACACAAAAATTTGTAACTGTGTCCAGTGATGGATATTATCCAAACTTATTGTGATAGTCATTTCCCAATATTTGCATATATCAAATCATTATGTTGTACACCTTAAAATAACACAATATTATATATCAATTATATCTTTTTTTAATATCAATTATATCTTAATAAAACACAATGTAATTAGTAAAGAAGGGAGAACAGTCATTCAGGTAATCATTCTTATCATACTATTATTCTAATTTGTTATATTGGTGCTAGTTTAAAAGGTGGGGGGGTGGGAACGAAGCAAATATAAGAAAATCCATGGTAAATTTGAGTATGCAATTCTGATTTCCATTTTCATCTCACAATTGGGGTTGACCTTATGTAATCTGTGCTGCTAAATGGTTACTTTACAAACTGAGAAAATATTGACCACCCCCTAACATCTCTAGAAGTTTTATGCACTAAAAGAAGTTGATGGTAAAGATCAGAGATATTACATAGATTCCAAGTGTCAAGATTATAAAAGATAGGACTTTCTTCTCCTCTTCCTTTCAATCAGCCATTTAGGATTAAAAAAAATTCTTACCTTGCTAACTACCAAGTTCATTTCAAGCTATTTAGCAGTTCTTTTTTTTTTTTTTTTTGTGGTATGCGGGCCTCTCACTGTTGTGGCCTCTCCCGTTGTGGAGCACAGTCTCCGGAAGCGCAAGCTCAGCGGCCATGGCTCACGGGCCCAGCCGCTCCGCAGCATGTGGGATCTTCCCAGACCGGGGCACGAACCCGCATCCCCTGCATCGGCAGGCAGACTCTCAACCACTGCGCCACCAGGGAAGCCCTATTTAGCAGTTCTTATTATTTACTATTTCTTTGCTTGGTGTTTTTCTTTATTTCAATATCACAGTTTAACAAAGTTTTATTTCCTCCAGGCACCATTAAAAATTTGCCCATTTTCTCAGATATTTTTCTCTGCAAACCCTTGAATTCACTTAGGTGGAGTGATGTTTTTATGAGCTCTGTTAAATCTAAAAAAAATATATCCTTGCCCCAAATATCTAGTAGCGTTAGTAAGGGTTGGTAAACACTAAAGGAGACATTGACTGTAAAGTTTATTCTGTTACAACAAATGTAGGTACACAAGATTGAGAGAAGTATGCACTGAAGGTAGGCCTGGCTGTGGTGGGTTTGGGGGGGTGACCAAGAACTAAACTTTTTTCAGACTAAAAATCTCTATATAGATATAGACCAAAGGATTTTTTTTCACATTTTTTAAAAGATTTTTTTAAATTAATTCATTAATTAATTTATGGCTGTGTTGGGTCTTCGTTTCTGTGCGAGGGCTTTCTCTAGTTGTGGCAAGCGGGGGCCACTCTTCATCGCTGTGCGAGGGCCTCTCACTATTGCAGCCTCTCTTGTTGCAGAGCACAGGCTCCAGACGTGCAGGCTCAGTAATTGTGGCTCACGGGCCCAGTTGCTCCACGGCACGTGGGATCTTCCCAGACCAGGGCTCGAACCCGTGTCCCCTGCATTGGCAGGCAGATTCTCAACCACTGCGCCACCAGGGAAGCCCCTTTTTTTCACATTAAAAAAAAAATTATTTTATTGACGTATAGTTGATTTACAATGTTGTATTAATTTCTACTGTACAGCAAAGTGATTCAGTAATATATATATATATACATTCCTTTTCATATTCTTTTCCATTATGTTTTATCACAGGATATTGAATATAGTTCCCTGTACGTGCATGTATTTTTAAAAATTTTTATTGGAGTATAGTTGATTTACAATATTGTGTTACTTTCAGATGTACAGCAAAGTGAATCAGCTATATATACATATATCCATTCTTTTTATTTTCCTATATAGGCCATTACAGAGTATTGAGCAGAGTTCCCTGTGCTATACAGTAGGTCCTTATTAGTTATCTATTTTATATATTGTAGTGTGTATATGTCAAAGGATTTTTTTAAGGCAGAATTATCTGTAATTTTAGCTTCAAATGGATGTATTTTTCTCTGTATGTTTCCTGATTCCCTGAAAATAACTTGAGGTTAACTTAAGATAGTATGAAAGGTACAATAGCTAGGGAAGTTCTTATCTTTAATGACAAGATTATCCAGTCCTAAAACATGAGAGCTCTTTTTACCCTGGGCCTTTGCTTACGTGGTCGCCTCCATCCAGAACACTTTGTCTTACCTCTCCCTCAACATTGCTTATATAGAGCAAGTAAAAGGCTATTCAGGCAAAATTCTGGAAGGCTTTCTCAGGCTTCTTCTTCTACTCCCATCCCTTACCTCTGTTCCTGTCCTTCCTTTTTGACTACCTTCTCTATTTCAGCAGGTACCCATGTAATTGACTGCTTTATGAGAGCTCATAGAATCAGACATTCTTTATTCAACAAATAGTTGTTAAGTGCCCGCTAGGTGTAAGTCATACAGTGGAACTTGGATATTCTGACAATATTAACTATGTGTTTCCATAGGAACGAAAGGCTACTGGCCACTCTCAGTGGGACCAGCACTTGGGGTTGTCATCCATGGTTGTGACTGAGATTGTGTGGGACCATCAGATATTTTTGCCCCATCACCTCATACTTACAAGATGGTATGCTGAAGTTAGAGGAGTGTCTGTGAAACGGTTTTTATCCACTGTGCAAAACTCAGTGACCCATGCAAATATCTAACCAGAAGCCTTCGGTGCATTACCAGGGGGATCTAATCAATTGATTTAACTAGCACAGATAGTTTTACATATTAATCTATCACTCTAAAGCCCTCAGCTTCATTTAGACCATCTACCTCCTATTCTCTTATTCCTCTGCTTATTTGCCTCTTCTAATATGTTTACATAAAAATAGGTTTTATACCCCTTGGGATCTTGGCTTTGGTCCTGACAGAATTTCTCCCTTGTGAACCAGTAATTCTCTCCTAGTGAGTTGATATAATTTCAAGGACACTGTCTACGATAGAAATTCTGCAACTATGGAAATGATGATTTAAGTCAATGCTCTGGAGAATTCAAGATTTTGGATTAATAAATAGGAAAGTCATTTCATCATTACCTAAAATTCAGTGCATAAAGTTGCAGCAGCAAGAGTTTAACAATATAATACTAACAGATCAAGGAATTTATGAGTGCAAAAACTGCTTTATAATCAGCCAGATTTAAAAAAAAAGAAACAGTGGATGAGAGAATCCTCCAAAATGAGTAAAAAACTGCTTAAGTATGATTTTTTAAATTTCATAGACTTTTTTTGCACTTCAGAGGCTGAGCTTAGCAAAATAATTGCGGCATGTGTTACATTCTGTTATCATAATTTTACTTAGTTCTTTTCATGAGGAAAAATGTGGACTGCTAAAAGTCGACTCCTGTGACTAACATGCATGTTTCTGCTAAATTACCACACTTAAGCACATTTTATTAGGGGCAGTTATTCCACAACTGTTGTAACATGAAAGGTAAAAATTTACCAGAAAGAAAAGAGGAAAAGGAATGATGTTTTATTTTACTTATCCCACTGGAACAGGGAGCAATTTAAATGTACAAATGTAAAGCACTGCTTCACAGCTAGCGATCGGCAATTGCTCCTGCCTTTAAGTAACGGACTATTTAAAGTGCAACAGTCATGCACTCACTGGTCTAATTTGTGCTGCAAGATATTATAAATACATTAGTCTCCTAGAGTAGAAAATTCACGATCAGTATGCCTTGAGGTTCTAATGGAGAAAGAGAGAGAGAGAGGTTAGAGTGACAACTGCCCAAGGTGGGAGTGCACACTCATCTCCCACAGTTGCTCTAATGGATTCAGATTCAAGGCAGTAATGATGTGAAAGAGGGTGGGAAACATGTTTGCTAATAGTCTAGTAGAAATATATAGGGGCCATACATCTACAATCTCAATCACAAGCATAGGCACAGGAATAGACAAGAACCTGAAAAATCAGTCTGAAAAACACTAAAATTGGGCTTCCCTGGTGGCGCAGTGGTTGAGAGTCCGCCTGCCGATGCAGGGGACACGGGTTCGTGCCCTGGTCCAGGAGGATCCCACATGCTGTGGAGCAGCTAGGCCCATGAGCCATGGCCACTGAGCCTGCGTGTCTGGAGCCTGTGCTCCGCAACAGGAGAGGCCACAACAGTGAGAGGCCCGCGTACCGCAAAAAAAAAAAAAAAAAAAAAAAAGAATCTATGGTAAGTTTTGAAGTTATGCTTACCTTCTAAGCCTATCCTTGCTGCTCTTCTCACTCCCTAAGTTCCTCTCGCAACTATAAACTCAGTGAACATCTTTATCCAGATAACTTACACATTTCTATAAAAAACTGCTCCTCTAAACTCTAGATTTATATATCTAATGCCTATTGAGACCTCTTGAGTCTCTTTAAGACATCTCAAACTCAATATGTCCCAAACCGAACTTATCATCTCTTCATCCCTCTTCTAGTGTTCCTTACCTCAGTGACTGGCTTCATCATCCACCCTGTTACAGAAGCCTGGAGACCAGGAGTCAGTTTGACAGTCCTGACAGGTCCCTCTTCCTTAGATTTCTCATTCAACCTACCACCAAGTTACATGAAATATCACCTCCTTAACATATTCTCTCCATCTCCACCACCACCAGTCATTGAATCTACCATAATAAATTCCCTGCTCAATTACAATCAGCTTTAAACTAGTATACCTTTTAGTACTCTAGATACTCTTTAATTAACTCTGGAAGATTTTACCAGAGTGATTTTTTGCTTTTTTTTTTAAAGCACATTTAATCATGTCACATCTCTGAAGCAGAGCTTTCCATTGCTCTTAGGATAAAGACAAAACTTGTCCTCACAGCTTACCAGGCCCTGCATGGTGTTGATCTGTCTACTTCTCTAGTCTTATCTTACATCACACTCTTCTTCTATCTTTGTTCTCCAGGCATGTGGGACTTTCTGTACCTTTTCTTTATCTTGCTCTCTGTTACCACAGGATATTCTTTTCCTTCAGTGTGGCAAGAATCTATCTTCTTTCTTTATCTAGTTGACTCTTTTCCTTTTTCAGTTTCGTCAGCACAATAACCTTTTCTTCATGGAAGTGTTCCTTGATCTTTTTAAAAAGGCCAAATTCCTCTTTTATAGAAATGTGTAATACCACATACCCCTCCTTTGTTTCACCTGTCCTGTTTGAATTTTTACATTTATTTGTGTTATTATTTTACATGTTTGTCATCCCCTCTAGACTGTAAAATCTATAACAGAGGAACACTCTCTGTTTTTACTCGCCATTTGCTGTAGTCTGAATGTGTGTATATGTTGAAAATTTATATGTTGAAATTCTGTTGCCCAATGTGATAGTGTTAGGAACTGAAGCCTTTGGGAGGTGATTAGGTCATGAGGGTAGAATCTTCATGAATGAAATGAATGCCCTTTTACAAAGGCTTCAGAGAGCTAGCTCACCCTTTCACAGAGAGGGCACCCATAGAAGTCAGCAGTCTACAACCCAGAAGAGGGTCTTCACCAGACACTGAATCCTCCAGCACCATAATCTTGGACTTTCCAGCTTTCAAGACTGTGAGAAATAAATTTCTGTTGTTTATAAGCCACCAAGTCTATGGCGTTTTGTCATAAGCAGCTTAAATAGACTACTAAGACACCATCACATCCCCAGTGTCTTTTGACAGTAAGTAGCACAAAGTATGTGCTAAATAACAATTTAAATGATGTTGAAATAATCAACCTTTGACAATGCTATGCTGCTTAAACAGTTTGTTCCTTGAGTATTTCAAGATGACAGATTAAATTAATGTGTACATCTGACTATAGATTCAGGTGATATGGATGAATTATTCACAAGGATTGTCCATGTCAAAGAGATACTTAAAAAAAAAAATGGCCATAGAGAAGGCAAGAAAATGAGAATCTCATCTCTTAGGATTATACATGTCCTACTTTCTTTTCTCTTTTACCAAATTCTTAATCTATTCTTAAGGTCAGTTTCCAAGTCAGCTACTCAAAAGAACATGTGCCTTTCTTGGCTGCTTCCTCAAAACATCATGTTTCAGTTGGGAATCAGAGGGAAATTAAAGTCATCTGAAACTTCACCTCTGGTTTTGATTTGATGGTTCCAAATTGTTCTATAAATAGTTGTGTAAAATCATAACAAGCAAACAATAAATAAATAAAAATAAAAAATAAATCTTTGGAAACATAGTGCTTGCTTATCCAGACTAAGTTGGTTAAAGAAAAAAATTTACAAGAATTTGACTCAGCTCTACAAAGTTCTTGTAAGAGCATGTGTGGCTTATTTTTGTCCAAGGACATGAAAATATCTACTTTGATTTAAAATAAAGTTTATGACCAGTCTGCCTTTTTTTTTTTACATTTGCTATCAAATGCTACAAATGTTATCAATTCATGAGCTCTGACTTGAGTGAATGGTAAAGGAGGCCATGTCAAGTGGCTTGGCCTAAGTTTAATAATCTAATGCAAAGATGTTCATATTAGCTTAGAATATCCAGCCAGTGATTTAAGAAAATGTATAAATTGTAGTTGAAGTAGAAAAAATTAATAGCACTTTAATTTGCCTTAATTTACTAAAACAAAAT
Source organism: Hyperoodon ampullatus (assembly GCF_949752795.1). Lineage (NCBI taxonomy): Eukaryota > Metazoa > Chordata > Mammalia > Artiodactyla > Ziphiidae > Hyperoodon > Hyperoodon ampullatus. The sequence continues at coordinate 93,398,672 of NC_136918.1, read as the reverse complement.
TGCCTTAATTTACTAAAAACTAAAACAAAACCAAAAACAAACCTTCTCCTTTTGAGAGGACATTGTATTGTAGTTCACACTCCTTTGGACACTGACGAGGCAGATCCCCCGGATTGGTGAGAACAACTTAATCTCTAACTTGTGAACTGGAAAAGTGAGAAAAAGAGTACATTTATCATAGCATGCATGAGCAGCTTAAATAAAATCACTTTGAGAAAATATCTGGCATGTATTAGGAATTCAATAAAAATTCGTTTCTTTCTTTTTTAATTAGTATTAGTCTCAGAGATGACTCTGTTAGAATGAGGATTAGATAACAGCTTCTTTCATGAATGATCATGAGTCAGAACTAAAAGCAACACTTAATAGAAGTCAACCAAGTGACATTTTCCAAATAAATATATACAAAGTATTGTTATCACTGTATCAATTAATTCCTGTTACACAAAGAAAAATGCTACTTTTTGTTAAAGCATAATAAAGAGCTAAATTAGAGAAATCATCTCTCAATCTGGATTCATTTTTCTTGAAGCAAAACCAGTGGTTCTCCTGGAGATTAAGAAAAAAAAAATTGTATTAGTAGGCATAAAGGAAGGAAGAAAGGAAGGAAAGAGATATGAGGTGTTATGCGATTTTATTCCTTGCTCATCCACTCCTTTTCTCAGTGACCTTATTTCCTAATTTTGTCAGTGATATCCTGTATTTCATAATATTTGTGAGGTGGAAAAGGAAACATAAATATTTCTACAGTATTAAAGATGTTCTGAAAATAAAAAAGACCATCGTTACATTCTCCTGCTTATTATATTTCAAAAGCAATCACTGTTATATGAAGTCTTCTGTTACCCTTTGCCTTAAGTCCTCAAGTTGAATATGCATGTGCATCATTCTGTACATGTGAAAGTGAGTTCTAAACTTCCCTCTCAGTATAAGTCAGTATCAATGCTATTACTTTTTACTATGTGAATTTCAAAGTTAAGAATGAAACGTAACATTCTGTTTAGCATCTCTCTCCGATTCTGTGTTCTACCTGTAAAAAAAAAGGCCGTCAAAGATATAAAGATGGGCCTCCCTGGTGGCGCAGTGGTTGAGAGTCCGCCTGCCGATGCAGGGGATACGGGTTCGTGCCCCGGTCTGGGAGGATCCCATATGCCGCGGAGCGGCTGGGCCCGTGAGCCATGGCCGCTGAGCCTGCGCGTCCGGAGCCTGTGCTCCGCAACGGGAGAGGCCACGACAGTGAGAGGCCCGCGTACCGCAAAAAAAAAAAAAAAAAAAAAAAAAAAAAAAAAAAAGATATAAAGATAAGAAAAAGGAAGAGGAGAAATTTTTTTTAAAATATGTTAAACCAGAGATTGAGATACATGGTTAGAATGTGAGTTGGCAATAATGAGAATGAAAAGAATTGTAAAGATAGAGACAAAATCTCAAGAGGCATGCAAACAGAAATCAAAACACATGCACAAAAAAACCTAGCACAGAACTTCACATGTATACTGAGAAAAGAACTTTTATTAAAAAACGAAACTAAAGTTTAGGAACATACCTTTGTATCTAACTAGGGACAATTTGATCTTGTGAACTCTTAGAACAAAATTCATATTTTTAAATTGCAATTCTACAAATAGAAGCACACCTTCTTTTGTACATATTTGTTCTGATGTCAAAAGAATTTAATCAGGGTCAAATCCACCTTGTAAGTCCCCACATTTCCAAGTCAAGTCTACAAGTGCAGTCTTACATTTAAGCATCAGTATTAAATATGGACTTTTGTTGAATTTTAGCATAGGGATGTATTTAATTTAAATAAAATGAAATCAGATATACTCATGTGTTTCTTCATCCATATTAGGGAACTTATGTGGCTTATTTTCTGACTATTATCCTTATTAGTTGTATAACACTATGGTTAAATTAATTAAATGCTCTTGGATTTCAAGGAACAGCTGCTTCCTAAGGTGATGAGTTGGTTTTTCAATTACTCAGGGACACTTCTTATCTCAGCACTTAAGTCATCCGGTTCCAGAGAAAAGTAGAGTCTTATTCTGGACACGATAACAGCTGTAGTTGTCCAACAGTCTCTGTAGAATCTTGCGATTCTGGACACTTAACTTTTCTCTGTCTCTGCTTCTCTCTGCGTTTGTTATCTATTTTCCTTCCATCTTGTGGCTTCTGTTTAATCATGGCTTTTATTGCCTTGTGGCATCTGCATACCCTCTCCATCTTGAGTATTTTTCAGTTTCTATGATACCTGTAAGCTTCCGTGTGTGTGTGTGTGCATGTATGTGTGCAAGTGTGTGTGTGTAATTTACAAAACTGTAAGAGTAGAAACGCTTTTGTCAATTAATCATGATCTTGATAGGAATTGCACTGGCACCTAAAAATAGCTGCCTGTAGTCAGGCACTGTTCTCAACTCCATTTAGTTGAGACCATGGTGACTGTATTACATGGTATAAGACACAGAGGCCTTTGTGTGAAGAATGGTCTGCAGTTGTTTTACCAGAATGAATCTGAAGGTGTGGTTAGCCCCTATGCTATGGCCTGTTTAATATGGTAGCACTTAAATACTTCATGAGTTCTAAACATTTTACAAGTTCATGTGACCGTGCTATGTAAACTACATAATTTATGAAAAATTCTGCTTTGTCTCCTACATGTCCTTGAAGTTAAAAGCACTTAGGAAAACGCTAGGTTGAGTGCATTGTACAGCATTACCCTAAGAGGTAAGCTATTATATATCTACTGATCCCACTTATATGAGTTAATACAGCTTTCACTGGAAGCTGAGTTCCTGATTGAGTTCATTGCACTTGACATCATACTACACTGCCTTTGACCATTTTATTTAAATATGGAATTAATAAGTTAAGACAATTTGTGGTTGGTGGAAGGGATAATAATAAATTATATTGTGGTAGTTCATTTATATATTGAGGGAAAACGGTAAACAAGTGAACACTTAAACAAAACACAATTATTTTATGAAGGTTTAGTGAGCCCATACTTGTAACTCTATACTTACCTGTGGTTACAAATCTGCAAAAATGATTTAATGGTTTCTAAAAAAGTCCAAGAACAAAGAAAACAAGCTTCTACAGGAGAAATACTGAATAATACATTTTTTTTTTTTGGCTTGGAAAAGTAAAGGTTAAGTTCATAAGAATAAGGCAGGGCAAACATAATGAATATGGACTTATTTGACAAATTACATCAGTAGAACTTGCTCGAATGACGTTACTCAAATAAGAGATGCAGGATAAAAATATATGTAAGTTCAAGAAAGGTTTTAGTAATTTCCTGGAAAGTAAAATGTTCAGAGACGTTGTTAGATGATCTAAATGTTAGATGATGTTTATACATATGCAATGTATTACTAATTTTGATTGAAGAATTTTTCCTCTAAGTATAAAAATAGCACATTATCATTGTAAGCAATGCAGAAAATATGGGAAATGAATAGAGAAGAAAGAAAAATTAAAACAGCCGACTTTCAGGGGCAATCACTTCCAGACGTGTGTGTGTGTGTGTGCGTGTATGTGTGTGTATATACACACATACACACACACACACAAAATATGCATATGTATTCCAATGACCAATATTTAGGCAAGGGGAAAAATCACCTTCTTTGCCTCACTACTGTGCTCAGTCTGTTGTGCAGTCATCAAAACACTCTTTAGTGTCAATTTCCTCCCAGGTCATTTTAGCAGATGCTGTTGGTACCCTGTCCATATTTCCTCATTTCTCTGGAGCTTCCCTATCCACTGTGGCACAGTGAGTAATCCCATTCCTTAATACTCTCTTTATTGGTCCTCTTCCCTTCTCTGCTCACTCTGTATCTCCTCACTGTACTTCCCTCTCAAATAAACCACTTGAATTCAAAATCATGTCTTGGAGTCTGGTTTTTGCAGAAAGCAAATTATTATGGTCATAAACAACAGAAGACAGACAGTGGGTTTTCAAAATAGGCCTTCAGAGAGAATTGGAAGTTTTATACCACCAAATTTAATGCAAAAAGAAACTATATGCAGCTTTATTATTGTTTCATCACAGCTGTGTTTTTTGCCAGGACTTTTTTTCACTGTTCATCCCTCCTCTGGTTCTGTTGTAGTGAGGCAGCCTGGTGTTTGGGAAAGAGCCTGAGAAGAGACACAGGCAGAAATATACTCATGCCTTGGCTCCACCACTAGTCAGTCATCTAAGCTTTCCAAGCCACAATTTCTTCATCTATAAAATAGGGGTAAAATACCTGCTTTTCCAACCTCACAGGCTTTTTACAAGCCTTAAATGATTTGTGGCAGAGTGTTTTCTGTGCAATAGTTTAGGAGATAACAGGAACTGGTATCAAATTTAGCTTTGATCTCCACCTCACACTTCCTTTGCTGTTATGTGTTTATGTACTTGGTAACTTTGCCTAACTTTCTTCAGAGTTCCATGTGTTGACTTCAGGACTTGAACTTCATGTTATTTATTCAGCTATGGATGCACAAAGACTGATTGTTAACAGTCATTTATGGTGCTGAGGGAAAAAATACAGTTAGTATTTTCCTCATGGAGCTCTTTGCTGCAGCAAGAGCCCAGCTACAGTTCTCCCACAAAGAAACCTACCTAACACCAGATGTCTTCTCATAATTCCTGATCAGGAAGTTCAAAGCATACGGTTCTCCCACTTAAGAGCAGTTGGGGGGAGGTCTCTTTTACCACATGATTTTGGAGTCAGAAATTCTTGCTTCCTCTAGAAGCAGCCATCTGGAATCACTATTAGTAAAGCAAAGAGATCCAATTACAAGCATCTATTTGTAGGGGAAACTCCTGTCAGGTTTTAAAGGAAAGTCATCTATGGGGCCAAGGCCTGGCCCCATTACCTATGGGAAATAAACTCAGGCACAAAGATAGGCTCTCTATCAGAGAAAAAATGAAAAGGAAGGAGAAATGGAAACAAATTAGACCTTGCGATTTTTTTCATTATTCAAATCATTTTAAAATAAAATAAGATTTTATTTTAAACTTCTTTTATAACTTCTGCTTTTAAAGATTACAGAATACGGTTTTCTTCCACAGCAGAGAGGGAGCAATCAAGCTCAAGTTACAAGCGAGGAAAAAGATGAAAGTTTAGAAAGCCTTAGAACTTTGCTGACTTACAGGCAGAAGGCCGGGGAAAGGCTGAAAGACAGGAAATAATGATTACTATTTATGCTCTATTTCATAGTTTCCACTTTGGTTAAACTAACTGGAAGGAAACAAGTGATTAGGTTACTTGTGTCATCACTTACATCAGTAGGTTTATTTTTTTGTTATTTTTTTTTGTTTTTTTGTTTTTCCAGCATCAAGATTTAATTAAGGGAGCTTATTCATTGTAGTGAATATACTGATGATTGTAAATGTGACTCCTCATTACAGCCTTACAATTTTTGAAACACCAAAGCACAAAGATGTCAACTATATATCCAAACTACAGGTACAAAACAAGTACATCTATTTTCCATGCTCCAAAATTGAGTACACACTGTACTGTCATAGGGAAGGGGTTTACCAATGAAGACCTGACAATGAAGTACTCAAGATTGATATACCAAAATAAAATATAAAATAGGAGTTTATTAAAACAAGTTTGACAATAGCAGAGAGGACCCTTTTCTTTTCTGAGCAAAAATGCATTTCGTTATACATACTCTCTCCTAAAATGAATAAACCGGTCACTTGAGAATGCTCTGTTTATTTCCTCTATTATACTACAACATTCTCCATGTCTTTGGAAAAAAAAATATTAGGCAGGAACTGTGGGATAAGCACGCATGTGGATGGAACAGAACAATTGCACTGGTTCTTACAACTCACTTCTAGATAAGGAGGAAGTGTTATTCATTAATATGGCCCAGTCTTAGCCAATATTCAGTTTGGAAAGACACTGGCTTAAGATCACAACGATCTGAAATTCCAAGTTCTAGAATTGATGATTTTATATGCCATTGTATTAGTCAGGCTTCTTTTTTTTTTCTTTTTTTGTAATTTTTTTTTTTTTTTTTTTTTGTGGTACGTGGGCCTCTCACTGCTGTGGCATCTCCTGTTGCAGAGCACAGGCTCCGGACGCGCAGGCCCAGCGGCCATGGCTCACAGGCCCAGCTGCTCCGCGGCACGCGGGACCCTCCCGGACCGGGGCACAAACCCGCGTCCCATGCATCGGCAGGCGGACTCCCAACCACTGCACCACCAGGGAAGCCCTCTTTTTTTGTAATTTTTATTGGAGTATAGTTCATCTACAATGTTGTGTTAGTTTCTACTGTACAGCAAAGTGAATTGGCCACATGTACACATATATCCACTCTTCTTTACATTCTCCTCCCATACGGGTCATTCTAGAGTACTGAGAAGAGCTCCCCGAGCTACACAGCAGGTCCCTACTAGCTATCTACCCTTACATATAGTAGTATGTATATGTCAATCCCAATCTCCCACCCCCCCACCGCACAACCACAAGTTTGCCCTCCACATCTGTGGCTCTACCTCTGCTCTGCAAACAAGTTCTAGTCAGACTTCTTCAGTCATTAATTACAACTCAATTCAAATAGGCTGGAACATATACACACTACTATACATAAAATAGATAACTAACAAGGACCTATAGTGTAGCACAGGGAACTATACTCAATATTTTGTAATAATGTATATACATATACACATATATATATATATATATCACTTTGCTGTACACCTGAAACCAACACAACATTGTAACTCAACTATACTTCAATTAAAAAACTCAAAAAACCCCTAAAAAATAGGCTGAAGAACAGCTTTTATTAAGAATTAATAATGATATAATATATAATAATGAAAATAATAATCAAGAACTAATAATGTATTGAGAAAAAGGATTATTACTGACTGATACACCTAACTGAAAAGCCCAAGCATGGCTAGACTCCAAGACTCAGATGACGTTAACAGGATTCTGCCTCCCTCCACCCCTTGGTTTGGCTCCCTTCTCACTGGGATTCACTTTCACACAGACTCTCCTCCACACATGTGGTAATAAAAGTGGCATTCAGCAGCTCTAAGTTTAAATCCTACCAGCAGTACTCTGAGACAAATAGCTTCTCTTTCTAAAGGGTTCCAGTACATTGACTAATTGGCCTGATCTGGTTCATGCACCAACCTCAGAACCAGTCTCTCTGGGCAGGGAAAGTGTGATACATCGAACCTGGGCAGGGTCACGTCCCACAGTAACCACACTGCCCATTTATAAAGGATTCATTTCCCCCAAGAAAATTTCAGATACTGTTGCCAGTTGAATAGAGTAGATTCTGGGAAGAAAAAAATAGCAGATATTCATTACTATTATCTTAAGACCGTAACCACTTAACCATACTTCTCAGATAAAGGGGTTTACTGAAATAGCTATGTGTGTGGTGGTGAAGTAGTTTTATTTTTGAAAAAGACATTAACCTTTCTTATTCAAGGAGAATGAGAGTAATTGCCCAATCTTATTCTCATGTCTCAAGCTAAACGTTTTTGTTACAAAGATAGGGAAATCTTGAAATCTGCATTGGTGTATACTGTAGTTCGATCACAGAGGTGGTTGTAAATTTAGCATTAGAGACCAGAGGTTACAGACCACAGTAAACAAAATATCATCCCTGGAACTCTATCTTCATGCCAGGTTTTATTCATCTCTGTTCTCCTGCATGAATTTTAACAGTATCAATGAAGAATATCTTTACAAATGCAAAATCTTTCATACAGAATTTTCCTTTTTTTTTTGCCTGTATGAATTTAACTCTATTTATCCCTTTAAAAAGTGTCCTGACGGATACACCAGAAATACAGCTACACGCGGAACAACTCCTACAGAACACCTACCGAACGCTGGCAGAAGACCCCAGACCTCCCAAAAGGCAAGAAACTCCCCACATACCTGGGTAGGGCAAAGCGGAGAGATTCCCGCACAGAGGATCGGTGCCGACCGGCACTCACCAGCCCGAGAGGCTTGTCTGCTCGCCCGCCGGGGCGGGCGGCGGTGGAAGCTGAGGCTCGGGCTTCGGTCAGAGCGCAGGGAGAGGACTGGGGCTGGCGGCGAGAACTCAGCCTGAGGGGGGCTAGTGTGCCACAGCTAGCCGGAAGGGAGTCCGGGAAAACTCTGGAGCTGCCGAAGAGGCAAGAGACTTTTTCTTCCCTCTTGGTTTCCTGGTGCGCGAGGAGAGGGGATTAAGAGCGCTGCTTAAAGGGGCTCCACAGACGGGCGCGAGTCGCGACTGAAAGTGCGGAGCCCAGAGACGGGCGTGGGACGCTGGGGCTGCTGCCGCCGCCGCCAAGAAGCCTGTGTGCGAGCGCAGGTCACTGTCCACACCGCCCTTCCGGGAGCCTGTGCAGCCCGCCACTGCCGGGGTCCCGGGATCCAGGGGCGGCTTCCCTGGGAGAACGCACGGCGCGCCTCGGGCTGGTGCAACGTCACGCCGACCTCTGCCGCTGCAGGCTCGCCCCGCACGCCGTGCCCCTCCCTCCCGCCCGGCCTGAGTGAGCCAGAGTCCCCGAAGAGGCTGCTCCTTTGACCCTTTCCTGTCTGAGCGAAGAACAGACGCCCTCCGGCGACTTACACGCAGAGGCGGGGCCAAATCCAAAGCTGAGACCCAGGAGCTGTGAGAACAAAGAAGAGAAAGGGAAACCTCTCCCAGCAGCCTCAAAAGCAGCGGATTAAAGCTCCATAATCAACTTGATGTACCCTGCATCTGTGGAATACATGAATAGACAACAAATCATCCCAAATTGAGGAGCCAGGAGTCAGTGCTGTGCCTCTGAGGTGGGAGAGCCAACCTCAGGACACTGGTCCACAAGAGACCTCCCAGCTCCACATAATATCAAACAGCGAAAATCTTCCAGAGATCTCCATCTCAACACCAGCACCCAGCTTCACTCAACGACCAGCAAGCTACAGTGCTGGACACCCTATGCCAAACAACTAGCAAGACAGGAACACAACGCTACCCATTAGCAGAGAGGTGGCCTAAAATCATAAAAAGTCCACAGACAGCCCAAAACACACCACCAGACGTGGACCTGCCCACCAGAAAGACAAGATCCAGCCTTATCCACCAGAACACAGGCACTAGTCCCCTCCACCAGGAAGCCTACACAACCCACTAAACCAACCTTAGCCACTGGGGACAGACACCAAAAACAACGGGAACTACGAACCTGCAGCCTGCAAAAAGGAGACCCCAAACACAGTAACATAAGCAAAATGAGAAGACAGAAAAACACACAGCAGGAGAAGGAGCAAGATAAAAACCCACCAGACCTAACAAATGAAGAGGTAATAGGCAGTCTACCTGAAAAAGAATTCAGAATAATGATAGTAAAGCTGATCCAAGATTCTATTTCCCAGATCCAAAATCTTGGAAATAGAATAGACAAAATGCAAGAAACAGTTAACAAGGACCTAGAAGAACTAAAGATGAATCAAGCATCGATTAAAAACACAATAAATGAAATAAAAAATACTCTAGATGGCATCAATAGCAGAATAACTGAGGCAGAAGAACGGATAAGTGAGGTGGAAGATAAACTAGTGGAAATAACTGCTGCAGAGCAAAATAAAGAAAAAAGAATGAAAAGAACAGAGGACAGTCTCAGAGACCTCTGGGACAACATTAAACGCACCAACATTCGAATTATAGGGGTTCCAGAAGAAGAAGAGAAAAAGAAAGGGACTGAGAAAATATTTGAAGAGATTATAGTTGAAAACTTCCCTAATATGGGAAAGGAAATAGTTAATCAAGTCCAGGAGGCACAGAGAGTCCCATACAGAATAAATCCAAGGAGAAATACCCCAAGACACATATTAATCAAACTGTCAAAAATTAAACACAAAGAAATCATATTAAAAGCAGCAAGGCAAAAACAACAAGTAACACACAAGGGAATCCCCATCAGGATAACAGCTGATCTCTCAGCAGAAACTCTACAAGCCAGAAGGGAGTGGCAGGACATAATTAAAGTGATGAAGGAGAAAAACCTGCAACCAAGACTACTCTACCCAGCAAGGATCTCATTCAGATTTGATGGAGAAATTAAAACGTTTACAGACAAGCAAAAGCTGAGAGAGTTCAGCACCACCAAACCAGCTTTACAACAAATGCTAAAGGAACTTCTCTAAGCAAGAAACACAACAGAAGGAAAAGACCTACAATAACGAACCCAAAACAATTAAGAAAATGGGAATAGGAACATACATATCGATAATTACCTTAAATGTAAATGGACTAAATGGTCCCACCAAAAGACACAGAGTGGCTGAATGGATACAAAAACAAGACCCATATATATGCTGTCTACAAGAGACCCACTTCAGACCTAGAGACACATACAGACTGAAAGTAAGGGGATGGAAAAAGATATTCCATGCAAATGGAAACCAAAAGAAAGCTGGAGTAGCAATTCTCATATCAGACAAAATAGACTTTAAAATAAAGACTACTAGAAAAGACAAAGAAGGACACTACATAATGATCAAGGGGTCGATCCAAGAAGAAGATATAACAATTGTAAATATTTATGCACCAAACATAGGAGCACCTCAATACATAAGACAAATACTAACAGCCATAAAAGGAGAAATCGACAGTAACACAATCATAGTAGGGGACTTTAACACCCCACTTTCACCAATGGACAGACCATCCAAAATGAAAATAAATAAGGAAACACAAGCTTTAAATGATACATTAAACAAGATGGACTTAATTGATATTTATAGGACATTCCATCCAAAAACAACAGAATACACATTTTTCTCAAGTGCTCATGGAACATTCTCCAGGATAGATCATATCTTGGGTCACAAATCAAGCCTTGGTAAATTTAAGAAAATTGAAATTGTATCAAGTATCTTTTCCGACCACAAGGCTATGAGACTAGATATCAATGACAGGAAAAGAGCTGTAAAAAATACAAACACGTGGAGGCTAAACAATACACTACTTAATAATGAAGTGATCACTGAAGAAATCAAAGAGGAAATTAAAAAATACCTAGAAACAAATGACAATGGAGACACGACGACCCAAAACCTATGGGATGCAGCAAAAGCAGTTCTAAGAGGGAAGTTTATAGCAATACAATCCCACCTTAAGAAACAGGAAACATCTCGAATAAACAACCTAACCTTGCACCTAAAGCAATTAGAGAGAGAAGAACAAAAACATCCCAAAGTTAGCAGAAGGAAAGAAATCATAAAAATCAGATCAGAAATAAATGAAAAAGAAATGAAGGAAAAGATAGCAAAGATCAATAAAACTAAAAGCTGGTTCTTTGAGAAGATAAACAAAATTGATAAACCATTAGCCAGACTCATCAAGAAAAAAAGGGAGAAGACTCAAATCAATAGAATTAGAAATGAAAAAGGAGAAGTAACAACTGACACTGTAGAAATACAAAAGATCATGAGAGATTACTATATGCAACTCTATGCCAATAAAATGGACAACCTGGAAGAAATGGACAAATTCTTAGAAATGCACAACCTGCCAAGACTGAATCAGGAAGAAATAGAAAATATGAACAGACCAATCACAAGCACTGAAATTGAAACTGTGATAAAAAATCTTCCAACAAACAAAAGCCCAGGACCAGATGGCTTCACAGGCGAATTCTATCAAGCATTTAGAGAAGAGCTAACACCTATCCTTCTCAAACTCTTCCAAAATATAGCAGAGGGAGGAACACTCCCAAACTCATTCTACGAGGCCACCATCACCTTGATACCAAAACCAGACAAGGATGTCACAAAGAAAGAAAACTACAGGCCAATATCACTGATGAACATAGATGCAAAAATCCTCAACAAAATACTAGCAAACAGAATCCAACAGCACATTAAAAGGATCATACACCATGATCAAGTGGGGTTTATTCCAGGAATGCAAGGATTCTTCAATATACGCAAATCAATCAACGTGATACACCATATTAACAAATTGAAGGAGAAAAACCATATGATCATCTCAATAGATGCAGAGAAAGCTTTCGACAAAATTCAACACCCATTTATGATAAAAACCCTGCAGAAAGTAGGCATAGAGGGAACTTTCCTCAACATAATAAAGGCCATATATGACAAACCCACAGTCAGCATCGTCCTCAATGGTGAAAAACTGAAACCATTTCCACTGAGATCAGGAACAAGACAAGGTTGCCCACTCTCACCACTCTTATTCAACACAGTTTTGGAAGTTTTAGCCACAGCAATTAGAGAAGAAAAGGAAATAAAAGGAATCCAAATTGGAAAAGAAGAAGTAAAGCTGTCACTGTTTGCAGATGACATGATACTATACATAGAGAATCCTAAAGATGCTACCAGAAAACTACTAGAGCTAATCAATGAATTTGGTAAAGTAGCAGGATACAAAATTAATGCACAGAAATCTCTGGCATTCCTATATACTAATGATGAAAAATCTGAAAGTGAAATCAAGGAAACACTCCCATTTACCATTGCAACAAAAAGAATAAAATATCTAGGAATAAACCTACGTAAGGAAACAAAAGACCTGTATGCAGAAAATTATAAGACACTGATGAAAGAAATTAAAGATGATACAAATAGATGGAGAGATGTACCATGTTCTTGGATTGGAAGAATCAACATTGTGAAAATGACTCTACTACCCAAAGCAATCTACAGATTCAATGCAATCCCTATCAAACTACCACTGGCATTTTTCACAGAACTAGAGCAAAAAATTTCACAATTTGTATGGAAACACAAAAGACCCCGAATAGCCAAAGCAATCTTGAGAATGAAAAATGGAGCTGGAGGAATCAGGCTCCCTGACTTCAGACTATACTACAAAGCTACAGTAATCAAGACAGTATGGTACTGGCACAAAAACAGAAAGATAGATCAATGGAACAGGATAGAAAGCTCAGAGATAAACCCACGGACATATGGTCACCTTATCTTTGATAAAGGAGGCAGGAATGTACAGTGGAGAAAGGACAGTCTCTTCAATAAGTGGTGCTGGGAAAGCTGGATAGGGACATGTAAAAGTATGAGATTAGATCACTCCCTAACACCATACACAAAAATAAGCTCAAAATGGATTAAAGACCTAAATGTAAGGCCAGACACTATCAAACTCTTAGAGGAAAACATAGGCAGAACACTCTATGACATAAATCACAGCAAGATCCTTTTTGACCCACCTCCTAGAGAAATGGAAATAAAGACAAAAATAAACACATGGGACCTAATGAAACTTAAAAGCTTTTGCACAGCAAAGGAAACCATAAACAAGACCAAAAGACAACCCTCAGAATGGGAGAAAATATTTGCAAATGAAGCAACTGACAAAGGATTAATCTCCAAAATTTATAAGCAGCTCATGCAGCTCAATAACAAAAAAACAAACAGCCCAATCCAAAAATGGGCAGAAGACCTAAATAGACATTTCTCCACAGAAGAAATACAGACTGCCAACAAACACATGAAAGGATGCTCAACATCTTTACTCATTAGAGAAATGCAAATCAAAACTACAATGAGATATCATCTCACACCAGTCAGAATGGCCATCATCAAAAAATCTAGAAACAATAAATGCTGGAGAGGGTGTGGAAAAAAGGGAACACTCTTGCACTGCTGGTGGGAATGTGAATTGGTACAGCCACTGTGGAGAACGGTATGGAGGTTCCTTAAGAAACTACAAATAGAACTACCATATGACCCAACAATCCCACTACTGGGCATATACCCTGAGAAAACCATAATTCAAAAAGAGACATGTACCAAAATGTTCATTGCAGCTCTATTCACAATAGCCTGGAGCTGGAAACAACCTAAGTGTCCATCATCGGATGAATGGATAAAGAAGATGTGGCACATATATACAATGGAATATTACTCAGCCATAAAAAGAAATGAAACTGAGCTATTTGTAATGAGGTGGATAGACCTAGAGTCTGTCATACAGAGTGAAGTAAGTCAGAAAGAGAAAGACAAATACCGTATGCTGACACATATATATGGAATTTAAGAAAAAAAAAGGTCATGAAGAACATAGGGGTAAGACAGGAATAAAGACACAGACCTACTAGAGAATGGACTTGAGGATATGGGGAGGGGGAAGGGTAAGCTGTGACAAAGTGAAAGAGTGGCATGGACATATATACACTACCAAACGTAAGGTAGATAGCTAGTGGGAAGCAGCCGCATAGCACAGGGAGATCAGCTCGGTGCTTTGTGACCGCCTGGAGGGGTGGGATAGGGAGGGTGGGAGGGAGACGCAAAAGGGAGGGGATATGGGAACATATGTATATGTATAACTGATTAAATTTGTTATAAAGCAAAAAAAAAAAAAAAAAAAAAAAAAAGTGTCCTGATCAGGGGCTTCCCTGGTGGTGCAGTGGTTGAGAGTCCACCTGCCAATGCAGGGGACAGGGGTTCGTGCCCTGGTCTGGGAGGATCCCACATGCCACGGAGTGGCTAGGCCTGTGAGCCTTGGCCACTGAGCCTGCGTGTCTGGAGCCTGTGTTCCGCAACGGGAGAGGCCTGCGTACCGCCAAAAAAAAAAAAAAAAAAAAAAGGGGGGCCCTGATCAGGTTCCTTTTTAAAAACAATGAAACAAAAAAAGAGGTGAGCACCTACCATGTGCTAACCATTGGACTGGAGGTCATACACATGAACTCACATTCATGTGAAGTAGAGGCATTACCTGGTTATACAGATGAAGAAATTATTTTCTCTTCCCCTGAATTCCTCCACCACTTAGAGTTTGCAGAAAAAATGTTGGCACTTACCTGTGGCATCTGCATTGTTTAATCATTGTTTCCAATAGATTTATCTTAACCCCAAACAGGGTTTTCAAGTCTTTTGAAGACTGAGACATTGTAGAATATTGAGTAGGTGCTTAATAGATGCTTCTAGATGGTTACCTCTTAGGTTTATCACCTAATGCAATGTGACTTCAGTCTAATCTTAAGATCAAGGAAGTTTGATTTTCAGTGAACAGGAAATAAAACAGGCATACAGGCTAATATAAAACCTCACTGTCGGCTGTATGACGTCAGTGTAAAATATAATCTCTCTGCTTACCTGTCCAATGTTATTAGACCAATGAAAAGGAAAGGTCATGGTATAGAAAAGAAAGAAATTCTGTGTCATAGTCATAATTGTAAAGAAGAAAGATCTAGAAATCACTCTAAAGATACCAATGTAAGGTATAAGCCAGTGTCTCTCAGACCATTTGTAGTGAAAGGCTAGTCTCACCCCATCCCCCTGCCAATCTATTCTGGATTAATAATTTTGTAAAATACATTAAAAATGAATTAGCAAAAAAATGAATTACTAAAAAAGAGAAATACAAAATATGTCCCATTTTTTTACTCTCAGATTCAGTAGACAAAAATTACCATGCCAAATTGCCATGAATGTTTACTTTAAATTCCTAAATGACTGTCAGTGATTAATCATACATAGTTTGTGAGCCAACCACAGTCTGCAGACCCACACCTGGAGAAGGACTGGTATAAATCTTAATCCTATCTAAAGATCAAGTTGCTTACTAAATACAAGCAATAAAAAAAAATCCCAAAACAACAAAGAAACAAGAACTACATTACTTTTAGTTGGGGAACTTTCCTGCTGGCCAGAGAAACAGACCTTGTGTAGCATGCCAGTGCAAAGACTTGAACAGCTGATTCTCTCTGATCTTCCTTTTGGTTTTTTCTTTGTTTTCATTTTGTGCAATATAAGTAATCCTCTTTTTCCCTTACATTCCACTTTCTGAATGATATTCAAGACTTCTGAAGATAAATATCACAGAGAATTTTTTCTTATTTCCCTATTTCTGATATTCTTAATAAGCAATCTCTAAATAGCACCTGTTTCAATTCTATTAAGTGTTATAAGACAGTAGGTAAATCTTATTTTATTTTCAGCACTTCATAATGCTTTCAAGAGTTAGTTCAAGAGGCTTTTCTGACTACCAGTAACAGTGATTTCCTTAGCATGACAACCATCATTTTCTTTGAAGTTAATGTTAAACTTAATTTTTAAAATGATATAAACATGTGTGAATTCCACAAACAGTAAGGGAGATTGAAATGAGTTTTATTAAGAAATATTCAAGTTTATTCAGAAATCATTTTTCCCATATATATGCATATCTATAATTGATCAAATGACAACTTAAATATTAACATTGCCATCTGGTGGGAATGTCAGTGCAATAATTATACATACATATGAGAGGTAATATATGATGAATTAACAGTAGCTAACATCATAAAGAAGAATATATTTTACCTAATTGTTTTTAACTATATAATTCTTAGTTTGGTCAACTCATTTTCTTTCAAATAAATCTTAACTAAAGGAGAAGAAAAGTAAGATAATCTTATTCAATTATTTCTAGGTATCGAAGACACATTTATATATATTCACTAAACCTTGGTTTCATTCTTTTGAGATTGATATAGAATTTTTCTTCATGCATTATTTAAGAGGGACTAAGTTCAGATAGGTTACCTTACTTTCTTAGGTGCTATAGGAAGATGTGAACAGTGCAGAAAAATAGCCAAGAGTTGTCCTTGTATGTGTTTCCACTAGTTTATTACTACTCATATATATTAAAAGTTAAGAATTTATTATTATGGGGACTCTAATAACTCCTGTCAAGGGTTACCTGCCTAAGTAGAATGTAGAACATGTAATTTATAACAATAAGCAATTAGAACTGTAAAGGTAGTTGCTTTACTAGTTTTAGATAAGAAAAACCACACCTTTGAATTTTCTTGGATTTGAAAACATGCACTATTTCAATAGCCATAAAGCAAACCAAATGTATTGAAATAAACATATTATATAATGAATGTGCTGTATTAGGACAGATTTAAGAGATCATTGAAGATAGTCAAAGATTTGTACATGGAACAAAGAAACTGGGGATATGGCAAATTTAACAACACTAATAATATTCCTGAGTTCATGTCCTTAGAATACAGTTGTGAGCATTCAGTTCTTTATCCTCCTGAGTATTAACCCTTATGCAAGTCTTGTTATACACTGATCAAAGACTGCATGGCATTTAGTTAGAAAGTTAGCAAGTAGGAACCAGATCTCTAAAAAAAAGTGAGTACCTTCTGTTGGGTAGGAAGGCAAGAAGAATTGCTCTTTGTTTTCTTCTCATGCTTTGAGTGTGAGCAGGAGCAAGGCCTTTCAGTGACTGAGAAATGTCAACTGGTCAATAGGGGATGAATAGAAACAAAAACATAAAAGCAAATTATAGTAACATGGATTTCAGACAAGTCTCTGGCGAGAAATTTAAACATACTGCAATATGTTGGGACTTTCCAATTTGCTAATATTTTCCCTAGTTTGATCATTTTCTTCTACAGCACCACATCAGTAAGAATTTCAGTGCTGATTAATGAAGGGAGCCAAAATATATAATTCAGGGGTGAGTACAACTGACATTTACCTTCCCATGAGAGATAATGATGAGAACTCTCTTGTGGCGATACAGAGTCATCTTTGTGCTCTTTATATGAAGATTAAGATTATATCAGAGGGTGGAAATTAGGTATTTTCCTTTCTACTAATATCCTTTGTAGTCTTTTACTGAAAGATTTTTGGGGAAAATAGGTGACTGCTACTGGTACAGATCTTCCATTTTGAAGACCATCTTGTCACCACTTTGGAACACAACAGCTGTTTTAGTTGAACTTTTAAGGATATTTCTAACTTTGATTCTAGAAATAAAAGCTATAAATTAGTTTTACTTTTAAAATAAACAAGCAAGCAAACAAACAAACACAAATACAAATCACAATCCAAATACCTTATTCAATCTCCACGAATGACTCATGTTACAATATCTAGTTGTTGAAGGTAAATATTTGACTCTTGTATATCAAATATTTTGAAAAATAAACTACTTTCACAAAGGAAAAACAACATAGACATAATTGTTTTGCTTTGAGTTTAGTGTGCTATTTATAATGACAAATTTACAATTTTCTACATGATATATGACATTCTGAGTAGTATCATTTCAATATATATTTTAAAGCTGTGTGGAGGAAAGAAAATGAACAATATTGCATACCTTTGCCTATCAAAATTGAGACTGGAGGGTAGGTGGATATGGTCTATAAAGTTGCATGTGTATTTTTGACTGAGTGGGGTTGTCACCCCTAGCCCCTGCATTGTTCAAGGGTCAATTGTACTGTTTCTCTAATTAAAATTCTCTTTGTTTTGAGTTGGTATTTGGGATACATATACATTCTCACTTTATTTATACCTCAAACACTCAAGTTTAATGCCTGATTTCTGTCTTTCATCCCTGCATTTATTCTGGAGGGTAGAACATTAAACTCAAATGGAAGAAATATTTCATATTCTCTTCAGCAAAATGGAACTGCCCAAATATAGAAAAGATCTATTAAGCACTGCTTTACATGTCTTTTAAGAATTATAAGTGGTAGTGATAAATCCAGTTATCTTTTCCCAGGTGAAGAGCTTAAGAAAGAACCAAACCCAGGGGTAGAAAAGGAGATGAAGAAATAGAACTGAATTACAATTTCCTTGTTACCCTGTCCAGGAGAGAGCCTTCTAGAACTCACAGAAATATCTCCCTTTGTTGAGATACCAAAGGGATTTTTTTTCAATTTATAGGCCAATCAACTTTAAGTATACCTAATAGCACCTTGTAAAATCTAAGCACTTTAAACAGCAGGCCCTGTTCTGATGTGATTGGTTTTCTGAGTCATTACTTCTTTAAAAGGCTGAATTGATCTTTTCTATCTTGACTCTGGCAGAAATCTGAGGGAGTTTTTGGTCAAATAACAAGTACTCTGCCTATTAAATTATTTTCTTTGATTTTTGAGGACAGAGCAGGTTTTCCTTCTGTCTTTTAGACAGAAGTTTGACAAATAAATTGAAATATTTTTTCAAGAATGACTCATACCAAAACCTTTAAGGGTATCCATTAAATTTTATTGTACTAGTAGTCCTGCCATAAAATGAATTTGAATTTGATTCTTCTCTACCTTCATGTTAATACACAGTATTAAGCCTGAGGCACTCAGAAAAATAAGTTACAAGTGAGAGGCCATCATACTTCTTGACCAATTTTTAACCTTAAATTTTACTTGTTTTTAGTGGATTTTATCTTTTTAATCAATGATTGAACAGATGGGGAAGTGTCTTTGTGTAAGAAGCATGTAATGCTTGGGACCAAAAGAGAAATTATAGCAATAGTTTGTTTTATGTTTCTCTCACATTACCAAAGTAATGATCCTAATAAAGAGAGTTTCTTAGTAGTATGTGGTATTGCTCTCAAACTATTTCTATGTACAAAATATTTAGTTTCTGATTTACTCCTTATCCATTTAAGGGAGGAATTTCACAGAGCAAATAACAAAATAATATTTATTAAACTCTAAACAAAATCAGGAATTTAGTTGGGGAAGGTGTTAAGGAGGGTTAATGAGAAGATAAAAATGGTTTTGAATTTAATACAAACTCAGATCAGCAATGCTACTCATTAATGCTATTCTAAAATCTGCAAAAGATTAATCTATAGATTTCCCAATTATTGCACAATAAAAGCTGAGAAAACATGCCATTGCTATGGCTAATATGCCTGCTCTTTGTTTTATGCTTATTTTTAGCAACTGTCATGGGGATGACTGAAAATAGTGATTGCACTTTTTTCATTGCATTTAAACTTGGCGACATAGTAACTTTAAGGTGAGTTCTAACTAGATATATGTGCATGCACCAACATATTCTTTTTTAAAAAAAAATCTCCTTTGCTTTGTCATTCAATTTAATGAATTTGCATCATAGTCACTATGTGTGAAAGAATTCAAAGTAGCAAGGCTTCAGAAAAGGAAGGTGGAAGAGTTTAAAGCAGAGTGAGGAATTAAAATGCTACTGCTGCAGAAAAAGGCAGTCTTCCTATTTGTCCATCTTCATCCCTGGTGAAGGGGAGGTCTTTTTGGATAGGAAGACAATAAGATTATGCTATGAAAGGTGTTAAATTAATGAAGCAAGGAAGTCATTAGACTAAGGGGACTCTAATACCAAGATGGTCTATGTAAGCAAACTGAAATCCAAGCCTGTAAACATCTTAAGATTACAAAATCAAAAACACAAAGGAAAACCAATCACGAACAGCCAACTAAGCTTTCAGCTATAGCCAAATAACTTACTTTCTTTGCTTTGCACTTTTTCTGTCTTTTCCCTGGCTTCTCACCATTTTGGGTTTGGTGTTGCCTGATTTTAATGGATAAATGCTCAAATAAACTCTTAAAATTTTTCATATGTCTCAATTTACCTTTTAATGAAGGCAATCAGTTTTAGAAACATTGAGATTTATCTTGTATATGCTCAGCATTGAAGACTGGAACCCTTCTAAAATAGAGTGAGAGTCTGATTGTCCCAAGGCTCAATCAAACAGGTTTAGGAGATTCCACAGCATAGGATATTAGGGGCTGAGCCAGGATGAAGACTGGAAGCTGCACAGAAAGTAGGTAGAATGGGAAGGAGGGAGGGAGCCCAAGTAAGAAAGAGCTTCTGGTTTTCCATTCAAGACAATACTGAATGGACAGAAAATCAACGCAAAGAAAAAGTGAAAAAAGGCATTTTCTGGATTCTCTGAATCCAATCTTTGGATTCTAAGTGTGTTCATGATCAGCAATACATGTCCTTGAATGCTTTTCAGAATTTGCATTTTGTAACTACTATTTTACATTGGTATTATGTGCAGAATTCTGTACTAAGGCCCAGAATTTGACCTATCATGAGGCAAATATAAACTCAATTAACAGAACTGCATATTTGTAAGACATGGCCTGAATGGAACTTTGTTGGTCTCTGCATTTTCTTTTTTCTGTTGGACCTGTGTTATAGATCTATTCTGATTTCCCTATCTCCCATCTGCTCCAACATACCTTTAACCTTGGAACCCAGGCAAGCTCTTTCTTTGGCCATCTATGGCTAAATCCCATGGTTCGGGGTTGTATCCTCCTTGCTGGTGGAACATTTGCTATCCGGAGATCTTTGGTTTCTCTTCAGGGATCATGTGTATGGACTACCCTTGTGGTGATGACCCAGGTTCTGTTGTGCCCTTGGCTTGAGAGAAAGGGCCCTTTGAAGTCATATGACTGAAAAAAACTGTTAATGAGGAAGATATTTGAATAGGACGGAAAGAGATAAATCAAAAAAGAAGATTATGCAAAAGATCTATCATTCAACCTCTCTCAACTGGTCTAGGGAAGGGGACTACCCAGTTAATTCAGCACACTTGGTTCCTTTTCTTTTTCTGTAACATCTTTATTGGAGTATAATTGCTTTACAATGTTGTGTTAGTTTCTGCTGGATAACAAAGTGAATCAACTATACAAATACATATATATTCCCACATCCCCACCCTCTTGCATTTCCCTCCCACCCTCCCTATCCCACCCCTCTAGGTGGTCACAAAGCACGAAGCTGATCTCCCTGTGCTATGCGGCTGCTTCCCAATAGCTATCTATTTTACATTTGGTAGTGCGTATATGTCAATGCCACTCTCTCACTTCATCCCAGCTTACCCTTCCCCCTCCCCACGTCCTCAAGTCCATTTTCTACATCTGTGTCTTTATTCCTGTCCTGCCCCTAGGTTTTTCAGAAATTTTTTTTTAAGATTTCATATATATGTGTTAGCATACGATATTTGTTTTTCTCTTTCTGACTTACTTCACTCTGTATGACAGACTCTAGGTCCATCCACCTCACTACAAATAACTCAGTTTTGTTCCTTTTTATGGATGAGTAATATTCCAGTGTATATATGTGCCAAATCTTCTTTATCCATTCATCTGTCGATGGACACTTGGGTTGCTTCCATGTCCTGGCTATTGTAAATAGTGCTGCAATGAACACTGTGGTATATGTCTGTTTTTGAATTATGGTTTTCTCAGAGTATATGCCCAGTAGTGGGATTGCTGGGTCATGTGGTAGTTCTGTTTGTAGTTTTTTAAGGAACCTCCATACTGTTCTCCATAGTGACTATCAATTTACATTCCCACCAACAGTTTAAGAGGGTTCCCTTTTCTCCACACCCTCTCCAGCATCTACTGTTTGTAGATTTTTTTTTTTTTTTTTTTTTTTTTTTGCGGTACGCGGGCCTCTCACTGTTGTGGCCTCTCCCATTGTGAAGCACAGGCTCCGGACGCACAGGCTCAGCAGCCATGGCTCACGGGCCCAGCCGCTCTGCGGCATGTGGGATCTTCCCGGACTGGGGCACGAACCCGTATCCCCTGCATCGGCAGGCAGATTCTCAACCACTGCACCACCAGGGAAGCCCGTTTGTAGATTTTTTGATGACAGCCATTCTGACTGGTGTGAGGTGATACCTCACTGTAGTTTTGATTTACATTTCTCTAATGATTAGTGATGTAGAGCATCCTTTCATGTGTTTGTTGGCAATCTGTATATCTTCTTTGGAGTAATGTCTATTTAGGTCTTCTGCCCATTTTTGGATTGGGTTGTTTGATTTTTGATATTGAGCTACATGAGCTGCTTGTATATTTTGGAGATTAGTCCTTTGTCAGCTGCTACACTTGCAAATATTTTCTCCCATTCTGAGGGTGGTCTTTTCATCTTGTTTATGGTTTCCTTTTGCTGTGCAAAATCTTTTAAGTTTCATTAGCTCCCATTTGTTTATTTTTGTTTTTATTTCCATTTCTCTAGGAGGTGGGTCAAAAAGGATCTTGCTGTGATTTATGTCAGAGAGTGTTCTGCCTATGTTTCCCTCTAGGAGTTTATAGTGTCTTGCCTTACATTTAGGTGTTTAATCCATTTTGAGTTTATTTTTGTGTATGGTGCTAGTGAGTGTTCTAATTTCATTCTTTTACATGTAGATGTCTAGTTTTCTTAGCACCACTTATTGAAGAGGCTGTCATTTCTCCATTGTATATTTTTGCCTCCTTTATCAAAGATAGGGTGACCATATGTGCGTGGGTTTATCTCTGGGCTTTCTATCCTGTTCCACTGATCTATATTCCTGTTTTTATGCCATTTATTCAGGAATGTAGACATAGATAAGTAAACAGTCAATTAAAATAATATAACATAGTAATTCAGCAAAAGAAGAAAATGAAAAGATTTTGCAATAACTGCCATAAAGCACTGGATAAAATTCAATATTTATTTCTGGTTTTATAATCTTAATAAAATGAGGGAAAAGAGCATCCTTCAATAACACAAATATGCATTTTAAAATAACCAGTATCACATTTCAGTGTTGAATGCTGGAAGAATCCACCCAAGTAAGAAAAATGAGTACAGCATATGATATCACTACTATCATTTATCATATTCCTAAAACTTTGAGGTAGTGCAATTGACAAGATAAGGAAGGCAAGAACCATAAACATTAGAAAAAAGCCAACAAAATTATTATTTTCCATTAGATAGTCTACATGGAAATCCTAAAATCTCTAGTGGAAAAGAATAGAAATAGACAATTCAGGAAGACAGTTAATTTACCAAATTATTTTTTAATCCAGTAGCTTTACATATGCCAAATATAAATTACAAAAATGTAACAAAAAACATCCCATTAAAATGTAGCAAAACCATAAAATAAATTGTTTGGAATGAACATAAGAAGAAAGTAGGCTGCACCTTCAAGATGGCAGAGGAGTAAGACATGGAGATCACCTTCTTCCCCATAAATACATCAAAAATACATCTACATGTGGAACCACTCCTACAGAACACCTACTGAACACTAGCAGAACACCTCAGACTTCCCAAAAGACAAGAAAATCCCCACGTACCTGGGCAGGGTAAAAGAAAAAAGAAAAAACAGAGACAAAAGAATAGGGATGGGACCCATACCTCTTGGATGGAGCTGTGAAGGAGGAAAAGCTTCCACACACTAGGGAGCCCCTTCACTGGTGGAGATGGGGTGGGGGGAAGCTTTCGAGCCATGAAGAAGAGGGCAGCAACAGGGGTGCAGAGGGTAAAGCGGAGATTCCCACACCGAGGATCGGTGCCAACCAGCATTCACCAGCCTAAGAGGCTCATGTGCTCACCCGCTGGGGCGGGTGGGAGCTGGGAGCTGAGGCTCAGGCTTCAGAGGTCAGACCCCAAGGAGTGTACTGGGGTTGGCTAGGTGAACACAGCCTGAAGGGGGCTAGTGCACCACAGCTAGCCGGGAGAGAGTCTGGGCAAAACTCTGGACCTGCTGGAGAGGAAAGAGACCTTTGTTTCCGGGCACATGAGAAGAGGGGATTCATCCCCAGTTAACCCACAGAATGTAGAGCACTGCCTAAGCGAGCTCCAAAGATAGGCGCGAGCCCTGGCTATCAGCTCAAACCCCAGAAACAGGCATGAAGTGCTAAGGCTGCTGCTGCCACCAAGATTCCTGTGTGCAAGTGCAGGTCACTATCCACACCCCCTGGGAGACTGTGCAGCATGCAACTGCCAGGGTCCCAAGATCCAGGGACAACTTCTCTGGAAGAACACACGGCACACCTCAGGCTGTTGAAATGTCATGCCGGCCTCTGGTGCCTCAGGCTCGCCCCACATTCCCATTATGACTACCATACCCCTTCATCCCCCAGGCCTGAGTGAGCAAGAGAGCCCAAATCAGCTGCTGCTTTAACTCCCTCCTTTCTGGGCGGGGAACAGATGCCTGAGGGCGACCAACGTGCAGAGGTGTGGCCAAAACCAAAGCTGAACACCAGGAGCTGTGAGAACAGAGAAGAGAAAGGGAAATTTCTCCATGCAGCCTCAGGAGCAGCAGAATAAATCCCCACAATCAACTTGATAAACCCTACATCTGAAGAATACCTGAATAGACAATGAATGTTCTCAAAATTGAGGTGGTGGACTATGTAAGCAACTGTAGACTTCGGGTTTGTCTTCTGTATCTAATTTGTTTCTGGTTTTATGTTGTCTTAGTATAGTATTTAGTGCTTATTATCATTTGTGGATTTGGTTATTGGTTTGGTTGTTATCTTCCTTATATATATATATTTTTTTTTTCCTTTTTCTCTTTTTGTCAGTGTGTGTGTGTGTATGCTTCTTTCTGTGATTCTCTGTATAGGTTTGCTTTTACCATTTGTCTTAGGGTTCTGTCCATTTTCTTGATTTTGTTTTTGTTCTGTTTTCTCTCTTCCTTTTCTTCTAAGCTGTGTGACTGGCAGGATCTTGGTGCTCCAGCCAGGTGTCAGGTTTGAGCCTTCGAGGTGGTCGGGCCAAGACGAGGACATTGGACCATCAGAAACCTCCCAGCACAATGTAATGTCAATCAGCAAGAGCTCTCCCAGAGATCTCCGTCTCAACACTAAGACCCAGCTCCACCCAACAGCCAGCAAGCTCCAGAACTGGAGGCCCCATGCCAAACAACTAGCAAGACAGGAACACAATCCAACCCATTTGCAGAGATGCTGCCTGAAGTCATACTAAGTTCACAGACACTCCAAAACACACCATCAGACACGGCCCTGCCCACCAGAAGGACAAGTTACACCCCCACCTACCAGAACACAGGGACCACTCCTCCCCACCTGGGAGCCTACAAAAGCCACTGAACCAACCTCACCCACTGGGAACAGACACTAAAAACAATGGGAAATACAAACCTGCAGCATGCAAAAAAGGAGACCAGAAACACAGTAAGTTAAACAAAATGAGAAGATAGAGAAATATACAGCAGATGAAGGGGCAAGGTAAAAACCCACCAGACCAAACAAAAGAAGAGGAAATACGCAGTTTATCTGAAAAAGAATTCAGAGTAATGATAGGAAAGAAGATCCAAAACCTCGGAAATAGAATGGAGAAAATACACGAAACATTTTAACAAGGACCTAGGAGAACTAAAGAGCAAACAAACAATGATGAAAAACACAATAAATGAAACTAAAAACATCTAGAAAGAATCAGTAGCAGAATAACTGAGGCAGAAGAACAGATAAGTGATCTGGAAGATAAAATAGTGGAAATAACTGCCACAGAGCAGAATAAAGAAAAAAGAATGAAAAGAGACCTCTGAAACAACATTAAACTCACCAACATTAGAATGATATGGGGTCCCAGAAGGAGAAGAGAAAAAGAAAGGGTCTGAGAAAATATTTGAAGAAATTATAGTTGAAAATTTCCCTAACATGGGAAAGGAAATAGTCAGTCAAGTCCAGGAAGCGCAGAGAGACCCATACAGGGAAAATCCAAAGAGAAGCATGCCAAGACACATATTAATCAAACTATCCAAAATTAAATTCGGAGAAAGAATGTTAAAAGCAGCAAGGGAAAAGCAACACATAACATACAAGGGAAACCCCATAAGGTTAACAGCTGATCTTTCAGCAGAAACTCTGAAAGCCAGAAGGGAGTGGCAGGACATATTTAAAGTGATGAAAGGGAAAAGTCTACAACCAAGATTACTCTACTCAGCAAGGATCTCATTTAGATTTGATGGAGAAAATAAAATCCTTACAGACAAGCAAAAGTGAAGAGAATTCAGTGCCATAAAACCAGCTTTACAACAAATGCTAAAGGAACTTCTCTAGGCAGGAAACACAAGAGTAGGAAAAGACATACAATAACAAACCCAAAACAATTAATAAAATGGTAATAAGAACATACATATCTATAATTACCGTAAATGTAAATGGATTAAATGCTCCAACCAAAAGACAGAGACTGGCTGAATGGATACAAAAACAAGACCCATATATATGCTATCTACAAGAGACCCACTTCAGACCTAGGAACACATACAGACTGAAAGCAAAAGGATGGAAAATGATATTCCATGCAAATGGAAATCAAAAGAACACTGGAGTAGCAATTCTGATATCAGACAAAATAGACTTTAAGATAAAGACTATTACAAGATACAAAGAGAGACACTACATAATGATCAAGGGATCAGTCCAAGAAGAAGATATAACAATTGTAACTACTTATGCACCAAACATAGAAGCACCTCAGTATGTAAGGCAAATGCTAAAAGCCATAAAAGGGGAAATCAACAGTAACACAATAACAGTAGGGGACCTTAACACCCCACTTTCACCAATGGACAGATCATCCAAAATGAAAATAAATAAGGAAACACAAGCTTTAAATGACACATTAAACAAGATGGACTTAATTGATATTAATAGGACATTCCATCCAAAAACAACAGAATACACTTTCTTCTCAAGTACTCATGGAACATTCTCCAGGACAGATCATATATTGGGTCACAAATCAAACCTTGGAAAAGTTAAGACAATTGAAGTCGTATCAAGTATCTTTTGCAACCACAGCGCTATGAGACTAGGTATCAATTACAGGAAAAAAATACAAACACATGGAGGCTAAACAATACACTACTAAATTACCAAGAGATCACTGAAGAAATCAAAGAGGAAATAAAAAAATACCTAGAAACAAATGACAATGAAAACACGACGACCCAAAAGCTATGGGATGCAGCAAAAGCAGTTCTAAGAGCGAAATTTATAGCAATAAAATCCTACATCAAGAAACAAGAAAAATCTCAAATAAACAACCTAACCTTACACCTAAAGCAATTAGAGAAAGAAGAAAAAAAAAACCCCAAAGTTAGTAGTAGGAAAAAAATCATAAAGATCAGATCAGAAATAAAAATAAATGAAAGAAACAATAGCAAAGATCAATAAAACTAAAACCTGGTTCTTTGAGAAGATAAACAAAATTGATATACCATCCGACAGACTCATCAAGAGAAAAAGGGAGAAAACTCAAATCAACAGAATTAGAAAAGAAAAAGGAGAAGTAACAACTGACACTGCAGAAATACAAAGGATCATGAAAGGCTACTACAAGCAACTATATGCCAATAAAATGGACAACCTGGAAAAAATGGACAAATTCTTAGAAAGGTACAAACTTCCAAGACTGAACTAGGAAGAAACAGAAAATATGAACAGACCAATCACAAGCACTGAAATTGAAACTGTGATTAAAAATCTTCCAACAAACAAAAGCCCAGGACCAGATGGCTTCACAGGTAAATTCTATCAAAAATGTAGAGAAGAGATAACACTTGTCCTTCTTAAACTCTTCCAAAATATAGCAGAGGGAGGAACACTCCCAAACTCATTCTATGAGGCCACGATCACCCTGATACCAAAACCAGACAAAGATGTCACCAAAAAAGAAACCTACAGACCAATATCACTGATAAACGTAGATGCGAAAATCCTCAACAAAATACTAGCAAACAGAATCCAACAACACATTAAAAGGATCATACACCATGATCAAGTGGGGTTTATCCCAGGAATGCAAGGATTCTTCAATATATGTAAATCAATCAATGTGATGCACCATATTAACAAACTGAAGGATAAAAACCATATGATAATCACAATAGATGCAGAAAAAGCTTTTGACAAAATTCAAAACCCATTTATGATAAAAACTCTCCAGAAAGTGGGCATAGAAGGAAACTACCTCAACATAATAAGGGCCATGTATAACAAACCCATAGCCAACATCATTCTCAATGGTGAAAAACTGAAAATATTTCCTCTAAGATCAGGAACAAGACAAGGTTGCCCACTCTCACCTCTATTATTCAACAGTTTTGGAGGTTTTAGCCACAGCAAACAGAAAAGAAAAAGAAATAAAAGGAATCCAAATTGGAAAAGAAGAAATAGAGCTGTCACTGTTTGCAGATGACATACTATACTTAGAGAATCCTAAAATGCTACCAGAAAACTACTAGAGCTAATCAATGAATTTGGTAGAGGAGCAGGATACAAAATTAATGCACAGAATTCTCTTGCATTGCTATACACTAACAATGAAAATTCTGAGAGAGAAATTAAGGAAACAATCCCATTTACCATTGCAACATAAAGAATAAAATACCTAGGAAGAAACCTTCCTAAGGAGACAAAAGACCTGTATGCAGAAAACTATAAGACACTGATGAAAGAAATTAAAGACAATACAAACAGATGGCAAGATATACCATGTTCTTGGGTTGGAAGAATCAACATTGCGAAAATGACTCTACTACCCAAAGCAATCTACAGATTCAAGGCAATCCCCATCAAGCTACCAATGGCATTTTTCACAGAACTAGAACAAAAAATTTCACAATTTGTATGGTAACACAAAAGACCCTGAATAGCCATAGGAATATTGAGAAAGCAAAACAGAGCTGCAGGAATCAAGCTCCTGGACTTCAGACTATACTTCAAAGCCACAGTAATCAAGACAGTATGGTATTGGCACAAAACCAGAAATATACATCAATGGAACAGGATAGAAAGCCCAGAGATAAATCCATGCACATATGGTCACCTTATCTTTGACAAAGGAGGCAAGAATATACAATTGAGAAAAGACAGCCTCTTCAATAAGTGGTGCTGGGAAAACTGGACAGCTACATGTAAAAGAATGAAACTAGAACACTTTCTATCACCGTACACAAAAATAAACACAAAATGGATTAAAGACCTAAATGTAAGGCCAGGCACTATAAAACGCTTAGAGGAAAACATAGGCAGAACACTCTATGACATAAATCACAGCAAGATCCTTTTTGACCCATCTCCTAGAGAAATGGAAATCAAAACAAAAATAAACAAATGGGACCTAATGAAACTTAAAAGCTTTTGCGCAGTAAAGGAAACCGTAAACAAGATGTAAAGATAACCCTTAGGTAGAAAATATTTTCAAACGAAGCAACTGACAAAGGATTAATCTCCAAAATATACAAGCAGCTCATGCAGCTCAATATCAAAAAAACAACCCAAACAAGAAGTGGGCAGAAGATCTAAATAGACATTTCTCCACAGAAGACATACAGATGGCCAGAAAGCACATGAAAAGATGCTCAACATCACTAATTATTAGAGAAATGCAAATCAAACTACAATGGAATATCACCTCACACCAGTCAGAATGGCTATCATCAAAAAATCTACAAACAATAAATGTTGGAGAGGGTGTGGAGAAAAGGGAACCCTTTTGCACTGTTGGTGGGAATGTAAATGGATACAGCCACTGTGGATAACAGTATGAAGCTTCCTTAAAAAACTAAAAATAGAACTACCATACGACCCAGCAATCCCACTAATGGGCATATACCCTGAGAATATCAGAATTCAAAAAGAGACATGTACCTCAATGTTCACTGCCTCACTATTTACAATAGCCAGGACATGGAAGCAACCTAAGTGTCCATCATTGGATGAATGGATAAAGAAGATGTGGCACATATATACAATGGAATATTACTCAGCCATAAAAAGAAATGAAACTGAGTTATTTGTAGTGAGGTGGATGGAGCTAGAGTCTGTCACACAGAGTGAAGTAAGTCAGAAAGAGAAAAACAAATACCGTATGCTAACACATATATATGGAATCTAAGGAAAAAAAAGGTCATGAAGAACCTAGGGGCAAGATGGGAATAAAGACACAGACCTACTAGAGAATGGACTTGAGGACACAGGGAGGGGGAAGGGTAAGCTGGGATGAAGTGAGAGAGTAGCATTGACATATATACACTACCAAATGTAAAACCGATAGCTAGTGGGAAGAAGCTGCATAGCACAGGGAGATCAGCTCGGTA
Organism: Hyperoodon ampullatus; assembly: GCF_949752795.1. Classification (NCBI taxonomy): domain Eukaryota; kingdom Metazoa; phylum Chordata; class Mammalia; order Artiodactyla; family Ziphiidae; genus Hyperoodon; species Hyperoodon ampullatus. The sequence goes on along the minus strand of NC_136918.1, from coordinate 93,368,063 downwards.
CTTTGTGACCACCTAGAGGGGTGGGATAGGGAGGGTGGGAGGGAGGCACAAGAGTGAGGGAATATGGGGATATATGTATACATATAACCAATTCACTTTGTTACAGAGCAGGAACTAACACTACATTGTAAAGCAATTATATTCCAATAAAGATGTTAAAAAAAAAAGAAAAGAAGAAGAACTGTATAAGAACTGTAAAGAAAAATGTTTAAAACCCAATTAAGGGACAACTTAGCATTTTAAAAACAAAAACTATGAAATAAAAAATATACCAAAAATTGGAAAAATCATATGGGTACAGAGTTTGATGAATTTTAATATAATAGGCACATTCACATAAACTTCAAAGAAATAAACAAATTGAATATTGCTATTAAGAGTTATATGTAATATTTGACTGAAACTATTATATATTGTCTGACATTGGCATCAAATACTGTATAAAGTGTTCTAACCCCCACTGCAGTCGTGATATAAAATATTTCCATCACTCCAAAAAGTTCCCTCAATCCTCTTTACAATCAAACATAAATCCATTTCTAGTTCCTGGATGCTAATGTTCTATTTTCTGTGAATAGAATTCATGCAGATAGAATCATACAATGTTAATCTTTTGTGTCTGGCTTGTTTTATTTACTATAATGCCTTTGAGATTTGCTAATTTGTCCCATGTGTCAATAATTAATTGCTTTTTTGCTAATTGGTCATATTACATTGAATGGATGTATTCTTTATTCTCTCTATTTATTCTTTCATTATAGATGGATATTTGGGTGGTTTCCAGTTAGGGTCATTTTATATACAACTGCTATGAACATTCATGTAAAGTCTGATGTGGATATGTGGATATGTTTTCAATTTTCTTGAGTACAATGTAATTTTGACACTAACTACCCAAGTCAGGTCAAACTTAGGTTAAAGGTACAGTCTTCCACAAGACTGTCCTCACACCAGCAGCAAATTTAGGCTTCCCAGGCCACACAAACTTTTGGCCAATTGCCCACAAATTCAGCCTTCCCACTGCCCCTTCGGGGTAATTCTTTAGAACAACTCATAGAACTCAGGAAAGTGCTATATATACAATTACAATTTTATGACGGCAAAAGGATACAAGTCAAAATCAGCCAAAAGGAGACACACAGGGAGATATATGGGAGGGTCCCAAACAAAGCTTTCATGTCCTCAAGATGTATCACCCTTCCAGTACATTGATATATTTCACTAACCAGAGAAACTCACCTGAGTTTTAGGTGTTCAGAGTTTTTGCTGGTGTTTGATTATGTAGGCATGATTGTTGAATCATTGGCTACAAGATTCTCAATCTTCAGCTTCCCTCCATTCCCTGGAGGTTGGGAGTTTGGATTGATATCACATGGCTCTCAAACCTCAATGCTCTAATCCCATTGTTGGTCTTTCTGGCAAGGTTAGCCTCCATCCGGAGATCATCTAGGGGTGCACAATGAGTCACTTCATTAGCATAATCTCAGAAGGTGTGATCAGAGGGGCCCATCATGAATAATAAAGATACTTCTATTACCAGGAAAATCCAATATTTAGAGGATCTGTCCCTGAAACCAAGGACAAGTATAATAAAGTAATAAAGTATAATAATTTCTTTATTATGCAACATTAGATAATATCTAGGAGAGGAACTGTATGTTCTACTTTACATGAAACTGACAAAATTTTTCCTAAAGTGGCTGTAAAATTTTTTCTTCTGATAAGCAGTACATGAGACTTCTCGTTCTTCATCTTTGCTATTACTTGGCACAGTCAGTCTTTTAAATTTAGCAATTTTACTCGGTGGTACAGTGGTATCACATAATGAATTTGATTCAAATTTTCCTAATGATTAATGATGTTAAGACCTTTTCATGAATTATTAGGTCTTCTCTGGTGAAATGTCTGTTAAAATTTTGCATATATTTTTAATTGGTAGTCTCTTTGGCGGTTTTTAAAAGATTTATTCTATATTTTTATTCATTTTTCATTTTAATCTTTTAAAGAACAAATTTATTGAGGTGTAATTCACATACCATACAATTCACCACTCTGAAGTGTACAACTGAATGGTTTCAAGGATATTCAATGTTATGCAATCATCACTACTTTTATGGGTTGAATTGTGTCCCCCCCAAATTCATATATAGAAGTCCTAACCCCCAGTATCTCAGAATGTGACTTTACTTTGATATAGGGTCTTTGCAGAGATAACCAATTTGAAGTGAGGTAATTAGTGTGGGCTCTAATCTAATATGACTTATGTCATTATAAAAAGGGGAATTTTGGACACAGAGATATTTATAGAGGGAAGACGATATGAAGAGACCAAAAGAGAAGATGACCATCTACAAACCAAGGATACAGGCCTGAAACAGATCCTTCCCTCACAGTCCTCAGTAGGAACCAACTCTGCTGACACCTTGATCTCAGGATTGTCAGACAATAAATTTCCTGTTTAAGTCATCCACTGTGTGGTACTTGATTACAGCAACCCTAGCAAACTAAATACAACTATAACAAAATTTATTACTCCCAAAAGAAACCATGTACCTATTAGTAGTCACTCCAGATTTCCTACAAAATCCCCTTGCCTCCAAACATAGGCAACCACTTTCTGTCTACTTTGTCTCTATAGATTTGTCATGTGAAGTAATATCCCTTTGTGACTTGCATTTCCCTGAGGCCTGATAATGTTGACTGCCTCTTCATGTATTTATTTGCAATTAATAAATTGTCATTGAAGAAACATCTGTTGTACATTAAATTGCCTTATCTCTGATGAAAATTCATGTACCGCATATATGTGGGGTTATTTCTATACTCTGTCTTCTGTTCTACTAACATATTTGTGTATCTCAATGCAACAACTGCAATGTTTTTCATTTTGTCTGAAAACAAAGTATTCTATAATATACTATTAAGAAAATCCAAAGTACATATATAGTATGACGTGTAGTATAGTATGACATACAATATGTGTACATGTAGAGAAAAAAGGTAAAAAGGTCAGCACCAAAATATTTGATACATATTTTCAAGTATTTATATTGAATACTTTTCCTTTTTTTGCTTTCTAAAATTTCCACAGAGACCATATATTGATTCTATAATAAAAATAAACCATCGATGTTATAACAATAGCAAAATAGAACTAAATTAAGGGCCTAGAAATAAACAGAACTTCAAAGATGGAATTTTCAGTGCAGAATACTGTGGGACATCTTTTCCCTGTTTATTCATCATATTGCTATGAATGGAAGCCTGAGATTGCATTTGTTTTTTTATAGCAACAACACCTCATTACTTTGAGTTTACAGTCAACAAAAACTCCCAGGTCTTTTCTCAGGAACTGCTTTCCAGCCCAAATTTTCTACTTCTATTCTTTTTTATTACTGGAAAAAAGTTTAAGCATCTTCTGTACAAAAAGAACCATATTATAATTACCTGATAAAATAAAATCCAATTACAATAAAACAGTATATGCATTACATAGTTTAAAGAGCTAAATGCAAAACAATTTACCCCCACCCCAAGTACTACTCTATAGCGGCAACCACTTTCATATATTTTAGCTTATTCTTTAGATTTTGTCTCCATATTAAAACACACATTCACACACTTACATTGCTGTTTCTTGGTTTTTTAGTTTTAGGGATTATCTACAATGAAAGGTTAGATTCTAATATGGCACCCACGATTCCTGTCTCCTGGCATCCACACCTTTCCGAGACCCACCCTCCTTCCTCTAGAGTTTTCATTTAGGAGGGTTGTACAACTTGCTCTAACCAATAGAATATGACAAAGTTTAAAGAATATCACTCCTGCAATTATGTTACATTATATGGCAAGAGGGCAGGAATTTTTTTTTTTTTGTAATTAAGTCCCTTATTCAGTTGCTTTCAAGTTATTCAAAAAAGAAATTATCCTGTGTGGGCCTGACCTAATCAGGAAAGCATTTTAAAAGATGGTCTACAGGTATGTGACTGGAAGCATCCCCCAGCCCCTTTGTACATATGTGTGCATGTGTGTTATTAGATTTGAAGAACTAAGCTGCCATGAATTCTGCCACTGTAAGAAAATGATTTCTGCTAACAAACTGAGGGAACTACAATGTGGATCCTTCAATAGTTCAGCCTCCAGCATAGCCAGCAACTTGATTTCAGCTTTGGCAGACCCTGAGCAGAGGGCCCAGCCAAGGGGTACCCTGACTTCTGACTCTCAGAAACTGTATGATAATAAATAAGTTACTGTAATTTTTGGTGCAGAAATTGGGTAAGTTATGCAGAAATAGTAGGTTTGGCAATTTCATACACAGCAACAAAAAACCAGTATATCTGCTTACTTCTTGTTAGGAAATGGCTATCTTTCACCATTCATTCTCCCAACCACCAGTCTTTGCTCCCAGCATCACATATATGCACACGTCTAATTTTCCTATCCTCTGAATATAAATGTATAAAAATTTTGGAAAAGGTCAGTATTTAGTGTTTATATAATATAGATTATAGTATTCACAACTGAGCTGTGAAACATCTCTTTTAATAACTGTCATGTTTTTGCTGTTTTGTGGCCTACTTAACTTTGAATATTGCTTTTTAAAAAATTGTGTTCATAGGCTGATTTTGCTCAATTTCCAGAATTCTAATCACTTACCCCCAAAGGAATATTTATCATACTCCATCCATTCCTTACCTTTAGGATTAGAATCTCATAGGTATTCTCCTAGAATGAGGATAATCAGCAAACCTACTGGCATTTAGGGGGACCAAAGCTTAATTCTCATCTTTCATGATCTGCTTACAGGATAGATAACCTGGTACAAATTATTTTCAAATAGGAGAAACTACTCTATTCAGGTAACCTTGACTAATTTTTCCTCAGAGCATACTCCCTCCCAGGTTGGTGAGCCTTTGCTTGTTTCTAGATTTAATCCTCTTCACTGGACTATGTTTCTGGCAGTACCAGCATGTCTTGTGCCTAAGTCTGGCTTTGTTAAGACTAGGGTCAAAGTTGGATCTCTGTAGAACATTCAAAGACTTTTCTTTAAAAAGGGAGTTATCATTTCTTCAAACTATTTTGGACATGACTGTGCCTGTTTGTTAACTTAAAACCTTAATAATTTTAAGAGACATAGAATTAAAATAAAATAACAGAGAACTCAGAGAGGGGCAGATAACTGTCGAATTGTATTCTCTCGCCCATTCACTTGGAGGCTTCTCAAGGCAGAATGCCTCTGAAGGGTGACACATTTTGATTTCCTTTGCTTCTTTTCATCCTGGCTAGTTAAGTTAGAATGCCTACTTAAACACACACACACACACACACACACACAGAGTCTCTGGATCCCTATTGTATACAAGGCATGAAATTATCATAAAAGAAATATATAGTCCCTCCCATCAGGAAACTTGCACAAGCCTCTTAGATAGCCTCATCCACCAGAAGGCAGACAGCAGAAGCAAGAAGAACTACAATCTTGCAGCCGGTGGAACAAAAACCACATTCACAGAAAGATAGACAACATGAAAAGGCAGAGGGCTATGTACCAGATGAAGGAAAAGATAAAACCCCAGGAAAACAACTAAATGAAGTGGAGATAGGCAACTTTCCAGAAAAAGAATTCAGAAAAATGATAGTGAACATGATCCAGGACCTCGGAAAAAGAATGGAGGCAAAGATCAAGATGATGCAAGAAATGTATAACAAAGATCCAGAAGAATTAAAGAACAAACAAACAGAGATGAACAACACAATAACTGAAATGAAAAACACACTAGAAGGAATCAATAGCAGAATAACTGAGGCAGAAGAACAGATAAGTGACGTGGAAGACAGAATGGTGGAATTCACTGCTGTGGAACAGAATAAAGAAAAAAGAATGAAAAGAAATGAAGAGAGCCTAAGAGATCTCTGGGACATTAAGTGCAACAACATTCACATTATAGGGGTCTCAGAAGGAGAAGAGAGAGAGAAAGGACCCGAGAAAATATCTGAAGAGATTATAGTCGAAAACTTCCCTAACATGGGAAAGGAAATAGCCACCCAAGTCCAGGAAGCACAGAGAGTCCCATACAGGATAAACCAAAGAAGAAACAAACTGAGACACATAGTAATCAAACTGGCAAAAATTAAAGACAAAGAAAAATTATTGAAAGCAGCAAGGGAAAAACGGCAAATAACATATAAGGGGGGCTTCCCTGATGGCGCAGTGGTTGAGAGTCCACCTGCCGATGCAGGGGACGCGGGTTCGTGCCCCGATCCAGGAAGATCCCACATGCCGCGGAGTGGCTGGGCCCGTGAGCCGTGGCCACTGGGCCTGCACGTCCAGAGCCTGTGCTCCGCAATGGGAGAGGCCACATCAGTGAGAGGCCCGCATACCGCAAAACAAACAAACAAACAAACAAACATATAAGGGAACTCGCATAAGGTGAACAGCTGATTTCTCAGCAGAAACTCTACAAGCCAGAAGGGAGTGGCATGACACACTTAAAGTGATGAAAGGGAAGTACGTACAACCAAGATTACTCTACCCAGCAAGAATCTCATTGAGATTTGACGGAGAAATCAAAAGCTTTACAGACAAGCAAAAGCTAAAAGAATTCAGCACCACCAAACCAGCTCTACAACAAATGCTAAAGGAAATTCTCTAAGTGGGAAACACAAGGCAAGAAAAGGACCTACAAAAACAACCCCCCCCGGGGCTTCCCTGGTGGCGCAGTGGTTGAGAGTCCACCTGCCGATGCAGGGGACATGGGCTCGAGCCCCGGTCCGGGAAGATTCCACATTCAACAGAGCGGCTAGGCCCGTGAGCCATGGCCGCTGAGCCGGCACATCCGGAGCCTGTGCTCTGCAACGGGAGATGCCACAACAGTGAGAGGCCCATGTACCACAAAAAAAAAAAGAGTAAATACTTATAATGGGCTTCCCTGGTGGCGCAGTGATCGAGAGTCCACACCTGATGCAGGGGACGCGGGTTCAGGCCCCGGTATGGGAGGATCCCACATGCCGCGGAATGGCTGGGCCAGTGAGCCATGACCGCTGAGCCTGCGCGTCTGGAGCCTGTGCTCTGCAACGGGAGAGGCCACAGCAGTGAGAGGCCTGCGCATCACAAAAAAACAAACAAACAAAACAAAACAAAACTGAACAAAAAAACCCCAAAATTAAGAAAACAGTAATAGGGACATACATATCGATAATTACCTTAAATGTGAATGGATTAAATGCTCCAACCAAAAGAAACAGCCTTGCTGAATGGATACAAAAACAAGACCCATATATATGCTGTCTACAAGAGACCCACTTCAGACCTAGGGACACATTCAGACTGAAAGTGAGGGGATGGAAAAAGATATTCCATGCAAATGGAAATCAAAAGGAAGCTGGAGTAGCAATACTCATATCAGATAAAATAGACTTTAAAGAATGTTACAAGAGACAAGGAAGGACACTACATAATGATTAAGGGATCAATCCAAGAAGAAGATATAACAATTATAAATACATATGCACCCAACATAGGAGCACCTCAATACATAAGGCAACTGCTAACAGCTCTAAAAGAGGAAATTGACAGTAACACAATAATAGTGGGGGATTTTAACACCTCACACCAATGGACAGATCATCCAAACAGAAAACTGAAAAGGAAACACAAGCTTTAAATGACAGAATAGACCAGATAGATTTAATTGATATTTATAGGACACTCCATCCAAAACCAGCAGATTACACTTTCTTCTCAAGTGTGCAAGGAATATTCTCCAGGATAGATCACATCTTGGGTCACAAATCAAGCCTCAGTAACTTAAGAAAACTGAAATCATATCAAGCATCTTTTCTGACCACAACGCTATGAGAGTAGAAATCAATTACAGGGAAAAAAAGGTAAAAAACAGAAACACACTGAGGCTAAACAATACATTACTAAATAACCAAGAGATCACTGAAGAAATCAAAGAGGAAATCAGAAAATACCTAGAGGCAAATGACAATGAAAACACGACAATCCAAAACGTATGGAATGCAGCAAAAGCAGTTCTAAGAGGGAAGTTTATAGCTATACAAGCCTACCTCAGGAAACAAGAAAAATCTCAAATAAAGAATATAACCTTACACCTAAAGGAACTAGAGAAAGAAGAACAAACAAAGCCCAAAGTTAGCAGAAGGAAAGAAATCATAAACATCAGAGCAGAAATAAATGAAATAGAAACAAAGAAAACAATAGCAAAGATCAATAAAACTAAAAGCTGGTTCTTTGAGAAGATAAACAAAATTGATAAGCCATTACCCAGACTCACCAAGAAAAAGAGGGAGAGGACTCAAACCAATAAAATTAGAAATGAAAAAGGAAAGTTACAACAGACACCACAGAAATACAAACCATCCTAAGAGACTACTACAAGCAACTCTATGCCAATAAAATGGACAACCTGGACGAAATGGACAAATTCTTAGAAAGGTATAACCTTCTAAAACTGAACCAGGAAGAAATAGAAAATAAGAACAGACCAATCACAAGTAATGAAATTGAAACTGTGATTAAAAATCTTCCAACAAACAGAAGTCCAGGACCAGATGGCTTCACAGGTGGATTCTACCAAACATTTAGTGAAGCACTAACACCCATCCTTCACAAACTCTTCCAAACAATTGCAGAGGAAGGAACACTCCTAAACTCATTCTATGAGACCACCATCAACCTGATACCAAAACCAGACAAAGATACTACAAAAACAGAAAACTATGACCAATATCACTGATGAATACAGATGGAAAAATCCTCAACAAAATATTACAAACACAATCCAACAACACACTGAAAGTATCAAATACCATGATCAAGTGAGATTCATCCCAGGGATGCAGGGATTCTTCAGTATATGCAAATCAATCAATGTGATACACCATATTAACAAACTGAAGAAGAAAAGCCATATGATCATCTCAATACACGCAGAAAAAGCTTTGGAAACAATTCAACACCCATTTATGACAAAAAACCCTCCAGAAAGTGGGCATAGAGGGAACCTACCTCAACATAATAAAGGCCATATATGACAAACACACAGCAAACATCATTCTCAATGGTGAAAAACTGAAAGCATTTCCTCTAAGATCAGGAAGAAGACAAGGATGTCCAGTCTTGCCACTGTTATTCAACATAGTTTTGGAAGTCCTAGCCACAGCAATCAGAGAAGAAAAAGAAATAAAAGGAATACAAATTGTAAAAGAAGAAGTAAAACAGTTACTGTTTGCAGATGACATGATACTATACATAGAGAATCCTAAAGATGCCAGCAGAAAACTGTTAGAGCTAATCAATGAATTTGGTAAAGTTGCAGGATACAAAATTAATGCACAAAAATCTCTTGCATTCCTATACACTAATGATGAAAAATCTGAAAGAGAAATTAAGGAAACACTCCCATTTACCATTGCAACAAAAACAATAAAAAACCTAGGGAGATAAAAGACCTGAATGCAGAAAAGTATAAGACACTGTTGAAAGAAATTAAAAATGATACCAACAGATGGAGAGATATATCATGTTCTTGTTTTGGAAGAATCAATACTGTGAAAATGACTATACTACCCAAAGCAAGCTACAGATTCAACGCAATCCCTATCAAATTACCAATGGCATTTTTTGCGGAACTAGAATAAAAAGTCTTAAACTTTGCATGGAGACACAAAAGACCCCGAATAGCCAAAGCAGTCTTGAGGGAAAAAAACGGAGCTGGAGGAATCAGACTACCTGACTTCAGACTACAATGCAAAGCTACAGTAATCAAGACAGTATGGTACTGGCACAAAAACAGAAAATATGGATCAATGAAACAGGATAGAAAGGCCAGAGATAAACCCACACTCCTATGGTCAACTAAGCTATGACAAAGGTGGCAAGGATATACAATGGAGAAAAGACAGTCTCTTCAATAAGTGGTGCTGGGATAACTGGACAGCTACATGTAAAAGAATGAAATGAGAACACTCCCTAACAGCATATACAAAAATAAACTCAAAATGGATTAGAGACCTAAATGTAAGACCGGCCACTATAAAACTCTTAGAGGAAAACATAGGCAGAACACTCTTCGACATAAATTGTAGTAATATCTTTTTGGATCTGTCTCCTAGTGATGTAAATAAAAACAAAAATAAACAAATGGGAACTAATTAAACTTATAAGCTTCTGCATAGCAAAGGAAACCATAAACAAAACAGAAAGACAACCTACAGAATGGGACAAAATATTTGCAAATGATGCAACCAATAAGGGCTTAATTTCCAAAATGTACAAACAGCTCATAGAGCTCAACACCCCCCCCCAAAAAAAGCAAACAACCTAATCAAAAAATGGTCAGAAGATCTAAATAGACATTTCCACAAAGAAGACATACAGACGGCCAAAAGGCACATGAAAAGATGCTCAACATCACTAATTATCAGAGAAATGCAAATCAAAACTACATACAATGAGGTATCACCTCACATCAGTCAGAATGTCCATCATTAAAAAGTCTACAAAAAATAAATGCTAGAGAGGGTGTGGAGAAAAGGGAACCCTCCTACACTGTTGGTGGGAATGTAAATTGGTACAGCTACTATGGAGAAGTTTGGAGTTTCCTTAAAAAACTAAAAATAGAGCTACCATATGATCCTGCAATCCCACTCCTGGGCATATATCTGGAGAAAAGCATAATTCAAAAAGACACATGCACCCCAATGTTCACTGAAGCACTGTTTACAATAGTGAATACATGGAAGCAACATGAATGTCCATCGACAGATGAATGAATAAAGGAGGTGTGGTATATATATATATATATATATATATATACAATAAATATTAGCCATAAAAAAATTAACCTTCTTCTCCAATTTAATTTGAAAGTTCATACTGTCATTCATTTTTTAGATATATCTTTTACTCTTTTATTCATTTTTTGGATAAATCTTAATTTCTTGCATAAATCTTTTGGACATTAGAGTTTCCCCCTCCTCCTCAAATTCTGGGTATTACAACAATGGCATAGAATTGTAAATAGCCAAATCTTTGTGCATATCTGTGTTACTTCCTTAGAACAAATCCTCATAATAATACAATTATTAGGTCAATGGTTTTTGTACATTTAAAATTTAAAAAGCTTTAAAAGCTTTCCTAATCCTTGAGAAATTGATCTAAAAAATTATATCTCTACAGCAGGGTTGGTAATGAGCCTCATGCCACATCCTTGCCAGTACTATCAGTTTTTTGAAAAACCTTATTTTAAAAATATTTGTCTTATTAATATTAATATTATTTTTCCATGTTTCCTGATTATTTTTGTACATGAGTGTCATTTTGTGAATGACCTATTCCTGTTCTTTCCACGTTTTTAAAACAGTATGTATGATTTTTCTTATTAACTTTCAAACAACTTATATTTTAAGAGCAGTAACAATTTCATCTTATATATTTAACTTTTTCACAATTAGTTGCATGCCTTTAAATTTTATTCTATTTGATGTAACAATTTTATTTTTATGTAGTCAAATAAATAGTTCCTTTTGTTTTAATGCCAAGTATAGAAAATATTTTTCTTACCCAATAATATATAAACACTGAGAAGTATTTTTATTCATTTTTTTCTAAGATACTGTTTTAATGGCTATATTCTATTTTGTCATGTTTATGTGCTATGGAGTTGTATCACACATGGGGTTTAATTTGTAAAATCAACAATTTTTAGAAAGTAAGTCAAAAATTACCAAGGGTCAAATTTACTCCTGATCACTATTTCTTGAATGAATACCAAAGGTAGTTGGGTTAAGTTCAGAATGTTCATAAGCCATATTCACCATACAAGATGACCCCACCAAGTGGTGAAGTGGGGGGAAGGGGGGCAGAATTTTCTCCCAAATAATATTTTTTCTGGGACCTAAACTTCTGAGGGAGGGCTATGTGTTGAGCTACAGGAACATCACTTCTTAAATAATTTCTTTCTGTATTAAAATAAAAACTGATTTAAGTCTAAATAAATGTGCATACAATGGTATTTGAAACTAAGATGATTTATTTTCATGTTGTATTTAAGTTACTGTCAATGTTTCACTGTCGTATATAATGTTGTGACTTACAATTTTGTACACATTTCTCTTTATACCTTTACCATTCCTGAAAGTGGGTCAGAGTTTTGAAATACTCTTTAGGATCTTAAATAGTGTATGTCGGCCAACAGGTGTCCAGAAAGATTATAACAATTTACATTTATATGAGATGTTTGACAATTTGTCTTAAGGCAGATAGGAGGTAGACCATTATAAATGGAAGAAAAAGCACTTTATGCTTAATGAGTAACATGAACAAAGACACTGAAATATGGCAATGCAGGAATATTCAGTGAAAGGCAAGCTATCTGATGCATGTAAAGGGCTTTAACTGGTGATGGAATCTGGATTCATGTGAAAAATTGATAGCTATTTTTCTGTTAATTCGCTATGACTCGATTGGTTACTTACTGCAGTTATAGTAGTTTTCATATTATGCTGTAAAAATCACAGAGACAAATTAATAGACTGTAAATTCCTTGTAGGCAGCCTGTCCTGTGTTAACAGTTGTTTCCAAATTACCTAATATGTGCCTGGCACATAGTGGTGCTCAAAAGTATTTATTGAATGAATGAGTTGGCTTTCCATAAAAATAGGGGAAAAATTAAATGTTAACTCTATCTTTTGCTTTTGATACTGAGTTCCTGCAACACTGGTTGCCTATATAATTGCTTTGGTAATTAATGACAAGCACAATGTCTTCTGGAATTTTAAAATGTTTTGAATTATTTCTATAACATTATTTAACTTTTCAAGTAATTATTTTGTTTCCACATCTTAATTCTAAATATTTTGAGATCAAGAAGGATGTCTATTTTCTTTCAGCATCATTGGTTGTGATTAATAAATTGACTAATTGTTGATTTAAATATATTCATAAAATGTATAAAGGTAATACTCAAATGGAAGGCAAGAGATCACATGAAAAGTCTACATGAGGATACTAACCTGTTTGCATTTTTCTCTACATTTAGAACCACAAAAAATAAAAGGTCACGAAATTTACTGGCAGTGCCCATAGCTCTATGGCTCTGTGACTTTGGATCTGTTTCTTTATATCTTTTGCTGTATATGAAAAATTGGGATAGTAATGTCTATATGGCTATTGCAAATATTAAATGAAACATCAGATGTCATATAGCATGTAGTAATAATTGAAATTTATTAAAAGCTCAAAAATAAGGTGGAAACTCTCAGCTTTCTATCCCCATCCACACCCCTGGAGTTCCCAGTGTTCCTAGGATAGACTCATTCTGACTTGTAGATCTTGAGGCCATAAGAATATTTCCTTCAGATTGACTTATACCAGTAAAGCCACAGTACCTATTATCTATATACATATATTTAAATTTTCTGTAAGTTTTTATATTTCACAGTGGCAGGGATCTAAGGAGGAGAATCGTTCCTCCTTTGCAGGCTATCTTGAAAGAAAACAAATGCATTTTGTTTGTTGAATAATTAAGTGGTTTGTGTGTGTGTTCCCCACACAGTACTGAGGACCACAAAATAAAATACCATAAGGAACTTAGATAACCTTGAGGCTAAGCTACAATTCTTTGGATTCTGAGTTCCTCCATTCTGTAATTAGGTGTGTCTAGTTCATAGGCCTGTGGAACATTTAGTTTAAGTTTAGTGGTCGCATAAATCTTAGTGGAATAAAGAAAATGGAAATGCAGGGGCTTGAATTCACAAGAGAGTTAATGTGCAGGTTATTTTTTGAGAAAAATAAAGACAGATTTTTATAGTGAGGATGTGGGCAGTGGACGAATAAAGTAGATGAAAAGGTGCCCTCTATGGCTTTTTTAATTGCTCTTACTCAAATCTTTAAGTAAATACCTCCAGAAATGGGTATTGATCCTTGCTTACTGAACAGCCAAAGACATTGATCAAAGAGCCATATAGAAGACTAATTTTTATTGTTATATAAACACAGAGAATTAGGAGTGGAAGGCTTATTTCCATATTAGTGTTTGCCTTTATATTTGCGAATGAGAAAATAGAAAAATATTTCCACTTTCCTTTGTATATAAAATGTATATAAATGATATATCCTTGCACTTAAAAAGCCATTTTGTCATTATTAAGGTATATATATATACACACACAAATGAACAATGTGCATACAGATATGATTATGTGTGGGCAAATATGTGGGTATGTGTATAGATACTGTGTTTATTATGTTAGTATTATATATTTTACCAATAGAAAAATATAGAAAAGGATAACTGAAATATTTTTTAGCTATCTTTCTGGGTCAGATATTGTTCTATTACTTTCTCCTTTATTACTGTTTTTTTCCCTTTGACTTAGGTTACTGGAGTTCTAGCTAGAATAAATTAGAATAGTTTAAGAAATTCTTGCTTCACATCTTTACCCAATAAACCAGCAGTCTTGTGAGTTTCCTTCCTCCAAGTTATCACTGCCCTCAGAACCCCTGAGATCTCATGGATACCTCCCTGTCTCACGATCTACTGTCAAGTCAAGACTACCTTAGAAGGTTAAAAAAAACAGTGCAGAAGTGAACTGCAGATTGCCAGCTGCAGAATTACGTGCATAATGATGCCAGAAAATTAAAGAATTAGCAATAAATCTACAATAAGCACACTAAGTACCCAGACAAAATGCTTTTGCATTTAGACGTTCATTCTAGAAAGGTGTCACACAACTCTTCCAAGACTCCTCATTAAATAAGCAGCAAGAAAGGTAAAAGAAGCAAGTCACAGCAGGGGATCACTTAACAAGAAGATTTCACACTAGGAAACTGTGACACTTTTTTATTTTTGGCCACTCTGAGTCAGTTTATTTGGAGGAGTCTCTTGTGTAGTATTTAGAGTTGGAATTTGCTTTGAGATCAAATCTGAGATTATTTATTTTAATATAGCATTTTAGTTCATCTTCTGTTATTGATATAATAGAAATGTTTGCTCTCAGTTCTACCATATTATTTTTTGCGCCTTCCTGTTTTAAGTCCACAAAACTCTTTCACCGGTGGTCTACTTGTTTTGCTTATTGTACATGTACAAGAACATGTGTGCATGCATGCCAGACATTCAGGGGCATTTCTAATAAAGAAGATTTGCATTTTCTGTTATGTGGTTATCTTTTTATAAACACTTTAAGCTCCTCTTTCTTGAGAATTTATCTATTAATTCTCCTCTACAGACAAAAACAAAATTAGCATATTTCCTTTTCTTTTCTTCTCCCACTCTTTCTCCCACCATTTGGTTTTAGTCAGTGCATTATTTTTGTTAATGTTTGTTTAACTTTGTATATACTGAAATATACTTATATCTCTATTAATTTATTTTTATCTCTAAATAATATATTGGATAACTCCTCCAGCTCTTACATTTAGATAGCTTTTAGGCTATCTTTCATTAACACTTTAGGTTTTGGGGAAAGTTTTTGCTAATTGAATATAACTCAATGAGAATTATATGAGAATTAAACCTAAAATCAATCTATTAGTGTTTAAATCCCGTTTTCTCTTAAAATGGAGTGAGGAACAACAGAAACAAAAATAAGTGAAAAGAAACAAAAAATAAGTAAACAACTGAAAAAATTCCCTTCTTTAAAAACAAGATTGATAGTTCCCATCTCTAAGAGAATGTAACTGATGAGTACTTTAAAAATGTTTCATAGTTAAATAAAAATGAATCAGAAACATATCAACAAAGATGCCCCTATATTAGTTGAAAGTATTCAATAGGAGAAGAAATTCTAGAAGCAAACTAATTGTCTTGGATCTTTGGGTCATGAAGAACGGGTCTAAAATTTTTAAAGGAAGTCTAAATAGAATCCTTTATTATTTTGTTCTCAATTTTCTCTTCACCAAAAAGAAGAAAATAACAGTACCCATACCACATAGACTGTTACAAGCTCTAAATGAAATAATTCAAGTAAAGCAGTTGGTACAATTTCAGAGACATAGCAAGCACTTGATAAATGTTAATTGTTGCTGTTTACCTTTTTTTAAATAAAAATGCATAACTTGGGCTTCCCTGGTGGCGCAGTGGTTGAGAGTCCGCCTGCCGGTGCAGGGGACACGGGTTCATGCCCCGGTCCGGGAGGATCCCACATGCCACGGAGAGGCTGGGCCCGTGGGCCATGGACTCTGGGCCTGCGCATCCGGAGCATGTGCTTCGCAACGGGAGAGGCCACAGCAGTGAGAGGCCTGCGTACCAAAAAAAAAAAAAAAAAAAAAAAAGCATAATTTAATGAGCCTTTTATTAAAAAAAAAAAAGGACATACATGGGGGGATGGGAGAGAATGGTGAGATTTGTGTATTACCCAGCAAATGCCTATAACAAGCTGCTCCCCAGACATTGCAGTCTTTAGCCAAAGCCTCATTTTAGGCAGATGTTCTCATTGTCTGTAGATTTTAAAATTTTCTACTTTTTTCACTCTTCATATCTCTCCTAGTATTCATCAAAGGTTTCTATTTCCTTGCATTTCATTTCCTAGAGGTCTCTCAGTATGGCTATCACATCTGTAGCAGTATAATAAAGGGTAGGCTTGGTTTGGAGCATTTCTCTTGTCATCAAATACACAGATACAATGGCATGGTCTTTTGGAAACAATGCCCTAATGCCGTTCTTTAGAATCCTGTGGTTTACAAAAGGACCCACTGGGCAGTTGGGGTGAAGTAGGAGTTGGTGTGGATGATCTGCAAATAAGCATAAGAAAGGATGGGTCTGGGCCTACCCTCCTCAATTTGATATGTTTCATATATTAGAGTTCATGCCATATCATGACCCTAACTAAAAGCAGTAAATCAAATACTGGAGTTTAAAGGGACAGCAGGATAGGATAGCTGCTTTTCTGGAGGTGAGAAGGTTGGGGTCTCTTAAAACAACATATATTGAACAGCATACACTCTGCCTACCTTTAGGACCATTTTCTGTTGTCATCAGTGCTTATAATAGTTATTCTAGGTCACTGAGACCACGTTATCTGCTGGGTCTCTCACTTTTATCTATTCTGTGAGATCCTCTATTATTTAAATACTTCTCAGCAAAAATTTAATCAATATATTAAATTGTTCACATTCTGACTATGGGTATTCTGACCAAAGGGTATCAATATGCTGGTATAATATTTTT
This sequence comes from Hyperoodon ampullatus, assembly GCF_949752795.1. Taxonomy (NCBI): domain Eukaryota; kingdom Metazoa; phylum Chordata; class Mammalia; order Artiodactyla; family Ziphiidae; genus Hyperoodon; species Hyperoodon ampullatus. The sequence continues at coordinate 93,350,865 of NC_136918.1, read as the reverse complement.
AACCTACAATCTCTCCAGACCCTTCTTATGTATCTAAATGTATAATAGATATACATAAAGGCTATGAAGTCATCCATAGACTTGACATAATTTATTGTTACCAAACATCATGATGAGTATAAAATTTGCTTCTTACAAGGGTCAAACATGTCTTCTATTGCAGATAGAGATACAGTCATCCTAAGTTTAAAACTAGATTTTAGTTAAACTTGGAATAAAAAAAGAAATGACTTGGTAAACTATCCTAATCAGGACTGGTACTCATATGGCCTCAGATCGTTTTTAATAACAAGTCTGTTATGAATATATAATGACATGAAGCTGAATGTAGAGGGAAGTGGCATTTCCATAAATCTCTTTTAAATGACATCATTTTTGGTGCAGATGCCAGAGACAGTTATGAAACACTTTAAGCTGAAAGTACATTCTCCCAATATAGCTGCCTGTCCAGTCATTTCATCTCAATTTACTTCAATTCCAGATCAAGGATATTTTGTTTGCTCATGCTATAAAATGTCATTTTTTAACTTCACACCCAAAAAAAGCAATATGCAAAACTGAAGCATAAAAGGATATAAAAAAATTTCAGAGTATACACACTTGTATTGGCACATCAAAGAAAAAAGAAAGAATCAAGGTAAGACAACAGTTCTTTTAAATTTTAAAAATATTCATAGATCTGTACAAAACTATTGTTAGAATCTGGTTGGAATCCTTATAAATCTGAGTGGTAATATTATTCAGCCCTCTATGCCTGATTCTTATCCTTCTCCCTAAGCTTTATAATACAAAGATTCTAAGAATAATTTAAAAGTATACTGGAAGAGCTATTTGTAATGAGGTGGATAGACCTAGAGTCTGTCATACAGAGTGAAGTAAGTCAGAAAGAGAAAGACAAATACCGTATGCTAACACATATATATGGAATTTAAGAAAAAAAAATGTCATGAAGAACCTAGGGCTAAAACAGGAATAAAGACACAGACCTACTTGAGAAAGGACTTGAGGATATGGGGAGGGGGAAGGGTAAGCTGTGACAAAGCGAGAGAGAGGCATGGACATATATACAGTACCAAACGTAAGGTAGATAGATAGTGGGAAGCAGCCGCATAGCACAGGGAGATCAGCTCGGTGCTTTGTGACTGCCTGGAGGGGTGGGAGAGGGAGGGTGGGAGGGAGGCGCAAAAGGGAGGGGATATGGGAACATATGTATATGTATAACTGGTTCACTTTGTTATAAAGCAGAAACTAATAATAAAAAAATAAATAAATAAAAAGTATACTGGAAGGACATAAAGAAACAGAAAGGCAAATAATAGAAGAAAACATTTTTTAAATTAATGGGAAGGTAACTGTATATTTTCATAATTTCTTACAAATTTGATAAAATTGTAATCCAACACATAAAGGAAAGGTCTCAAATTATATAATAATATGTGTATACCCATGTGTGTTGAGGGTACACACATGTGCAGTGAACTCAGCTTGTCTATAGATTGAACTAATTACCATAGTTGAAGCTCTAGGGAAGCTGGAGTCTGTGATTTCCATCAATAGGCATGGATATAATTAACCAATAACTAAGGAGGATGTGGTTCTACAAAGTAATGGATTTTTTTAGCATCTACCAGAAACACATCTGTTGTGTTATATTTTATTGGCACACTATGATTAACAATCCAGTACACTTTAAAATATTTGCATGAGATTTGACTTTTATATATTTACATATGTATAGAATCACCATGTTTTTCTCTCGCTTGCTTTGGAAAGTATTTCCTTTGCTCTAATCTATCCAATCGCTTATATCACCTTATCTATACACACCCATACTTTCCTCTACCCCCACCCTCATCTATCTTCTTTAGTATAATACATAACAAAACAAGCACATAAAGACTTGTCAAAGGCATGAAGGTGTACATATGGCAGGGGGGCTTCTATTTCACTACACATCACCATTCATTAATAATAAACACCAGGCTAGATTTTATAGATTTTGGAACCCCTCACATTTGTAAGGGCTCATATGCACATACAAAACTCTTTTGTGAACATCATCAATCATTATTTATATTCGATATAACTGTCATCCTAAACAAAAACTTTCATTAGGAGTCTCATGTTCTGTGGGTGGTCTGACTCTTCTTCCCGCTCTTCCCCTCCCAGACCTGAAATATACTGCTGCTGCTACTACTGCTACTACTACTAGAACCACAACAATCAGTACTGCTACTACAACTAGGCTGGAGAAACTGAGTACTAGAGAGGTAATTCTGCTCTTTCCCAGTGTTACTGAACCAGGTTCATTTCCCTGACACCCAGCAAACCAAATGCTGAGACGCCAAGGTTTGTGGCAGAGAAGAGGTTTATTCACAAGGCAGCCAGTCGAGGAGATGGGAGAACAAATCTCAAATCCACCTCCCCAAGAGGCTCCGGGTATCTAGGAGATAAGGTTGAGGTGTGGAGAACCTGGGGAGAGGTGGTAATAGATAAGAAAAAGATGAGGTAATCTTTGTTCTGCTCAGGAACAACTAAACCTCTTCCTGGGGGGCATGGTTGGAAATGGTGTCATTAGCATGTTCTGAGGGTGGAGTTTTTGCCCCTTTGACGTGAAAAGGTCATCAATTGGACACTTGCATGTGCCCAGTTAGAGGGTCAGTGGTCCTAACCAGTCTTAACCAGTTTAAGCTTAAACTGGACACAGCTGACTCCAACTTCCTGAAAAACAACCTGGGCAAACATCTTATTGCTTAGGCTACATGATGCTTGGAGGACCTGCAAGTTTTTGTAAAAAAAAAACAATTAAAGCGAGCTTGAGTAATTTAGGCAGGTTACAGTTTATTATCTATTAAGAAAGTTATAGTTTAATGACTCTAACTTGTGATTACCCTCGGTTTCACCAGTAATAAGGAAGATTATTTTAATGCTTATTTAATTTTAATATTTTAACATTTTTATTTCTTAAATTCCAAATTATTCTGAACATGAGCATAATTTTATTGAGCCAAATCTATTTAGACAAGTATATTTCCTTTCCAAATTGAAGTTAAGAACTGACTAGAAAAATAAGAGGCAAAAGTATAACAGTAAAATTTTTGGCACATAGATATGATTAAGACTAAATTCATAGATTTTTGATTGGATGGAAGGCTATGATAAAATAATAATCATCAGTACCTCAATGTGTTATATTTTTTGCAGTCAATAATAAAGCTGTCAATATGGATGAGGAGATCAAAAGAACATCCTTACTGAATTAATGATAAAATTGTGCTGAGCAGGATGTTTAGATCCTTAAAGGTTTTGTCTGTGGGGATGTGGTCATAGATTATTTAATAATTAGACAAATTAAAAAATATATACATAGATATAAATAAATAAATAATATTGCTTATATTTTATTAGTTGAGGGAAAGCATGTTTATGAAAAACTCTTAAGAAGAGTGGATGGGTCTCTTTTGGAGGGTGAATTATAATAAAGTAGTGAAATCATTGAATAAAGGATAATAACAGCAAACCCCATCTCTTTCACCAGGGAGGGAAGTAGATATGAAAAGGCTTGCGCAGTAAAAATCCTAGGAATAGGGAAATGTCATAATATTAGTTAGGAAGTATAATACTGTCCATATTTCTGTCTAAAGACAGTGAATTTATTTTCAGTTCAAGTTCATTATAAAACTTAATACTTCCATGGAGAAAACCATAATTTGTGGCAGGATAGTTTTTTGAAATACTGTTTTATGTTATGCTCTCTTTATTTTTCTTCCCTATCTCCTTTAAAGAAGCTGACTAGAACCTATTTTGCCTCTTTACTCAAGGATTGTTTACAGGCATAAGCAGAAAATACTTGACGAAAAAGCCAGGCTTGTTGCCATATTTTGTAAAAGTGAAAGCCTGAGGAGAAAAGAAGGAAGAATAAATCAGAGGCCTGGGGAAATGCGCACTGGAGGACAGGAGATTCCCGGACCCTGGAAAACAGCCAAATTCATCAACCTTTGGTTGATGGTACTCTGTGGTAATGCCCTGAGGAGGTAATAAGATCTCAGAGAAAACTGCTGTGTGGTATGCATAGGTGTACCTCATGCATGAGGCATTCCCATACCGGCAAATACCCTTGTGAAAAGACAAATTGGGCTAGAACAGATCCCTGTGTAATTGGACAATGAGCATAACAATGTCAGTATTAGTAGATGAAAAATTGGAGTCCATATTGTTTCTTTTTTCCTTTTTTGATGGGGAAAAGATAAGGCAGGAGGAGCAAAGGGAAAGCATATCATATAAGTCTCCAGGAAGGAAAATATCCCTTTTAGGATTGAAATTGAATGCCCTCCTAGTTCACTGAGATGGAAGCTTGGAGTTAGATTTTAGATTTAATGTAAATGAAGAATAATTTTTTTTTCATTTCTTACCTGACTGAGTTTAATCATTAATTAAAATGATTAAATCATTTAATCATTAATCTTAATATTAATTTATTAAACTAGCTGCAGTGGGGCAGATCACAACCTGCAGAGGACAGCAAGATAGAGTACAGCCATGCATGAAGAGATTCCAAAAAATACTGGGTAAAAGCCAACTTTTAAAATATCATTTCTACAGATCCTGTTCATAAAGTAAAATTTTTAATCAGGTGAGATTAATAAGCACAGAGTGAGGAATTTCTGTGACCATACTAAGGATTCTTTCAGAAAAAAAAAAGTCTATCACTGTACTAAAAGTTTAAGATTAATAATAACATGAAACACATAGAAGAGGATCAGCTGAATCTGAGATTTCAAGAATAATGATATTATGGATCATATCACACTATGTAAAGAATTTCTCTTACCATGTCTCTTTAAGGAATTCTTCATTGGTTTCTTAGGGAGGTCTACTTGGAAAAGCTTTCACACTTTACCACATAGAAATTAATACTATTAACTAATAAATTAATAAACACTATTACATTTCTACCTTGTGGTATGTATTTAGTAATTCTAATTACTACTGTTAAATAATTATCTTTACAAAATTCTGTCATAAACAAGGCTATTTCTATTCAGCTGAATCATATCCCATGTTATCTAAAGCCAATCCCTCCACTTGTGGGTTAAGTCTATTCTCCTCTAACTTAAAAAACATTACTCCAACAATTCTCCCTTTCTCTCTTACGTTATTTTTCTCCCTTCTCCATTGGATTATTCTTTGAGTTAAAAAACCAGCTTAAAAAACCAAGCAAACAAACAAAAGAAAATTAAAAATTCTCTTGTGCTTACATCCCCCCTTCCTCCCCCAAGTGCTGTATTAATTTAATTCTCAGTTCCTACTTGCAGCAAAATTCCTTGAATTTGTTGTCTCTGCCATTTTTAATTACTTTTCTCCCATTCTCTCTTAAATCCACTCCTATTTAATTTTTGCCTCCATAACTCTTTGCTCTTGCAAGATCACCAAGAATTTATGTAATGCTAAATTTATTAGTCAAGTCTCAGTCTTTATTTCACTTGACCAGGCAGTAGGATTTGACACAGCTGATCACTCCTTTCAGATGCTTTTTTCTCTTGGCTTCCAGTATACCACCTTCTCAGTCTCTCTTTCTTCCTCCTTGGACATTTCTTTCTCAGTCCTCTTTGCTTTTCTTTAACATGCCAGGCACTGTCTCACTTTAGGACTTTTTCAGTGTCTTTCCACCTAATCAGATTGTTCTTGCCTCAGATATTCACACAGCACTGAAGCCCTCAACTCCGTGGACCCTTAGTCTAGATCTTATCTCAGTGAAGGTAAACTACCTTTTTAAAACTTTGATCCCTTGTACTGAATGAATTCTCAATCTACCTACCCTCCTTTATTTTCTGCTCCTTAAAATTTGTTACCATCTAACTATATAATTTACCTAATTGTCATTTTAATTTTCTCGTATCTGCCACGCTTCATTGGACTGTAAGTTCTATGAGGGCAAAATCCAATGCCTTGCATACTCTTCTGGCCCTGCTGGTACATGTGGGCTAGCTCTTGTGGCTCATTTGGAGTTATACTTCCTTTCCTCTCATATTGGACTGCATTAGTCAGATTTTTCCTGAGAAACAGAACCAATATGCATTGGTTCTATATGTGCATTATATACTATTATATATATTATATAACACCTTTAGATAGATAGATATTACACCTATAGATAGATATATATCATATCTATAGATAGATATATATTATTCCTGTAGATAGATACACATATGGATATAGATATATAATACATGTTATAAACAGATTTATTATAGGGGATTGGATCATGTGATTATGGAATCTGAGAAGTCCTACTCTCTGCCATCTGCAAGCTGGAGACCGAGGAAAGCTGGTGTTGTATTTCGACCCAAGTCTGAAGGCCTGAGAACCAGGAGAAATGATGGTGTAAGCTCTAGTCTGAGGACGGAAGAAGACTGATAGCTCAATCAGTCAGGTAGAAAGAGAGAGTGAATTCTCCTTTTCTATGGCTTTTAGTTCTGTTCAGGGCCCCAACCAGTGGTCTGGTGCCCACTAATATTGGAAAGAGCAATCTTCTTTACTCAGTCTACTGATTCAGAAGTGAATATTATCCAGAAATAATGTTTAGCCAAATATCTGGGCAAATGTCTTGCCTGTGATCCATGCAAGCTGACATGTAAGATTAACCATCACACAGACCAACACTTCTCTAGTCAGGTTATGTTGGCCTATATGGAACAGGTTGAGGGCACATTCTAAGGGACAGAGAGTGTTTGTTGTCTTACAAGGAAAATTGAGGTTTCCATATTTTCAGATGCACCAACCCAGGTGTATCCATTCCATGTGTCAAGTTCCCATCTTTTCAACCATTATTGCAGACTTGCCTGCAAACTTGTCACAAGTTTGACTTGCCTTGGAGTTCTGGTATTTTTATGTTTAAGCTCTTGGGCTCAACCTAGCTACCTCTACCCATCAGTTATAGCAGATGTGAACCTTTTTATATGCCACATAGGAGGCATTGTAGCTTACACACTTAACTCTTAGTCTTTTGTTATCTTTCCCAAAGGTTGAGCTTAGCAACAGCCACTAAATTTGACATCCCTTATTTTCTATTTTCTCCGTATTTTCAAATACCTGACATATTATGTAGCTAGCGAATTAATGTCCACTGGTCTATCATCTCATTTTACTCTTAATAAAAAATTCAATAATCATGTTGTCACCCGTGTCAAGGGCTATCTGAGCTCCACTTAGCAGGATGGGATCCTCATTACCAGTAAGGTGGTAGATGATTTGGTTCCAAAAGCCCACCATCATTTCTGTTTTCTCAGACCATGTCCAATGCCAACCATTAGGGGGTGGAGGTTATGGGAGGGGGTCCCTTGGAAGCAGGTTGAGTTGAAAATGAGCAAGCAAGAGCATTATCAGGGAGTGCTTTTGGAATCACCACCTGTAAAAGGAAAGAGAAAGAAGCAGGCTTGGACTGAGGGAGAAGTTAGGCTTCATGCAGTCGCAGAGGCCTTAGTTAACCACACAGGGAGTTTTGAATCTAGAACAGCACTGTGAGTATCACAAGCTAGCATAAGGAAGCCAGGCCTTATGCCCCTATGTTAGCCAATCACTGGACTTCTCCCAGAAGAGAACATGACCTTGGGTGACTCTAACTAAGGCAATGGAGAAGACTTACGTTTGAGAGCTTTTTGCTGACTGCATTCTAAGCAACTGGAGGAATGAATTCTTTGATCTTGAACAGGGATCTGTAATACCTTCTATTTCAGTTTCCCTAAGAATTAGTAGATATAGTCCAAACAGTACTGCATGGTATGGCTGGTATATTGCATTTTCTCAATGACTTGCTGTTGAATATGTGCATAACTGATACATATGCTTTAGCAATTCAATTTTTGGCTATACCCAGTCAGCGTGCTGGTCCCAGATAGATCAGTACATCCCCTACATAAATGATAACTTGCAATTAGTGCATAGCTTGAGAATAGTATCTCAGTATAGAAACATGATCAGTGTTCAATTTGGCCAAAGAAAAATCTGAAAAAAATTCCTGAGGCTTAAGGAGATTACACACTAACTAAAAGCTTGAACTGCAGAATTAGTGTCAATTTTATGACAACAACAATCAGCTAAAATTGAATTTGAGTTTTTAATGATATGTAGAAACTACTTAATAATTCTATTAGCACTAAGTTCAACAAACAGCAGGGTGTGGAGTATAGACCTGAAATATAATTGAAGAGCTCTATCACAAGATTAAGAAGACAAAAGCTAGGAAGAGAAAGTTGATTACAGCCCAGAAAATTGAGAAGGTTAAGTAAATTAGAATGATAAACTTAACATGTTTTACTAGTTCTGTGGTATGACAATTGTTTGTCCTGTAAGAAAAGAGTCCTATGGCTAGGACAATTTAAAATAAACTGATTAAAATAAAATTAAAGTGATTTTCTTGACTGTAAAGATTTCTCAGACTTAAAGATTTTAATGCACTGTGTCAGTCTGAGGTTTTTGAGAAGTATATATCAAAAAGGGATCAAATGTACAAAATAGATAATTTTGGTTAAAAAATTAAATAAAAAGCTATAAAGGCTAAAAGTGATGGAGCAGGATAAAAGTGGGAGGAGTCTTCATGTCACCTATGAAAGGTGGGAGGGAAGGAAGTAGGTTTGGGTAGGAAGAGTGTCAGACTGTAGTACAGTTCAGAGAAAGTCTTGACCAGATAATAAAGAGGTCCTAGAACAAGACTGTCTATCAACAGAATCCTACATTGGGTCACAATGGCCCATCTCTAGTACTCTCGCCATGTTCAACCATTGGCGGGGCCCAGCCCTGGGCTAGGTTTGACTTCAAGTGAATGCTGCAATGGATCTGAAGGTGTGGTAGCTGCGGGCTGTCAGTCCATTGTCTTTGCTATTGCAGGTTCTTTTGAAAGGAGATCTGAGTGGCCACATTTCCATGACCACCACATATGCTAATAACATGTGAATAAGTTATGAATATAAAGAGAGGTTTATAGAAAGCTCTTTCCAAATTTTTGTTTGGCAGCATAGCCCTTATAAAACCAGTGTTCTGCGACTTGAGCATCTGGTGTAGAGAAGAGTAAATTGTGTTATTTCTATTTAGAATAACATATAAGAAGATTCACTAGTCAGACTTTTACTATTTTTACAGATTTTTACAGACAACAGAACTATATAAAAATAGATTTTGTCACCAAAATAAAAATATATATTACAGATTAGGAAGCCCTTCTGATACAATATGTGGTGAAAGGGGGAAAAGATTTATCAAACGCATTTCAGAATTTCAAATCCTGCATTACATGACTACATCTTCCTCCCTAAATCTTTTTCCCCAAATTTTCGGCTGCATCACTTTCTCTCGAGTCTCTTTTTAACTGTGACTTTTTCTTCTCAGTCTTTGATTCCCTGGCCTGTCATTGTGGCAGCCACAAAAATGCACTTATCAGATTCCCTGCTGGGGGGTAGGCTTTTGGCTGACAGCCCCAGCTGCTCCCTCTGCACACTCTACCCACCCCACCTCCATCTCTGCCCTGACTGATTCCCTCCCCCACCCCCTTATTAAACATGACCCATTATTCTAGCAGGATGCTTTGTCTCAGGGACTTTCCATCATCTGGACCAACTTTCTCAGTTTCTAGTCTGAAATTCTGCCTACCCTATCCTGCTTTCACCGTTTACCCTTCAAAGGCATTTGCCTTAATACGTTTATTGCATGTCTAATCCCATATCCGTGTCTGCTTCTCAGAGGATCCAAAACAACAGTCACATATATTCATATTCTCTAGCATTTTGTCATGGGTTCTCTACATTTTTCACTCTGTTCTTTCATTACTTTACCATTATTTTATATTAAGGAATCCCAAACCTACTGCTTAAGATCCTTGGTAGCTAATTCTGTCTCTGTCTCTGTTTCCATCTGTTAAGTTGGCTTTAAAATAACCTGGGGAAATACTTCAGTGGCTCAGGGCAGCTCTCTGACTTGTTCCTCCAATCTGAATCCTGCTGCTTTGGCATACTGTACTTGTACTTAGATTCAGCTTCTCTGTTGAACCCCTTTGGATTAATGTCTTGGTTGGACTGCATTATATTTTGATATTTTTATTCCTCTTTTTCATTCCTAGGCACAATCCTTTTAATAGCCCTGAGCTTCATACTCCAAAATCAGTGGTCCAGTTTCTCTCACCCCACACATACCCTGAATCCCTAAGACCCCAGCCAGGATTGAGAGCTCAGACATATTCATGTTTGGAATGGGGGTGGAGAAGAAGACTAAAACAAACTCCAAACCCTGTCCTAAACTAAAGCCCTGTATATATAATAAACTATAGGATTGTTTTACCTAAATATTCCCCTGGACCTAGCTCTAAAAATGAACTTGTCATTGCTTTTGACACAAATATGCTTCATCTTTGACATCATTATCTTGAGCAACCTCATGGACAGTGATGCCATTAACCAAGTAAGAAATCTGTGAGTTTCTATGACTCCTTCTACAAGCTTGTCTTTCATTTCCCATCACTCACCATTCCTTGCAAAGGTTAATGACCTTTGCATTCATTACTTAGTTTTCTCTTATCTGTCCCCACAACCAGTGCCTCAGATCCAGCCTTCATCATTACTCACCTGCACCATTGTAAGAGCCTCCTTGTTTGTTTAATGGCGTGCATTTGTTTCCTTCCATCTATTGTCCATATTTTACAAATTTAAACTGTTCACTCTTGGGTTAAAGATCTTTTGATGGCTTTCCTTTACCTAATGACATGGTCCAAACCCTTTGTTATGGCTTCTAAACTCCTAATAACCAAACCATTATGAACTTTTCTGCTTCATTATTTAGGCTTCTTCCACTTACTTTATGCTTGAGTAGTCTAGCTGAACTATGTCCAGCTCTGAAACATGACATATTATGTCATGCCACTGAACTTCTGTGCATGAAGTTCCTTAAGTTTGGAGTGCCTTTCTCCTTCTTACATTCCTGGAAAACTATTCAGAATTCAAGGCTCAATTAAACATTATTACCTTTTTGAAGCATTTTTGTACTCTCTCTCTTTTATCCATTAATTTTATAACCTCCTCTCTCCCTCTTTGCTCGCTTCATAGAGTTAGGCGTTTCTATTGCACCCTGCCCTTGCCTCTATTAGAGCCTCTCTATAAAGCCCTCTATAATGTACATTTCTTTACTCATCTGTTTCCTTTACTAGGCTATGAGTTTTTTGAAGGCAAGATCAAGACATTTATTTTGGTACTAAAAGTATGAAGGGCTATGCCTGGCACTTAGAATGTGCTTTAAAAGTATGTTGAATAAATTATCTCTTCCATTGTATGATTATGCCAAAGAAGACAATGGTTTTAATTCAAGAAAGTTCAGTGTCCAACATGAGAAAAAGAGCACAATGCCTATTGGTGAATCTTAATGAGAAAAAGAAAGAAAAATCTAACAAAAAGAATAAACAGTTCTGAAAAATAGGAAACTGTAGACATTAACTTTTTACTAATGTTTGAATCAAATTATAGAATGCCTCCAGGGAATAATGCCTATAAGGTTTTCAACTTCATTTTCTGTAAAGTCAAAACATTCTCATTCTGAACTAATAAGAAACCTAAAGGATGTGGCTTGTTTTTAAATACATTTGCATGCTTTTGATGAGAGGTCTAGTTTTGACAGGCTAACCTGCGTAATAAATTTCCCACAAGCAGTTGTGGATCTACTCTTACCAACCCAATAATAATTGCCTGGGAAGGATTAGATTACAATGGATTTTCGAAGAAAAAAATTAACATATTAATTTCCTCCTGGAATAGTCAGTGAATACGAAGTTAGAACCAAGATATATTAGAAAATAAACTTAACTAGAGCTGTTTCAGAATGTGCAAGTCAAAAGTAAATAGTGTAAAGGTGAGTGTAAATAGGACAGTAAACAGGATAAAGGAGGGTGAAGACAAATGCCTAACAGCAGTGTTAGCATTAAAGGATGGGATGGATGTGGCCTCTGCATTCATGGGGGAAGGTTCATGGGTGCTCAGAGAGTTAGGATTGAAGCAAGCATTTCCTTCCACTTTTTTTTTTTTTTTTTAATGGGCAAGAAGAGTTTCCACATTCCCACAATGAGAATTCTATCTCTCTTAGGTTCCTTTTTTCTCTTAATTAAAGTAAAATTCACATAACATAAAATTAAACATTTTACAGTGAACAATTCAGTGGCATTTAGTACATTCATAATGTTCCACAAGTTTATCTAGTTCCAAAACATTTTTATCACCCTTAAAAGAAACCCCAGGGCTTCCCTGGTGGCGCAGTGGTTGGGAGTCCGCCTGCCGATGCAGGGGACACGGGTTCGTGCCCCGGTCCGGGAAGATCCCACATGCCGCGGAGTGGCTAGGCCCGTGAGCCATGGCCGCTGGGCCTGCGCGTCCGGAGCCTGTGCTCCGCAGTGGGAGAGGCCACAGCAGTGAGAGGCCCGCATGATGCAAAAAAAAAAAAAAAAAGAAACCCCACATCATTAGGCAGTTCCCCATTTCTCCCTTTCCCCAGCACCTGGAAACCACCAATTTCTGTGTATCTCTATGGATTTTCCTATTCTGGATATTTCTTATAAATGGTATCATGCAATATGTGACCTTTTGTGTCTGGCTTCTTTCACTTAGCATATGTTTTCTAGATCCAACAATGTTGTAGCTGTATTTCACTCCTCTTTATGGCTGAATACTATTTTGTTGTATGTACATACAGTACCACAATTTGTTTATCCCTTCATCTTTTGATGGACATTTGGGCTGTTTTCACCTTTTGACTATTGTGAACTATGCTGCTATGAACAGGCATGTGCATGTATTTCTTAGATTTAATCATCATTTTTCATTCATTTACTCACTCATCATACACTTTTAAGGTTCTAATTATGTGCTGGAATCTCTGTTAGACCCCAGGTATAAAATGATGAATGAGACATGGTTCCCGCCATGAAGGAATTCACTGTCTAGTGGTGGGGATGGCAATAAAAGCTGGCAAATTTCAACACCACTTGTTATCTTTATAAATGGAAGATAAGTGATATCCTTCAGCGAGCTACAGGAGAAAGGATTGTTTAGGGCTTACTTCCTTTATACTCTTCCATTTTTATACCTGCCTGCTTTTACAGCCACTTTCACATAAACTCCATCAGAGTTTTCCTATCACTATAATATAGATGATGATCCCTTTCTTTCATTGAGGAGAAAGATATATCAGTACCTTAATATCTGACCTATATGCTAACTACTAGAAACTAAGGCACTTCTTTTTCTGAAACAAGCAAAAGGATAATGACGATAGGGGCTCTGAAGAGTAGTTTCAGTTAGGATGCCAACAAGAAGTAGAAGGTACTCTTGAAGACAATTTAATGAAGCAACTGCTTACAGAGATGTGGGCACAATTAAGGTAATCAGAAAAGGAATGTGAGGTACCCAGGAACTAGCAAAAGGAAACTAACCACCTGCAGGGGGAAAGGGAGGAAAAGAAATTACCAGGACCTAGTGGGAATCACAGCCATGGGAGGACAGCATCCTAAAGGAGTTGTGTTAAAAAGATGTAGCCTCTGCTCAAACCACAGAGCTGATTCCTCTGATTCCTCTAGCTCTCACTTTTGAACACTCCAATATCTTACTAGTGCATCCTATTGGACAACTAATCAGAATCCAGAGATCAAAGGAGCTTGGAAGATGCTAAGGGCACCAGTAAGGCAGAAAGGGGTAGAAATGGATGGAGACAGGGAGGGGGTAGAAAAGCAGAAACACACTGGTAGAGACTATGGAAGCCAATCCTGTCACTACTCAAAGCCATCTATGGTCTTGTTGCCAAGAGAAAGACACAAGTCTTCATTCAAGAAACTAGCCACATTAGTTCCTGAGGAAAAGAGAATAAAGGTAGACTTGAGGAGTAGAGTGAGGGCATAACCATACAAACAACACAAAAGGCAGTGGCACGAAATTTAGACAAAACTGGATCAATTGCAAAGGATATGAGAGCTTAGTAGTTCAGACCTAGTCAGAAATTGGGAGTGTGTGTGTCACAGTCTGTTGTGACAGAGAATGAAAAAACTTTCCGATAAATGCTATTAACATAGGGTGGTCGGGAGATCAAGAAGAGCTTTGTTGAACCAACATTGGGGTATCACTAGAAGAATCCTTCAACTGACTAAGGGTGATTTCTTGGTGTGGAAGCCAATAACCTTCACCTCTGCAAGTCACCCTAAGTGGGAAGGAAGATGTCAAGCTCACTGTTTATGTTCTCTGGGAGGAAGGTAGAAGTAGGGTAACCATTTTAGAGGACAGGATCACCCACAAGATAACCTGATAAAATTGGTTTTGGGGAAGTCTGTATAGGAGTTTAGAGCAGACCCGGGGCTATTTTTAATATTTCTAATATATTCATGTGTATGTGCACTATTCTAGTAAAAAGAAAGTGTAGTTAGCTTAATTTCAATTTGTATTTTTCAGGTTTCTCAACCCAAGTTCCTCTCTTCTCTGTAAGTCTCCCTCCCTCCCTAATAAACAAATTAACAGTGTGTCTCTCATCATGCTCTTGATTCTTGGCATTGGGATATCCAGAGGAAGGATAGAAGGATGTAAAGGCCTTGCAGACTAGGGTCTTTGGAAGGCATGTAATCCAGCTCATCATCTCAGGAAGTGATATTTTCTATGTCCTCCTTGAACACGGGATATGCAGCTTGTTTAAAAGTTTCTTATAGTGGAGCATTCACCATCTACTGTGGCCAACTCTTGAAAGCTTTGGTGTTTTTTATGCAATTCCTAACTTTTCTTTTTAGGTATAGCTGATTTACAATATTATATAAATTACAGGTGAACTACATAGTGATTCACGATTTTAAAGGTTATACTCCATTTATAATTATTATAAAATATTGGCTATATTTCCTGGCTTATACAATATCATTGTAGCTTATTAATTTTATATGAGTAGTCTGTAACTCTTAATCTCCTACTCCTATCATGCACCTCCTTCCTCCCTCTCCTCACTGGTAACCACAAGTGTTTTCTCAATATCTGTGAGTCTTTTTCTGTTTTATTATATTCATTTTGGAGATTACACATACAAGTGATAACATACAGTATCTGTATTCATGCGTCTGACTTATTTCACTAAGAATGATACCATCCAGGTCCATCCATGTTGTTGCAAATAACAAAATTTCATTCTTCTTTTATGACCGGGTAGTTTTCCATATATACTTCAAATACAAACACACACACACACACACACACACACACACACACACATCTCCAAAATCTTCCTTATCCATTTTATCCATTCATCTGTTGATGGGACACTTAGGTTGATTCCATATCTTTGCAATTGTAAATACTGGTGCTATGAACATTAGGGTGCATGTATCTTTTCGAATTAGTGTTTTTGTTTTCTTTGGATATATACTTAGGAGTGAAATTGCTCAATGATATGATGGTTCTATTTTTAGTTTTTTGAGGAATTTTCATGCTGTTTTTCACAGTGGCTGCACCAATTTACATTCCCACAACAGTGTACAAGTGTTTATTTTTCTCCACATTCTTGCCCACATTTATTATTTGTGGTCTTTTTGATGATAGGCATTCTGATAGGTGTGAGATGATATCTCACTGTGGTTTTGATTTGCATTTCTCTGATGATTACCAATTTTGAGTGTCTCCATGTACTTGTTGGCCATCTGCTTCTATTCTTTGGAAGAATGTCTATTCAGGTCTTCTGCCCATTTTTAATGGGGTTGTTTGTTTTTTGATCGTGAATTGTATGAGCTGTTTATACATTTTGGATAAATATGCACACAAAAAAAGAGAAAGGAATCCAAACATAACATTAAAGATAATCATCAAATCACAAAGGACGATTATAAAAGAATAAGAAAGGAACAAAAAAGAACTACAAAAACAATCCCCAAATAATTAACAAAATGGAGTATGTACCTATCAATAATTACTTTAAATGTAAATGGACTAAATGCTCCAATCAAAAGACACAGAGTGGCTTAATGGACACAAAAGCAAGACCCATATATATGCTGCCTATAAGAGACTCACTTCAAATCTAAAGATACACACAGAATGAAACTGAGGGGATGGGAAAATGTATTCCATGTAAATGAAAATCAAAAGAAAGCTGGGATAGCAATACTTATATCAGACAAAATAGAATTGAAAACAAAGACTGTAACGGACAAACAAGAGCATCACATAATGATCAAGTGATCATTCCAAGAAGAAGATATAACAATTGTAAATATGTATGTATCCAACATAGGAACACCTAAATACATAAAGCAAATATTAGCAGACATAAAGGGAGAAATTGACAGTAACACAATGCTAGTGGTGGACTTTAACACCCCACTTACATCAACAGACAGATCATCCAGATGGAAAATCAATACGAAAACACTGGCCTTAAATGACATGTTAGAGCAGATGGACTTAATAGATATATAGAGAACATTCCACCCAAAAGCATAATTCACATTCTTTTCAACTGCTCCTGAAACATTCCCCAGGATAGATTACATGATATGTCACAAAGGAAGCCTTGGTAAATTTAGGAAAACTGAAATCATATCAAGTATTTTTTCCAACCACAACACTACGAGACTAGAAATCAACTACAAGGAAAAAACTGCAAAAAACAAACACATGGATGCTGAACAATATGTTACTGAACAACCAATGGATCACTGAAGAAATCAAAGAAGAATTCAGAAAGTACCTGGAAAGGCCACCATTAAAGAGTCTACAAATAACAAATGCTGGAGAGGGTGTGGAAAAAAGGGAACCCTCCTACACTGTTGGTGAGAATATAAATTGGTGCAGCCACTATGGAAAGCAGTATGGAGGTTCTTTAAAAAACGAAAAATAGACTTGCCATATTATCCAGCAAATCCACTGCTGGGCATATATCTGGAGAAAAATATAATTTGAGAAAATACATGCACCCCAATGTTCATACCAACATTATTAACAATAGCCAAGACATGGAAGCAACCTACATGTCCATCAACAGATGAATGGATAAAGAAAATGTGGTATATATATACAAGTGAGTACTACTCAGCCATAGAAAAGAATGAAATAATGCCATTTGCAGCAACATGGATGGACCTAGATACTATCATACTAAGTGAAGTAAGTTGGAAGGAGAAAGATAAATTCATATGATATCACGTATATGTGGAATATAAAATATGATACAAATGAACTTATTTATAAATTAGAAAAAGACTCACACAGATAGAAAACAAATTTATTGTTACAAAAGGGGAAAGGGGTTGGGTGAGGGACAAATTAGGAGATGGAATTTTCAGATACAGAGTACTGTATATAAAATAGGTAAACAACAAGGTCCTATATATAGCACAGGGAACTATATTCAATATCCTATAATAATCCATAATAGAAAAGAATATGGAAAATACAACTGAATTACTTTACTGTATACCAGAAACAGACACAATATTGTAAATCAAATATACTTCAATAAAAAAATTTTTTTAAAGTACCTGGAGACAAATGAAAACAAAAACACACTTATCCAAAATCTATGGGATGCAGCAAAAGCAGTTCTAAGAGGGAAGTTTACAGAAAACAAAAAAAAAATCTCAAATAAACAACCTAAGCTTACACCTAAAGGATCAAACAAAACCCCTTAGTATAAGGAAAGAAATAATAAAGTTCAGAGCAGAAATAAATGAAATAGTGACTAAAAATCAATAGGAATAATCAATGAAACTAAGGGCTGGTTCATTGAAAAGATAAAATTGATAGACCTCTAGCCAGAGTCATCAAGAAAAAATAAGACCCAAATCAATAAAATCAGAAATTAAAAAGGAGAAGTTATAACTGACACCACAGAAATACAAAGGATCATAAGAGATTACTACAAAAAGCTATACACCAATCAAATGGACAACCTAGAAGAAATGGACAAGTTCCTAGAAATGTAGAATCTCTCAAGACAAAAGCAGGAAGGAATAGAAAATACAAATAGAATAATTACTAGTAATGAAATTGAATTAGTAATGAAAAAAATTCCCAACAAACAAAATTCCAGGCCCAGTTGGTTTCAGAAGTTAATTCTATGAAACATGCGAAGAATAAAAGCCATATGTTCATCTCAATAGATGCAGAAAAAACTTTTGACAAAATTCGACACCAATTTATGATAAAAACTCTCCAGAGTGTGGGTATGGAGGGAACATACCTCAACATAATATAGGCCATATATGATAAGCCCACAGATAACATCATATTCAACAGTGAAAAGCTGAAAGCATTTCTTCTAAGATCAGGTACAAGATAAGAATGCCCACTCTCCCCACTTTTACTCAACATAGTATTGGAAGCCCTAGCCACAGCAATCAGAGAAAAGTAAATAAAAGGAAACCAAACTGGAAAGGAAGAAGTAAAACTCTCTGTTTGCAGATGGCATGATATTCTACATATCCTAAAAATGCCACCAAAAAAACCATTAGGGCTCATCAATGAATTTGGTAAAGTTGCAGGATACAAATTTAATATACAGAAATCTGTTGCATTTACATACACTAACAACAAAATAGTGGAAAAAGAAATTAAGGAAATAATCCCATTTACCATTGCATCACAAAGAATAAAATACTTAGGAATAAATCTAACTAAGGAGGTAGAAGACTTGTACTCAGAAATCTATTACATGATGAAAGACACTGGAGATGACTCTAACAGATGAAAAGATATACTATATTCTTGGATTGGAAGAATTAATATTGTTAAAATGACCATACTACCCAAGGCAATCTACAGATTCAATGCAATCTACAGGTTCGTGGTATCTACAAAATACCAAGAGCATTTTTCACACAACTAGAAAAAAAAATTAAATTTGTATGGAAACACAAAAGACCCTAAATAGTCAAAACAATCTTGAGAAAGAACAGAGCAGGAGTATCATGTGCCCTGACTTCAGCCTATACTATAAAGCCACAGTAATCAAAACAGTATGATTTTTGTGCCAAAACAAGCACAAAAACAGTTTTGTGTCACAAATTGGCACAAAAACAGATACATAGATCAATGGAACAGAAAAGAGAACACAGAAATCATCCCACACACTTATGGTCAATTAATCTATGCAAAGGAGGCAAGAATATACAATGGAGAAAAGACAATCTCTTCAATGAGTGGTGTTGGGAAAACTGGACAGCTACACGGAAAAGAATGAAATTAGAACATTTCAGTTCACATTTCACACCATTCACAGAGATAAACTCAAAATGCATTAAAGACCTAAATGTAAGACCAGAAACCATAAAACTCCTAGAAGAAAACATAAACAGAACACTCTGACATAAATTATAGCAATATTGCTTTGGATCTGTCTCCTAAGGCAAAAGAAACAAAAGCAAAAATAAACAAATGGGACTTAATTAAATTTAAAAGCTTTTCACAGCAAAGGAGACCATATACAAAAGAAAAAGACAACCTATTGAATGGGAGAAAATATTTGCAAATGATATGATCAATAAGGAGTTAATATCTTCTTTATAATTATTTCTAAAAACAAACAAATATACAAACAAAAATATAGAACCTAAGGCTACTAAAACTTTAAGAGAAAGACCAAGTTTTTTGTCCTTTAGGGTAATTCTTTGTCTGGATTTTTTTTTTTTTTAAAGCATCTAGTATTTACAGAATATATCCCTTGCTTGGAAAGTGAACAGATGAGCCTTAAGCAGCTTGGGGCAGAAGGCGAGCTGTCCCCTGATGCTGGGCTTATTAGGTTGTCTTGTTTTCACCAATCAACCTACAGTACCCAGAGGCATTTGCATATGTATATATCCTCTCCCTCAGACAAACCAACTCTGAATATTTGGACAAAATCTATCTTCTTTAAATTTGGAGATTTTGAATCATTAAGCAAAGATTAAGATATTATCAGATTAGGGATAAAGTACAGTATCCAAAAAGAATTTTCTAAACACATTTATTGGTTTCATTTAATTTGAAAATATTTGCCAACAACAGTTTAATGTTAATGCTAATAGATGCATTAATAAACAGCATGATGAAATGTTTTCAACATGTTCTCACACTTTGATCTCTATTTCTTTTTTTTCGGCTCTACTTGAACAAACTTATTCTAACACATCTCTATTCAGGAGTTATCCTAGTAGGATATTTCATATAAGAGCAACTGGATATTTATGATATTTGAGCAATATAAGTAGATTTTAACATTTTTCAAAATGTTTCCATAAATATAAAAATTCATACATAATCATACAATTCTGTTGGTTCAGTTTAATTCATATATTCAATACATTACAGAGATTCTGAGATGAAGTTTTCTACGTAGTAATATACTTGGATATCACACACAAACTATTCATATACTTACATAAATCTATGGTATGTGGTTTAAACAGTGTACAGAAGCTGATCACCAACATTTGGAAGTATTTGCTTCCCAGAGCTGTGTATTATAATTGCCAAACTTATTCCATCATTGAAAATTAAATACCAACTAAAATTTAAAATGAAGCCTGGACTTTTGTTGGAAGTTTTTAAATCACAGTTTCAATTTCAATACTTGGGACCTGTCTGTTTATATTTTCTATTTCTTCCTGGTTCAGTCTTCGGAGATTATACCTTTCTAAGAACTTGTCCATTTCTTCCAGGTTGTCCATTTTATTGGCATATAGTTGCTTGTAGAAGTCTCTTATACTCCTTTGTATTTCTGTGGTGTCTGTTATACTTCTCCTTTTTTGTTTCTAATTTTATTGATTTGAGCACTCTTCCTCTTTTTCTTGATGACTCTGGCTAAAGGTTTACCAATTTTGTTTATCTCCTCAAAGAACCAGCTTTTAGTTGCATTGATCTTTTCTACTGTTTCCTTCATTTCTATTTCATTTATTTCTGCTCTGATCTTTATAATTTCTTCCTTCTACTAACTTTAGGTTTTGTTCATTCTTCTTTCTCTAGTTGCTTTATGTGTAAGGTTAGGTTGTTTATTCGAGATTTTTCCTGAGGTAAGATTGTAGTCTATAAACTTCCCTCTTAGAACTGCTTTTGCTGTGTTCCATAGGTTTTAGATCATCATGCTTTCATTTTCAATTATCTCTATGTATTTTTTGATTTCCTCTTTGATTTCTTCAGTGATCCATTTGTTGTTTACTAGCATATTGTTTAGCCTCCATGTGTTTGTGTTTTTTAGTTTTTTTTCTTGTAGCTAATTTCTAATCTCATAGCATTATGGTTGGAAAAGATGCTTGAAATGATTTCAGTTTTCTTAAATTTACCAAGGCTCACTTTGTGGCCCAGCATGTGATCAATCCTGGAGAATGCCCCATGTGCATTGAGAAGAATGTGTATTCTGCTGCTTTTCAATGGGATGCTGTATAAATATAAATTAAGTCCATCTGGTCTAAGGTGTCATTTAAGGCCTGTGTTTCTTATTGATTTTCTGTCTGGATGATCTGTCCATTGATGAAAGTGAGGTGTTAAAGTCCTCCACTATTAGTGTGTTACTGTCGATTTCTCCTTTTATGCTTGTTAGTATCTGCCTTATAAATTGAGGTACTCCTATGTTGGGTGCATATATATTTACAATTGTTATATCTTCTTCTTGGATTGATCCATTGATCATTATGTAGTGTCCTTCTTTGTCTCTTGTAACAGTCTTTAAAGTCTCTTTTGTCTGATATAAATATTGCTATTTCAGCTTTCTTTTGATTTCTATTTGCATGAAATACATTTTTCCATGTGATTAAAAAACTTCCAACAAACAAAAGTCCAGGACCAGATGGCTTCACAGGCAAATTCTATCAAACGTTTAGAGAAGAGTTAACACCTACACTTCTGAAACTATTCCCAAAAAAATATCAGAGGAAGGAACACTCCTAAACTTAGTCTATGAGGCTACCATCACCCTGATACCAAAAGCAGAGAATGATACCACACACACAGAAAAATCACAGGCCAATGTCATTGATGAACATAGACGCAAACATCCTCAACAAAATACTAGCAAACTGAATCCAACCATACATTAAAAGGATCATACAACTGAGCAGATGGGAATTATCCCAGGGATGCAAGGATCTTTCAGTATCTGCAAATCAGTCAGTATGATACACCACATCAACAAACTGAAAAATTAGAAACCATATGATCATCTCAAAAGATGGAGAAAAAGCTTTTGACAAAATTCTACAACCATTTATGATAAAAACTCTCCAGAAAGTGGGAATAGAGGAACATACCTCAACATAATAAAGGCCATATATGACAAACCTACAGCTAACATCATACTCAATGGTGAAAAGGTGAAAGCATTTCCTCCCAGATCAGGAAAAAACAACAATGTCCACTCTCACCACTCTTATTCAACATAGTTTTGGTAGTCCTGGCCACGGCAATCAGAGACGAAAAAGAAATAAAGGGAATCCAAATTGGAAAGAAGTAAAATTGTCACTGTTTGCAGATGACATGATACTATACATAGAAAATCCTAAAGATGCTACCAGAAAATTACTAGAGCTCCTAAATGAATTTGGTAAAGTTGCAGCATATAAAATTAATATACAGAAATCTGATGCATTTCTATACACTAACAAGAGATCAGAAAGAGAAATTAAAGGAACAATCCCATTTACCATTTCATCAAAAAGAGTAAAATACATAGGAATAAACCTACCTAAGGAGGCAAAAGACCTGTACTCCAAAAACTATAAGACGCTGATGAAAGAAATCGAAAATGACACAAACAGATGGAAAGATATACCATGTTCTTGGATTGGAAGAATCAATATTGTCAAAATGACTATACTTCCCAAGGCAATCTGCAGATTCAGTGCAATCCCTATCAAATTATCAATGGCATTTTCCACAGAACTAGAACAAAAAAATCTTAAACTTTGTATGGAGACACAGAAGACCCCAAATAGCCAAAGCAATCCTGAGAAAGAAAAACGGAGGTGGAGGAATCAGGCTCCCTGACTCCAGACTATACTACAAAGCTACAGTCATCAAAACAGTATAGTACTGGCACAAAAACAGAAATATAGATCAATGGAACAGGATAGAAAGCCCAGAAATAAACCCATGAACCTATGGTCAATTAATCTACAACAAAGGAGGCAAGAAAATACAATGGAGAAAAGACAATCTCTTCAATAAATGGTGCTGGGAAAACTGGACAGCTACATGTTAAAAAAATGAAATTAGAACATTCTCTAACACCACACAGAAAAATAAACTCAAAATGGATTAAGAGAACTAACTGTAAGACCAGATACTATAAAACTCTTAGAGGAAAAGACAGGCAGAACATTCTTTGACATAAGTCACAGCAATATCTTTTTTTGATCCATCTCCTAGAGTAAGGGAAATAAAAACAAAAATAAACAAATGGGACCTAATCAAACTCAAAGGCTTTTACACAGCAAAGGAAACCATAAACAAAAAGAAAAGACAACCCACAAGATGGGAGAAAATATTTATAAACAATGTGACCGACATGAGCTTAATCTTCAAAATTTACAAACAGCTCATGCAGGTCAATATAAAAAAAATCAAACAACCCAATCAAAAAACGGGCAGAAGATCTAAATAGACATTTTTCCAAAGAAGACATACAGTTGGCCAAGAGGCACATGAAAAGATGCTCAACATTGTTAATTAGTAGAGAAAAGCAAATCAAAACTACAATGAGATATCACCTCACACCAGTCAGAATGGCCATCATCAAAAAGTATACAAACAGGGGCTTCCCTGGTGGCGCAGCGGTTGAGAGTCTGCTTGCTGATGCAGGGGACATGGGTTCGTGCCCTGGTCCGGGAGGATCTCACATGCCGCGGAGCGGCTGGGCCCATGAGCCAGGGCCGCTGAGCCTGCGTGTCCGGAGCCTGTGCTCCGTGGCGGGAGGGGCCACAGCAGTAGGAGGCCCGCGTACCGCAAAAAAAAAAAAAAAAAAAAGTATACAAACAATAAATGCTGGAGAGAGTGTGGAGAAAAGGGAACCCTCCTACACCGTTAGTGGGATATAAATTGGTGTAGCCACTATGGAGAATAGTATGGAGGTTCCTTAAGAAACTAAAAATAGAGCTACCATATGATCCAGCAATCTCACTTCTGGGCATACACCCAGAGAAAACATGGTTTGAAACATGCACCTCAATGTTCATTGCAGCGCTGTTTACAATAGCCAAGACATGGACTCAACCTAAATGTCCATTGACAGAGGAATGGATAAAGAAGATGTGGCACATATATACAATGGAATATTACTCAGCCATTAAAAAGAATGAAATAATGCCTTTTGCAGCAACATGGTTGGACTTGGGGATTATCATACTAAGTGAAGCAAGTCAGACAGAGAAAGACAAATAGCATATGATATCGCTTATATGTGAAATCTAAAAAAAAAAAAAATACAAACCAACTTATTTACAAAACAGAAACAGACTCACAGGCTTAGAGAACAAATTTATGGTTACCAAGGGGGAAGGGTGGGAGGAGGGACATATTGGGAATTTGGGATTGACACGTACACACTGCTATATTTAAAATAGGTAAACAACAAAGACCTCCTATGGGGCTTCCCTGGTGGTGCAGTGGTTGAGAGTCCGCCTGCCGATGCAGGGGACACAGGTTTGTGCCCTGGTCCGGGAAGATCCCACATGCCGCGGAGCGGCTGGGCCCGTGAGCCATGGCCGCTGAGCCTGCGCGTCTGGAGCCTGTGCTCCACAACGGGAGAGGCCACAGCAGTGAGAGGCCCGCGTACCGCAAAAAGGAAGGAAAAAGAAAAAGAAAAAAAAAAAAAAAGACCTCCTGTGTATCACAGGAAACTCTGCCCCATACTCTATAATAACCTAAATGGGAAAAGAATTTGAAAAAGAATAGATACAGGTATATGTGTAACTGAATCACTTTGCTGTACACCTGAAACTGACACCACATTGTTAACTCTATTCCGATATAAAATAAAAATTAAAAAATAAATAAAATAAAAATGAAGCCCTGACCACTCATTTTACTTTCTTTAGCCTCAGATTTAAGACAAAATAATGAGGTTTGGTTATATGAGCCCTAACACCTTCTTCAGCTCTAATATCCCATATTTTATGCTCCAAAGTAAATAACACGAACCCTTAGTATTTTAAATTTCCTTCAACTGAAAACTTCCTTAACAGTGATGAAATAAAATTCATTGTGTTTTCCCTTTACATCAGTTTTCAGTTAGCAATCATAAATTTTGTAATTATTTAATTAATGTCTTTCTATTTCACTGTTTTGTAACAGTCATAAGGGCAAAGAGCATGTCTATTTTATTTATCATTCATCCACAGCACATACCACCATGCCTCCTAGCATGTAGCAAGTACCCTGAAAACATTCATATAAAATGGATAAATCAACAAATGAATGGTTGAAACAGACTCCCTTCTTTCTGTTGAAAGAAAGATCCTTGGATATAGAAGAAGCAGGCTGGGTTCCAAACACCCCACTTGTCTCCATTCCTGGGGTACACAGGTCTCCAGAACCTTCTGCTCTCTTGATCCAGATATTTGGGGGTCACTCCTGGGTCCTAAAAGGATTCCCTGGTGATTGCCTATGTAACCTTGGGCTCATCACAACATAGTAATGAAATGTGCAACTACTTACAGAATAGATCCACTTATTAATAGTTGCTTATCAGTAACCAATGCTGCACTGACCGCCTTTTTAAATGACTCCTCCCAATCTTTTGAACCTTTTTTTCCCAACAAGCATTGAGTCTGTGATAGCATCTCTCTGAGGTCGCTACCCTAGCAGTCAGCCCTTTTGATCTGTTTCCTGATTCATCTACCAGGCTCCGGAAGAAAGTTTTTGCTATCCTGGCAATCATCACGAACAAATAATTCTAGGCTTAATCCTCTTAAAATAAAATTCCTTCTTATCTGTGGCTATAAGCTAAGATCTTCTAGGAAAGGCTTTGCTGAGAATAACCCACTCTGTTCTTATGGCTTGGACTTTGGCTCTCTGAATACCTGAACTCTCTATGACCCTCTTAAATAAAGACAGTATTGGTTTGGCTGTTGCTCTGGACGCCAGATGGGCAGGAAGCCCATCTCCTTTATAAGTGCATACTTAAAAAATACACATAGTTTTACTATTACTTTTATCTGCCATGCATTTTAATTTTGTGAACAGAAACATCCTACGTAATATCCTTAATCAATCTTTTAAGAAAAAAAATCACAGTGAACTTGAATTAGATTCTTTGAATGAAAGGCAAGCAAAAAGCAACAAACATACATCGATCACCTACCTATTCTGTGTCAGACACTGTGCTAGGCATCTCATGTGCTCTGTAGCAAGAAAAAAACCACTATTTAGGTAGTGACATTCAATAGAATGTTATGTTCCATTATATTTTTAGTCACAGAAATTCAAACAGACTATTTCTCTTGGATATAGCCCACAACTCTAGAGATATTTAAAAATAACTAAGTGATGTTGTTACTGATGGATTTATCTGCCTTAAAGAGAATTAGTGAACTGCATAGCATCATCCCTCATACATAAGTATGAGACTACTGATCCACTCCCAGAGGGTTAACCCCCTTGGAGCTATCTAGCTGCTACTGTCACTGATTTTCATTGATTCTTCACTAGGTTCTCACCTTCTTTTTCCTTGTGTTGTATTTTCAACACAAATATTACTACTAGGCCACATTACCCCTTTGTGAGATTCAATTTAATAGTCTGCCAAAGGAATGCATTATCAAAGCTTGGGTTACTGTATTGAGGATTCTGAAGGCAAGTATGAGTTCATCATGAAAAAGCTCTGGGATTAACAGTGGCTGCCATTTGTACAAGACGGAAGTAGTGACGTGTACGCTAGGCACTGCCATCTAGGTGAGAGATGGCTGTAAAAAAATCAAATTTGCCTCCTAAAAAAATGTGTCCTAAAGTTGGCCTGGTACCCAATAAAAAGGTACACATCCTATTATTTCTCTTCTTCAACATCCCCAGAAAGGAAGATTTCTTATGATAAATGTGTTGCATAAGCTTTTTGATACACTATACATTATTGAAGCCAACTTTTATAAACTAGATTTAAAAATCTCACTACCATGCACAGCATTGATTTCTATAGAAAAATACATTCTTCACTCCAATTTACTGACTTAAAAATGCATTATTACGGACATGATTTTATTTCTTAAAATTCCTTTTTAAGAGAATTAACTTGTACTTCCAGTGACCCAACGAAATTCTGCATAATCTGAGGACAGAAGATATTGAAATGGATGACATCATCATGCTATTTACCAATGAACCTTTTTCTCTTCATGTACTGAAAGGGATTCAAAGAATAACGGAAAAGAACCCTAGGGTAGAGGAATGAGACACTCTCATGGAAATTCTAACAGCATCAATTCTCAAAATGTACTGCTAAATATGAGTTATAAACATAGCCTCCATTTTCAGCATCTAGAAATAATCTTTAGTTGTTATATATCCCTTATGCACTTCATAATTCAGGACCCAAGTCTGAGTCTCAGAGAGAATTCACTTATGTCTAAAGTACAGAGAGTTTGAATTTTTCCCCTAAAAGCAATCATACACATGGTTTAAAGAACATCAAAGCCAAGAGAGTAGCACCATATAATAAGCTTTCTATCAGAGCTCTCTATAAGTGTTGAAGTCAGGTCAAACATCCAAGGTGTCCATTAGTGGTAATAAGAAAGGAACACAAAATAAAACTTCCTACCACTTAAAGCTGTACCAGCGTGGATAGCCTCACAAGGAAGTCAAAACAACAAAAGGATCTGGCTAATCCTCTACACCACTGGCAATTTTTACCACTTAATACTGTGGGAAGGCATATTTTTTATTCTGTGAGTTATCATTTGAAAACAAATTTCCTAGAAAGTTAGAAGAAAGAGAAAGAGAATGAACATTTAGGTAAGTACACAAGGAAAATGAAGGAGAATACATAGTTGTTAGGACATTTATACAACATAGTTTTTAAAGATGAGGGTCACTTTTTCTTTAAGGGATGGTAAACTTTCAGAGAATGAACAGATAAAACACATTTTTAGTAGCTTGGAACTTCAACACTGCTTATATCTGAGAAAGATGGAACATAAATAAGACATTTTGGTTCAGAGAAACAAATTCTCCTTTATATTACCTTATCATAATTTGAGAAATCATTCTGCATTCCTAAAATGGGCTTTCCAATGAGATAAAGTGACATGCTAATTATCTGTTAATTAAATTTTGGAGGTTTTAATTGCAAACGTAAGTATAGTTCAAAGATGAAGCTATAAAATATTTAATAAATGTTATTGGATGGGGTGTTGTGAAGGATTCAGTGGTAGAAGATATCATATTTGTCCTCAAGGCACTAGCACATTTGTTGTAGAGAAAAGAAACACCTATGATGGAACAGTGTAAAACAATAACTAAAGTACAAGGTCCAATGCTACGTTAAATAACGTGAATTCTAAAATTAAGAATTCAGCAGAGACTGTGGAAAGTTCAGGAGCTCTCAGAAATGGCTGCAATTTTAATTTCTACTCTGAAAAATAAATAAAATAACATTAATATAGTTTTCATTTTAAAATTAATCTATTTGCAAGCCTTCCAGTTCATACTGAATGAGCATGTACAGTGATTATTAGAGATCAGCTAAGCATGATTACAGTTCATTCACTTAATGGCTTATCCTTCAGCTGAATACTCTGGCCACTCTGATGATTTTGACTGTTACAAAGCCTAAAACTGCTTTAGTCATAAACATATAATATAAATTTATAATGGATCATGAATCAAAGAGAAAGCACAAGAAACGTTATATTGAAAAACAAGTGACTCTTAATTGACAAGTGAACTCCGATATGCAAGAAACATCATATTCTCCATCTTTGTTTGTGTACTTAGTTTAAATGGATTCGATGACTCAGTCCTGCTGGGTCAGGGGGGAATTTTATCTTGGTCATGACTGGGATTCCCTGCTCATCTCCACCACTTGCAGGCATAGGTCCCAGGTTTTACACACAGCTCAGCTGAGGAGATTTCTCTAGCCTTCTCTTTTCCCTGGTTCTTCTGAGGAGCTTATGTTCTGAGTCTTCTAATTAGTCTGTTAATATCTACTAGCTTTGCTTCTGCTGCTACGCTGGGGGTACAGACACTCTGAAGTGTTTTGAAGCCCCAGGGCCTGGACTCCAGCCTCCATACGTGCACAATGGACATACTCCCCCATGGCATCAAGCAACCTTACTCTGATGCCATGCACTAGGGTGTGGTCTTGCCTTTCCCTCTGATGTCGCAACATGGTCAGGCTCTCAGGGTCACAGAGAAGAAAAACCATGAAACATGTTGCCTTATATGGTTTCGGCTTTCCTTTACAAACCTTTTTTGAGGCAATGACGCGGCAGATTCTTTTTAGGAGTGAAAACTCCATTTCTTGAGTCTTCAGTAAACACAACTAGCACTAACTGATGGGGAAGAGAGTATAAAGCAGGGAGACTCAGCATACAATGATATTCCATATTTTAGCTTGGGTTAATTTCTGACAATGCAATACTAGAAATTAAATATGGTTAAAACTACCCTTGAAAAATCCATTTAATTTCCAATAAAGTACAGTATGCTCAACCCTATACTAAAATGTTTATGTGTAAATGATGCAAACATTAGTAACGTAAAAATAAGAGTATTTGTGTAGAGAATTTTAAGTTATCATACATATGTATCCTCCAAACAAATACCTTTTGTTTTTGTTTAGTTGTTCTTTCTTTCATTTACCCTCTACAGCATGAGAGTTTGATTTGTATTAGGTCACATGTGAATATCATCCACCCTACAACCTATGCTCAGAAGGAGGGTCAGTTCATTCCTTGGGTATTTCAATCTTTCCAGAGTTGCAACCAGTCTTTTTTTTTTGATACTGATGAACAACAGAGCCAACTGCTCATTAACAATGTCCAAGCCTTTCCCATGAAAACTTAAGACTTATTGTTAAGGTGAAATGGACTGTCTTCTGATTCAGTCTGGAGAACTTAAATGGTTTTGGACAACCCAATGAGGCCTACCTGACTCTGTGATCCACTTGATTAACCCTTTCTTAAAATCCTATTGTGCATTATCACAGTTGGAGCAAGTGTGGTATCATGCCATCATTAGCATGGAGTGGAGGACCACTGAAATAGACATGACCATATCCCAGGGGTCTAATACAGAAACAGTCAGAAAAAGCACTGATGAATTGCTTTGAATGCCAAGCCAAGACATTTATTTTTTTGCCATGCAGTAAGATGTTGTAATAGATTTCTATGAGATTACTTACCAGAGGGAAAACTATTTGGTATTCTAATAACGAAAACTGAAAAAGAATTATAAGAGGTGAAACTACCCTACCTTTGATAAGCTGTCTTTCAGAAACAGTATTTACATATATAAAATGCCAACACATAAAATGTAGCCTATTTTCAAGGCTGAGAGAGAAGAAAAAGAAAACAGTATTTGGGACACACATTAGCTGTAGGGCAGAATTCCTCATAGCGTGCATCAGAATCATGAGAGGTTGGGTAAAGGTAGTGAATACTGAGCCTTATCCAGTCTTATTAAATGAGATTATTTGGAGGTGGAGACCACAAATCTGCAAACTTAACATGCTATTTAGATGTTTTTCGTGAATGCCAAATGTGAGGACCACTGTAGAAATCAGGTGAGAGGATTAATTCTAACGTGCCATTATTTTCTGAGTAAGTCACTTTTCTGAATTTCAATCTCCTGTTTTGCAAGTAAAGGAAAGTATTATCTGTAGCAACTACACCAAAGAGTTTAGAGGATGACCAAATGAAAGATCAGATATGAAAGCACTTTCAAACTTAGAAGTCTGAAACAATACACATTGCTGTAGTTGTGATCTTTATTACCATGATACCTTGATTCTTCCCTCAAGCTCTACATTCCTTCTTCTATTCTGTGTGGTGCCATACCCTATGGGAATCCAGGCCCAGTAGCCACTAATCTTTATAAGAAAAGAGTCTGTGATCCAGTCAATGAAAGTATCAAAGCTGGAGGGGATTTTAGTGTATTTTTTTAACATGTCTAATTCAATATTTTATATGTGAAAATATTGAGGCCTAGAGATTTGAAGTTACTTTATCAAGCCTTTTTCATATTAGAACATTAAGGATAATAGTTTTTATTTTATTTTAAAAGTTTATCACATATAGATATGCATTCATGAGTATGTTGGTTCTAAACTTTGTTTGCTCTTTCTTTCCCACTTGTGAACAAACATGTCAAAAAAGGAAGCCCTGAGTCAAAGTTCCACGTTGGTGTGATTGCTCCTATAGCAAGAGGAGTGTCTGCTATCTGGATGGATTTTTAGAGCTTAATTCCAAAGTCCCAGTTTACATTTGTTTGAGATATCCCTGATCTTTGTAATTTCTATAAACACCTTAGGCTTCAACAAAAATAGCCATATACAAGTCAAGACATCTGCTCAACACTGACAGAATATTTTGGTTGATAATCTGTAATCACAGATAGTAAGCATGACTGTTTCTAAATATAATCAACCACAGAATGAAAGGAAAGACCTAAGAAGATCTTAGAATAATATAAACTATGTTTTCCATTTTACAGAAACACAAACTGAGGCCAAGAAATATTATTTTGCAGCAAAGAAGTTTGAGATTATGGTAGAATACCACCCTGATCTACTAACATATAATGCAAATCAGTTTTTACATCACAGGCTGCTAATTAAAAAAAAAACAAGCTTCCCTGCAAAGTACAATCTCATATCCAATGCCAGCTTTTCAGAAAGAGTAGTTAACAGGCTGCTAGATATTCCCTCCTCTAGTGTGCATTATCGGACTGATAAAACATCTGAAGGCATGGAGCACAATCTGATGTGTGAATGTTCTGAGGCAGAGTCTTTCATTTTAATTACACTTATTCTTCAACCTTAACCCTATTTCTCAGAAAACCAGTCAAACTGTTTTTAAATCCACATCCTCAGGATTATGCTAATTTAGGTTTCTATTTTATGTATACAACCCATTTCTTTTTTTTTTTTTTTTTTTTGCGGTACGCGGGCCTCTCACTGTTGTGGCCTCTCCCGTTGCGGAGCACAGGCTCCGGACGCGCAGGCTCAGCGGCCGTGGCTCACGGGCGTAGCCGCTCCGCAGCATGCGGGATCTTCCCAGACCGGGGAACGAACCCGTGTCCCCTGCATCAGTAGGCGGACTCTCAACCACTGCGCCACCAGGGAAGCCCAACCCATTTCTTAATATCAAAAAATAAAAACAAAATTCAGATTTTACCATCTTCTGTTTCAAAATAACAAGATTATTATATCAAGTGACTTAAATTCCATGGATGAAAATAGGTTTTCCAGGGTATTATTTTATATTACTTTCAATGGAATTTTCTGTATCATGATGCATGCTATAAAGACCTGCTCTTAGTAAGGTCACAAATAAAATATACAGTGGATTATTAAACACTCAAAGAAGGAACAATACACAAAGGTACTGCATATGGGAAATCAGCCAACAAATAAAATGTCAGCTGTGCCAGCAGCCAACAGATGGGTAAAGACAAGTGTTCACTAGGAGGAAAAGTAGTTCTGAATGATGACAACTGTGTAAAAATGCAATAATACAAGAGCCTTTTTCCAAATAAGAAATAGATGTGATTTGTCATGCTGTTTAGATTTAAAGCTATTTTTAGCACACTGTAGAAAAAGAAATATATTTCAAAAATGAAAGTGATCAACCAACAAGCGTATTTTCTGACATGAAAGTTTACACAAGAACTTTTTGGTAGTGAAGGATAAGCATTATGGTCTGGATTTTACTTTATGCCTAAAGAAAACTCATTTTGCTAAATCAGCAGTGAATGATGTTTGATTTGTTGCATTGTTACATTTTTAAAGTAAAATTAAATAATATTCATAATAAATTCTTCATATGAAAGGCTTTGAGATAGTAGAGCTTGTTTTATGCATTATAAGAAAAAAAGACATACATGGTCAACATAAAAATAGCTCTTAGTATTAACAATACTGAGGCATCATCATAATCTTTCTTTTTTATTCTTTTACTTCATTCCTCATACTCTTGTAGATATGTATTTATGTCTATTCATTTCAGATGGCTTATATAATACACAATTAATACCCATATAATTTTCGAAAAATCATATTATTTTATACCCAGTAAAGCCTAATTAACAGGATAAATATGTGAGATCCTTTATTAACCAAAGATTATTTTTCCACATTCTTCCTATGTAATTACTATAATAAAACAAATCTTATAAAATTGAAATAATACATGAAGGTGTATATAACTAGGAGCATACTTAATTGCACAAATGCCAGAATACAGGCATGGTGGATTTAGGCTACTAGCGACCTTAATTAAAGAGAATTAAATTTAGTGCCCAAATATACAACTCAAGAAAAAAAAGGTAAAAATGAACATTCTAAGACTTTTTCTCACTCCTGAAACCAATGAGAGCAAAGGTTATTTTGATTCCTATTTGAACCAGACAGCTTAAATTCTGTTCATTAAACCACACTGAATATAATATTCCATTAGCCCTCTGACACCAAGGAGATTACATGGAGTTGGGTAGTTGAAATTTACTACTAAATAATATACAAGAGTTAATACTACTAATAAAAATGTTGCAACAAGTACTAAATACAGGTTACTGAGTTCATAGGAGAGTCTACTCTCTTGGGCAGCTCATCATCTGGGGAGTCTGGAGACATGGTAGACTTAACCAGAGACTTCAAGATAGGAAAGCCTGGAATAGAAAGAAAGGGTAGGAGAGCTCAAAGGGAACAGACTGGGTTAGTGGAATATGAAGTAGCTTTGATTCTAGCCATTTGGTGACAGTAATTAGAGAACAATGAGGGAGATATGGTTTAAAAGATCATTCGGGCAGGAATGAGATTGGGTTAATTCAATGCCTGATCACTAAAGGCTTGATGAACTCAACTGATGATTATTTCACCCTAAACCTGCATTTTGTAGACAAATAGAAAATGGATCTAGAGATCTAAACATTTTTCATGTTTTTCCTTCTTAGTGGGGCTAAATTATTCAATGGCTACAGGATATAACAATTCTCAGCTATTACAACCAAGTTTCCGTCTAGTAACAGTGCATGTTCTTGCTTTTCTTCTCCACAGTACAAAGGGTTTCAAATCCCAGCACCATCTGCATTATTTAGAAAGAGATTTTCCTTTGTACAAGGTGACCAGGATAGCTTTGTCACTGCAATTCGTCATGCATTTTCTGCTTTCAGTACTTGGTCCCCACTGCACTGAAGTCCTAGCCCCCTGAGCTCAAAGCCTATCTTTAACACAAATGACAAGTTAATGATTACTAAAAACACAAAGCAGGGGGTTAATGACCGGAGTTGAAATTATGGACTTCATTTCCATCAGTTCAGCAGAGTCTGAAACAGCCAAAGAAAGGAAAGAGGTCCTGCTAATGCAGCTGCTCCTAAGCATGAGGGCAGCTTAACATTAGCTTTCAGTCAGCGATCCACAGATCCACAACTCTCGCGGGGAAACTCACCATTCTCCAGTTCATTGGGATGTGCTGCTCCCTGTGGACTTCAGATGGTTCCCTATTACTCAGATAGCAGCTGGGTGCCTGATAACAAGTTAGGTTTTCATTTATGAGATGCTTGGAAGATAACATAGGACAGAGCCCAGTAAAGATTTTTATTTGTATCTGTGAGGTGATTACAGCTTACTTCAGAAGATGAGCAGTGATTTGGAGCAGGGAGATGGCACCTTTCTATCTGCTCCCTTCTCTAGTCTTCCTCAGAAATAGTTCATTTCTAATGGAATCCTGATCATACCACTCTCGTTCTTAAAACTATTAAATAGTTCACTATTGCTCTTAAGATAAAGACTGAGTTTCTTAATATGGTCTAGTCTCCTGCTTGGTCTGGCCCCAGCTGACCTCTCCAGTGTTAACACTGAGATTCTCATCTCCATTCTCTGTACTCCAGTCAGAGTGGCCTTCTTTCAGCAGCTCCAGAGTACCTTGCTGGGTGCTGCCACAGGGCCTTTGCACATATTGTTCCAGCTTTCTGAAATGCTCTTCCCCTTTCTTCAGATATCTTAGCTCACATAATCCTTAGGAAAGCTCTTCTCTGATCTCTCTGGTTAAATCAAATCAAATCCTTCCTAGAGATGCAATCAGAACATTGTACAACTCATTTACATACATTCGCATAATTAGTTTTTAATGACTGTCTCCCTCTCTAGATGGTAAGCTCTATGATATCAGGTGAGCTCTATGAAATCAAGTATTGCTCACCTTTGGATAACCAATCACCCAGTACATTGATAGGTAAATAGAGGACACTCATTAAATATTGGTGAAATGAAAGGATATATCAGAATAAAATCATAGCGATGAAAAGTGCTATACACACAGAGACATAATTGTATGTGTATACAAAAACACACACAGTGGTTTTACAATTATAGAATTTGTAGAACACTTTGAAGAATATTAGAACACAAAAATGAGGCTCAAGACTATAAAAGGACAGGTTAAAAAAAAAACAAGGAAGAAGAATTGGATACAAACAAAAAACATAGCAATTAAAACCAGAATCACTGTACAAAATTCTTTTACATTAATCATATAGCCTACAATTTATATAAAATAAAATAATAAACTCATAGATTATTAAATTACACTGTTGTAGCTAAACCTGTGAAATGGAAACATCATCATGATACAAAGATTAAATGTACCCCATGCTTGAAGATTATGTAAAAAAAAAAAAAGAATATGTTAGCCTTCTTTGATAGAAGAAAGTAAAACTATGCTTTCTCCTGACTCTAGATAAATGCAAGAATTATTTCCACCTAAAATTCATAAGTGTTCTTACAGGTAGATAAGACACCAACACCACAGGTGATGATAATTCAAGGTTATGATCATAATCTTGGTCTTTTTTTCTCAGGGAAAGACTCATGACAGCTGTGTGCTAGCATAGAGCAGGCATGTGCTGCATCTCAAACACCACTACTTTACTTTCTTCCTAGTGTCAAGGACAAATTTAACTTGTAGACCCTGCCCTCTTCACCACTAAGCTGACAGAATAAAAGGGCCAATTTTAAATGGATTTTCAGCTTTCAAAAATGAAAGCATATAAGATATAGTCTAAAAATTTTGACTTCAGAACATTGCTTCAAACTAACAGTACTTAATATTTTTAAATGTCAAATCATTTTCTGCTTTTCACTTAACATAGACAGTCAACAGAATAGGAAAATCACCATTAAAATGTGTGCTCTGCAGTATCAGACATTCACAACATACTATAATGCAGGCATAGGCATTTATATAAATGTTCGTAGCAGTGGAAAAACTATTTGGGTTTTTTAGGGCGAAACTGAGTTATATTTGCCAAATAAAAATAAGCATTTCCATTGATAAATTTTAATAAGGCTTAATTACTACCTGTATCATGTTATTGGGGATATATGTATAATTTTGATTCATATGTAGAGCACAGAGTTTTGCCACATCTAAACCACTGCTCCTCCAATTTCCAATAACATTTTTTGTTTTAAAGTCACCTCATCAGGCTATGTCACATCACCTTCTTTCCTGAAGTTGACAGCATCCTTAGCCACTTCAGCATTTTTACTACTTTCTTCCTCTCAAATTGTCAGGAGATGTCAGGGTCCCTGTCACAGAGTTTATGAGCCTGGATGTCTTTACCTTCATAAACCTAAGGCCCCTTCCCTCTACTCTGCACCAGGTTTTCATATCTAGAGTCACATGTGAAATTGTTTCATCGCTAAATCTTAAAGAGCTCTCTTCCTTCTCCCCAGAGTCCTCACTTCCATATCTCACTCTGCCCAGGTACTGACTTCAGAAACTCTTCAGTACTTCAAAATATCATTTTTTCTTGCCTCTCTATAATCCCACTTTTAACTCCTATTCTTTCTCTAACTACCCCAAACTCCATACTGCCCAAACTCCGAATCAATCCATTTGTCCACTGTTTCTGGTTTGTGCCTTAGTGATCCTGGAGAAAATCCATTTGTTTGAGATGAGCAAAGATCCCGGGACCTCAACTTCAGCCTAGGAACACTTTAACACAGCTGTTTCAGTTTTCTATTGCTGTGTAACAAAGCACTATAAGGTACTACAGCTAAAAACAATATCCATTTATTATCTCAAAGTTCTAAAGGTAAGAAAAGTTCAGGCAGGCTTGGTTGAGTTGTCTACATAAAGTCTCATAAAGGTGAAATTAAGGTGATGACTAGGATGGGCTCTGAGCTGGAGGCTCTGGAGGAAGAATTTTCTTCCAAGTTCATTCAGATTGTTGGATGAACCCCACTCCTCACATTTGTAGGACTGAGGTCCCCATTTACTTGCGGGCTGTTAGCTCAGGGCTGCTTGCAGCTATTAGAAGCCACCTGCATTTCTCATTATATGGCTCCCTCTATCTGCAAAGCCAGCCATGGCTTGTTGAATTCTTCTCATACTTCAAATCTTTGTGATTCTTCTGCACCAGACTAGTAAATACTCCAGTTTAAAAAGGCTCACCTTTTAAGGCCCATCTAGATAATCTCTGTAACTTAAAATCAACTGATTTAGGCTTTTAATTACATCTGCAAAATCCCTTGACAGCAGTACCTAAATTAGTGTTGGACTGAGTGACCAGGGCACACTTACTATGCCTTGAGGGACCATATTTGGAATTCAGCCTACCACCATGGCTCCAGTTAGCTCGATCAGCTACGCTCCCAGACAGCTCTTCCAACCTTCTCAAGACCCCTATTCTACCAATGCTCTTCCTTACTCTCAGAACGAACCCTTCACCTCTCCTTTTTCTGTACAGAGAAATTAGAATGCAATAACTGAAAAGATGCCCATCAAAATTCTGGCCCAGTACTTGGTCCTAGAAAAATACATAAATTATTTTTTCAGGACAAAATATCCTGGCCCTCAACCAACCAAAGTTTTATCCCTTCATTTTCTCACTGAGTTCTAACACTCTACCTCTAAGCTATCTCTCAATTAAATGTTGTATCTTTCAGCATATACCACCTCTTCTTTATGAGTTTTTTCCTTTATTTCCTTTCTATGTATAAACATATGCAAGTTTCTCTCATATATATAAAGACAAATATAAAACAAAACATACCCTCTTTATTTCTTCACCCCTCTCCGGCTATTGTTCCTTTTCTCTCCCTCCTATCTTTGTCTACATTCTCCATTTCAATGTCTACATTACTGCCCAACTAAATTATTGCTTACTCTTTTTTAACATTAATTAATTAATTGATTAATTAATTAATTTTTGGCTGTGTTGGGTCTTTGTTGCTGCACGTGGGCTTTCTCTAGTTGCGACAAGCGGAGGCTACTCTTTATTGAGGTGCACGGGCTTCTCATTGCAGTGGCTTCTCTTGTTGAGGAGCACGGGCTCTAGGCGTGCAGGCTCAGCAGTTGTGGTGCACGGGCTTAGTTGCTCCGCGGCCTGTGGGATCTTCCCGGACCAGGGATCAAACCCGTGTCCCCTGCATTGGCAGGTGGATTCTTAACCACTGCGCCACCAGGAAGTCCCTTTATTGCTTATTCTACTATAATTTCACTGCTGCCTGGATCATTTTACCTGCACCCAGGACCTTTCACCCAGTGAAACAGTTCTTTATAAAGCTGTTAGTGCCCTTTTAGTACCACAGCTAATGGCTGCCCTTTAATACATTCATGTAAGACTTCTCTATGGCACTAGAAAATACTGATTATTCCTTGCTTTCTGAAATGCTCTTTTCTATAGTTTCCAGGATAGAGCTTGCTACTGACTTTCTTCTTTCCACTCTGGAGAGGCATCCAACAAAACAAATAATGAGGGTTAGGATACAATCTGACAGGTTAGAGATGTCTCCTAGTGAATATACTCATAACGTATCTCTTTTTTTAGTTTATGCTGATATAAAACTTGGAATGTGTATAGTATCAAAGATAAAATTAAACACCATCTTCTGCAGTTAACAAAGCTAATTTCCTATATGATTATGTTTCCCATTTGGTCAAATTTCAGACTTTCATTTTTTCTGCATCTTCTGGATGTTTAATTGTGATGATGCTACAATGTAGAGAACATGATATCATGCAAGGCACATTATGATTGGGTAATAGGGACCCAGGACCCTGTCTCTGAATCTTCATTATTGTGCCTCTGGTCAGGCCATTCTTACTTGGTTATTTTCATGGGCAACTCTTCAGCATTTTCTGTCATTGTTACTAAATGTGCTTTCCTAGGCCCTCATCTCTTTTTGCCTGAAAACAATTTTGTAAGATGATCTCTCTCACTTCCATGGGTTTTAACTACTCCTGTATCATTGAAATTTCCAATATCTGTAGCTTCCTCTTGAGTTCAAAATCCCTATAATTCATACTCACACTAAACATATTCATACAAATATTCCATACATGACTACAAATTAAAAAGCCTTGAAGTTGAATGTTATCTCCTCTTGATCCTGTGGTCTCTCTTTCGGTGAAAGGCATCCCTATCTTTGTAGTTTACCAAGCTACAGACCCAGAAAGATATCTCTGGTTCCTCTGCCTTATCACCTGGATCACCCCAATCACCAAGTCCTATTGATTCTTACCCTTAAATAGCACCCAGATTCATCTTCTCCTCTCTGTTTGCACTGCCCCTGAATTGATCTGGACCTTCATCATTTCTGGCCCTGGTTACCATTACTTGTCATCACTGGTCTCATCCGCAGGACTCTCCAATCAAGGCTCCTCTCAGACACTAAAGGGCTGTTTCCAAAGTGCAATCTTCTCATGTCACTCATTTTCTTAAAAATGCTCAGTATTTCTTGAAGGGCCTTCAAGGTAAGCCCTACATTTGTAGCCAGCATCTACAGCCCATCTTGATGTGCCCCATGACTGTGATCCAGTCTCATCCTTCACCAGTCCCTCCCTCAGGAATACTCCTGTCACATTTATCGTAACTTATAGAGAAAGACATAGCATTCTCCTACACCTCTGTGCTCTTTCACACATTGCTCCCTTTGGAGGCTAAACTGTACTCTCTCTTTAAGACTCCATAGCATTTGACACATTTGGTCTCTTCTTCTCTTGCCTTTTGGGACACCACACTTTATTTTCCTCTTGGTATTTACCACTATGTGATATTCTAGGACACATTTGTAGTTTTATTTGTTTATTGTTTACCTCTCCCACCAGAATTTTTAATCCATGAAGGCAGAAGATTTAATTTGTTCATTGCTCTAAGCTCAATGTCTAGAATACTGCCTGGGACATAGTAATAGGTGACCCACAAATATTTGTTGAATAAATTAATCTATCTATATAAATTTCAGTCTGGCTCTGTCACTTAACAACATGTGACTTTAGGTAAGTTATTTGACCTCTTTGTGCTTCACTTCTGTACACTGGAGCTAATAACTGTACCTACCTCACTGCATTGTTGTGAGCATCACAAGAATTGAGTTAATACATATAAGTGCACATATTAGTGCTCATTAACAGCCATTAGTCATGACCTTTGCAATGCCTTCTATGACTCTCTCCATCCCCTCCCCCTTCTTCCTCCCAGAAATATAGGGCACACAGACAGGAGTGTAAGGAAGAGGGCAATGAATTAGAGGAGTGTATCTGTCTCTGGAAACCAGTCTATACTGTTTAGCTGAGAAGCCAGGTTAGAGTTTCAGAACACTTCAGATTCTCAATAATGTCTAAGTTTTCACAAATCCTAGGATAGAGATTCAGAAACAGAAATGGTCATGTTCTCTCTGCCCTAGATATCATTCAGCTCCATTAGTTAACTTCTAATTAGCTTCACACCTATGATCTCCATCCAAGTATGGTCCTTGTAGAAATCCTGAAGTGGATCCTTTTGTTGTTTGACACCCTCCCCTCACCTCCTCTGTCTGTGCTCTATTCCTGCTCTACCTTCCTCCAGACACCAGCCTTGAGGAGCATTCCCCAGGAATTAGCTGTCATGGTTGGAAAGAACTGGATAAGTTAATTTTAGCTAAGATGTGTATTGATAATGATTTAAGATGTTTCTACTCTTACTGATGTTTGTATTTGAATATAGAACTTTAAAGACCAAAAATCTTTCAAGTATCAGAAGACTCATAATGGAATATTATGCAATCTTTAAAATAATGTTATAGAAGATTTAATGGCAATGAAAAAAGTTCATAATGTATTGCTAAGGGAAAATTGTAAGTTTCAGAAAGAATATGTACAGTGTAATTGTTTCCACCTTTTCTTTAAATACAATTTATGTAAGTGTTTAACTGAAATATCTAGGAATTGACTAGGTCAGATAATTAATATTTCCCTCATTAAAGTATTTTAATCCCAAAGAACTCATTTAACAAAGATATTCTAGCACAAAAGAAAATGTGCATACATTTTAGGAAAACTTTTAATATAAATACAATGAAAAACAACTGAAAAATGTATTACAATACAAATCTGTCATCAGTTTGTATTAGTCAAAATCTGGCTGTACCTGAACATTTTATTTAGTGATATAAACACAAAGCACTCATTTTTTGAAAAAGGGGTAAATTACCAAAGGTCAAAAAAAGACCTTAATAAATGGAGCAAGTGAATGGAAGAGCTTAAAAGGGGAAAACATGAAATACTCTCAAAATTATTCTACAAGGTCAATATGCTTACAACCAGTATTACAACTATATTTTTCATGAAACATGACAAACTCCATTGCAATTCATATTGATGAAAAAAATGTCCAAAAATAGCTAATATAATTCTGAAAAAATAAGGAGGGGAGCTTGCCCTATCATATTTCAAAAATTATTGTTAACCTAAAGGAATACACCAATGTAACCATTTCATTTTTCAAAATAATTATTTTCCTATGGTGGAATGTAAGAATTGACACATGGAAAATGGAAGGTGACAGATCTCTGTATACCCCTTTTTATTACACATTATGACTAAAGCATGCTTCCTTTCATTCCAAATGTCTGAACTATTAAATATTTATATTATTGGTTTGGGGCCTGGCCCTATACTTGCCCATATCTTCCAATAACTTGGAGACTATTTGGGAATATGAGAAATTCACTTGAAAAGTGCTTAAATCCTTGGACTTCCCTGGTGGCGCAGTGGTTAAGAATCCGCCTGCGACACGGGTTTGAGCCCTGGTCTGGGAAGACCCCACATGCCACGGAGCAACTAAGCCCGTGCGCCACAACTACTGAGCCTGTGCTCTAGAAGCCTGCAAGCTACAACTACTGAGTCCGTGAGCCACAACTACTGAAGCCCGCACGCCTAGAGCCCATGCTCCACAACAAGAGAAGCCACCACAATGAGAAGCCTGCGCACCGCAACGAAGAGTAGCCCCCGCTCGCCGCAACTAGAGAAAGCCCGCGCACAGCAATGAAAACCCAATGCAGCCAAAAATAAATAAATAATAAATTTAAAAAAAGAAAGTGCTTAAATCCAAATATATTAACAACAAAAGAACTGATTTACCTAATTTTGAAGAAACCAAAAAAAAATTAGTGTTCAGGAGTATTCAGCTTTTATTATACTCTCCTTATTTCCCAAATATAATGTACTTTTTGAGGATGCCT
Source organism: Hyperoodon ampullatus (assembly GCF_949752795.1). Lineage (NCBI taxonomy): Eukaryota > Metazoa > Chordata > Mammalia > Artiodactyla > Ziphiidae > Hyperoodon > Hyperoodon ampullatus. The sequence continues at coordinate 93,308,190 of NC_136918.1, read as the reverse complement.
TAACTGCTTTTTGGCTAAGGGCATTCCTTTAAGCGGCCACTACCAAAATCCTGGACAAGATGTCTTCCAACCTCCTCCACAACTGGCTGTAATTGCGCTACTCTTACCTGAAGCCCACATCTTATTGTAGCCCTGGGTTATGTCCCCAGGGAGATCTGATGGCAAGTGGGAAAGGAAAGGGGAAGGGAGGTCAACGTCCCAGTATCCCTCCGCTTTCCATTTCTTCACCCCTCCACCACTTTGCTCCACAGACACAGGACTTCTAGGCAGCACTTGAAGCTCACCCATTTTCTTCATCCCATTTCCTTATCACCTTCACTCTGACTTGCTTTTCTTTATGAAAATGTTCCAAGGGTCTAAATACCTTTTTTCTCTGAGAAGAAGAATTTTACTTTGTTTCTTTGTGTTTTGTAGTGAAAAATAGAGAAGAGTTAAGAGTCACACAGGAGGCCTTTTTACTGTGTATGTTTTGCATTTCTTCCTAGCAGTAAAATAAACACAATAAAACAATAAAGCTAAGAACACCTCTAAAAAGTATCCTTTCACTTTCTTTTAGAGTGTTCTCTTTTCACTTGTGAAGGAAGAGTCAGGAAAAGGTTTATGAAATTGTATTCAGAAAGGAAAAAACCTCTCATTGGAAGCTACACGTAGAGACAGAGGCACATTATCTTATATTTTTGGAGGTGGAAAACAAGTGAAAGGAAACATTAGAGCAGTTATACCATGAACAGTAACATGAACAAAGTCTCTTTTCATATTTGAATTTAGTTTTCTTGGAAATGTGACCTGGTAGAAACTCTCAAATGAATTGATTCAGGCAAAAACAATATTAATAGTACTATTCTTCCATTTCATGGGAATATTGATTTTTTCCCATAGATTAACTACAGAAACAGAAAGAATTATTATGGGAAATGCTTTGTTGACAATATCATATTTGGGAGTGTGTGGTAGAGACAGGATATTATCCTGCTTAACATCAGGGAAATGGAAAGCATTTTACTTTTTGTTTCTGGTAGAATTATCTACAATACTACTTGAATTATTTTGTTTTCTTATTTTTTCACCTGAAAAAATTCCCTGTCACACTGTTTACATGTATCTGTAATTGTTAGTTATTTGTACCTATGCCATACTCTCTACCTTCATTTCTATTGCTATGATTACAGTACCATGTCTCCTATCAAAGGGCAAGACAACCAACTGTGTGCTAGACTTTATTCCCTTTTCCTTTCTCTAACAACTCTGTCTTTTTTATTTTCAGTTATCAATTTAGCTCTCAGTGTGGGGATTGTTCCCATGAGCATACACATATTTCCTGGTTACTCTTCTATTAAAACATGCACACGTGCATGCACACACACACACAGACACACACGCCCTTGGCTTCATCCAATTGTTGTTCCATTTTTCTATACACTGTTACAGCAAAACTTACTTCAACTCCCAGTTTTATATATATCACCATATCCCCAACTCACTACATTAAAGTTTCTATTTCCAACACTTGAGAAAATCCCCAGACTTCCATGTTGCCAAATCTAACGGTCACATTTCTGTCTACATCTTAATCAATCTCTTGTCAAAACCCTCTTTTTTCTATTTTAGAATCTTTCAATATCTGGCTTCAGTGACATCTTATTCCTGCTTTTCCTTCTCTAATCTCTCTAATCACTTCTTCCCAGGGTCCTTTGCTGGACCTTCTAACTCCTCTGTCTGACTTCCATTTGTGGAGTGGCCAAGGTTCCATGATGTACACCCTTCTCTTCTTTGGCCAATCTATTTCTACAGCTTATCAAGTCCTATGACCTTAAATACAATTTATATTCTTGATAATGTCAATATAGTATTTCTAACACTAATCTTTCCTGAGAATGCCAGATTAAAATATCCAGCTGCCTACTTAAAATCTTCAAATTGTCATCCAATTCAGTGCATCTCCAACTTTCTGTGGCAAAAATAAATAAATAAATTTAAAAAGGTATTTAAAAAAAATTTCCAGTTCATCATAGACTAATAATTTTGTAGAGGTCAATAAAAATAATTATTAGAATAATAAAGAAAAAGCACATTAAAAATATAAACTCCCCTTTTTTCATTGATATAATGACCTAAAGTTACACTTCAATAAGTATAATTAGAACAAGAAAAGTATAGGAAAAAAGAATTGCAAAAACTGCACATGGTATTTAGCAAATGTGTGCATATATATTATTAACAGACAATTGCTTCAACACAATTTTTTTTACTCTGAAATCATCATAATCAAAAATTAAGAGTGAAATAGTGATTCCCCATATTAAATGTTCTACTAGTAGGCTTTGAACAAGCAACAAGTATATCAATATTTAAAGTTTTTATCTTGACAAATAAGCTTGCTTCTTATCTAGTCTATTTTAGAGGATATTTACTTTTAACTTTTATTAAAAATAATGCTAGTGATGATATAGTTTCAAAATTTATCTTCAGTCAGTAGACAATTACAATAATTTATCCTATAAAGTTATAACAATATTTAAATTCTTCTGGAAAAAAATGGATTTCAAATTTGTACATTTCCAGGTTACAATGAACAAACTAACTTTCAATTATCACGTGTTGTAATGTGTTTTTCTGTTTGTTTGTTTGTTTTTTAGCGGTACGCAGCCCTCTCACTGTTGTGGCCTCTCCCGTTGCGGAGCACAGGCTCCAGACGTGCAGGCCCAGCGGCCATGGCTCACGGGCCCAGCCACTCCGCGGCATGTGGGATCCTCCCAGACCGGGGCACGAACCCGCGTCCCCTGCATCAGCAGGCGGACTCCCAACCACTGCGCCACCAGGGAAGCCGCTGTAATGTGTTCTTACAGTGTATAACTAGTGTGTAGCTGGTGATCCATGCAACTCACCATGTGAATTTGACAGCAGAAAAACCGGTCAACACAGTTAAATGTGACAACTTTATTTACCACAAGCTTGGATATCACAGCTCTATCAAGTTGCTATAAACATTTCTAAGTTCTTACTCCTAATTTCTGTACTTATCCTGTCACAAACTGATAAATAATTCATGGGCCAGTTTTGATGTAATTCATACCTCAAAGTTAATATAGCCAAAAAGGAACTCATGATTTACCAAACCACAGTAACTTTTATCTCTATCTTCCCCATTTATTAAGTAGTAATATCACCCACCCAGTTGAAAATTGTTAACATGAAAATTATAGGGTTTTTTTTTCTTCTTTTTAAAGCCAAAATTACAAGAAGTAGCATGCCTTTGGGAGAGACATTAAAGAACTGAGGACTGGCAAACCATCCATCTCATAAAGACAGTAGCTATAGTAATATTCTTTTATCATATAGCTCTTAAGGAAAGTCCTATTTTCTGAATAATATACTATATTTGTTTCCTATTGCTGCTGTAACAAATTACCACAAACTTAGTATTTTAGAACAACACAAATTTAGTATTTTATAGTTCTGAGGTCATAAGTCCAAAATGGGTCTTACTGGTCTAAAATCAAGGGCTTAACAGGGCTGCAGTCTTTCTGAAGACTCTAGGGTAGACTTGGTTTCCCTGTTTTTTCCATCTTCTAGAGGCCACTTGGCTTATGTTTCCTTCTTCCATCTTCAAAGCATCTTATATCATCTTCATTTCTCTCTCTACCTCTGATTTGGTTGTCACATCATCTCCCTCTTTGACTCTCTTGTATCTCTCTGATAAGGACCTTGTGATTACATTGGTCTTACCCAGATAATCCAGCATAATCTCTTCATCTCAGTATCCTTAATTTAATCACCTCTGCAAAGTCTCATTTGTCATGTAAAGTAACATATTCACAGGCTCTGGGGATAAGAACATGAACATCTTTGGGGCCATTACTCCATCTACCACACATATTTTAACTAAAACTACATGAAAGCCTGCCCACAGAAATCCACCAATAATTTAGCACCTGAAGAAAGAGGAAAAAATCAGAAAATTCACACTTTGGTGAATTCTCTATTAAAATCAGGGACACTCAAATATTTCTGTTTTTAATGCATATATCAGTTTTTACTAAGTGTTTTGATAGCAATGCTCAGTTTTTTAAAAGTTTTTCTATAATGATTTATAATGTAATTACTTCAATGTGAAGGTACAACAATGTGCATTGAAATAAAAATAAAGTCAATTAGCCTGCTAATTCTGAAAAACTCTACAGAAAAACTTTAACAAACTAAAGGCAAATATTCAAGATAAAATAGATCTGTTCCCATACATCCAAAAAGAGAGTGCAAGTACCATATTTTACATTTTGGCAACATATGAGCTTGAAAACATGAACTCTATTTCCAGTAAAATTTATTTCACTGTCACTAAAACTCATGAATTATATTGGACGCTGGAAATATGATCTGTGGAGTGGGCATGGTTAACTGGTCTTGCAGGGAATCATTTACTTTTTGGAGCTTTACAAATAAATTGGTTCACTTTCAGGTCCTCATATTTAAGTTTCTTTACACTACCAGAAGCAGCTGGAATGCCCCTCCCACTAAGTTTCTGGTGACTGATACAAATCAAAGAACCCCAGAAGTTGGGTTGCTACTGCCTCTGAAGCAACCTGCCATGAAAATCAGAAGGGGACCAGCTAGGAATTATTCTTGATTTTATTCCCCCACCCAAACTATCAACATTCTATTTCTAAACCTTACCGTGATCCTGAGTCCATCTATTTTTCTCCGTTTCCACTGTTACTTTTATTTATTTTTTCCTCAATACTCCGTGATTTCTTTTTTCTTTTTTTTTTAATACTTATTTATTTGGTTGCGCCGGGTCTTAGTTGCAGCAGGCGGACTCCTTAGTTGTGGCATGCGAACTCTTAGTTGCAGCAGGCGGGCTCCTTAGCTGTGGCATGCGAACTCTTAGTTGCAGCATGTATGTGGGATCTAGTTCCCTAACCAGGGATCGAACCCAGGCCCCCAGCATTGGGAGCGTGGAGTCTTATCCACTGTGCCACCAAGGAAGTCCCCTACTGTTAATTTTCTTGTGAAATCATCATTATTCCTGACATGGATTACTGCAATAGCCTCTTACTGGTCACCCTCCTTCCATGTTTGCCTTTTTATAAACCATTCTGGATACAGAGTACCCAGATTAAGCTTTAAAAAAAGCAAGTCAAGCACAAAACTGTAAAACTCCTAGAAAATAACATAAGAGAAAATCTAGATGACCTTAGATATGATGATGACTTTTTAGATACAATACCAAAACCATGACACATGAAAGAAATCACTGATAAACTGGACTTCATTAAAATTAAAAACTTCTGCTCTGCAAAAGCCACTTCAAGAAAATGAGAATACAAGCCACAGACAGGCAAAAAACATTTGCAAAGAAATATCCGAGAAGGACTTTTTTGAAAATATACACAAACTTCCTAAAATTCAACAGTAAGAAAATGAAAAGCCTGATTAAAATATGGGCAGGGTTTCCCTGGTGGCGCAGTGGTTGAGAGTCCGCCTGCCGATGCAGGGGACGCGAGTTCGTGCCCTGGTCTGGGAAGATCCCACATGCTGCGGAGCGGCTAGGCCCGTGAGCCATGGCCGCTGAGCCTGCGCATCCAGAGCCTGTGCTCCGCAACGGGAGAGGCCACAACAGTGAGAGGCCCGCATACCGCAAAAATAAATAAATAAATAAAAATTAAAAATGGGCAAAGACCAGAATGGATACCTCACCAAAGAAGATATACAGATGGCAAACAAGCATATGAAAAGATGTTCCACATCATATGTCACTAGGGAACTGCAAATTAAAACAAAAATCAGATGCTACTACACAACTATTTGAATGACCAAAATCCAAAACACTGACAATACCAAAGGCTAGAGAAAATGCGGAGCAAGAGGAACTCTCATTCATTGCCGGTGGGAATGCAAAATGGTACAGATACTTTGGAAGACAGTTTGGCAGTTTCTTATGAACCAAACATAATTCTTACCACAAAATCTAGCAATTATTGCTCCTTGATATTTGCCCAAATAAACTGAAAACATATGTCCACACAGAGGCCCATACACAATTTTTTTTAGCAAATTTTTCATAATTGTCATAACTTGGAAGCAAATGAGATGTCCTTCAGTAGGTGAATGGACGAATAAACTACGGGAAATCCAGAGAATGTAATATTATTCATTGCTAAAAGTGAGCTATCAAACCAAGAAAAGACATGGAAGAAACTTAAAAGACATACTATTAAGTGAAAGAAGCCGATCTGCAAGGGCAATATACTGTATGATTATAACTATATGACATTCTGAAACAGGCAAAACTATGGAGACAGTAGATTACTGATTGTCAGGAACTGGAGGGGAAGAAGGGATGAACTGATGGGGCACAGAGGATTTTTAGGGCAGTGAAACTATTCTGTATGATATTATAATGGTGGATACATGTCATTATACATTTGACAAAATCCATAGAATCTATAACATCAGGAGTGAACCCTAATGTAAACTATAGACTCTGGGTGATAATAATGTGTCAATGTAGGTTCTCTGATTTTAACAAATGTATCACTCTGGTGAGGGATATTGGTAGTTGGGGAGGCTGTGCATGTATGAGGGGAGGAGATACATGGGAACTCTGTACTTTACACCCAATTTTGCTGTGAATGTAAAACTGCTCTAAAAAATAAAGTCAATTATTTTAAAAACAGCAACAATAAATGTTTTTAATTACAATTTTTAAAAATTAAAATAAGATAAACTAGTAAAATAAAATGCATAAGAAAAAAACTAAGGGAAAATAAAATAAATAATAATTTGAAAACCAAAATAGTAAAACTAAACAAATAAGGAAAAAAATAAATCAAATCATGTTACTCCCTTCTTTAAACTCCTCCTTACCACCCACTCCCCAGGCCTCAGAAAGCACTCCCATTGCACTGAAAATAAAATCTAAATTTTTCTGGTTTGCAGAACCCCACGTGATTTAACCTATGCTTAATTCTCCCCTTCTTTCAGGGACTCCAGTCATATTGCCTTCATTTTCTTTATGGCTCAAGCCAAAGTCATGTGGAAATCAATGAAGACCACTGGAATGAAAAGAGAGTCTATGCATTCATAGATAAAAAGGGAGTCAGTAACCATTAATTGCATTTGGCAGAAACTCAAAGGCAGTCAGGGCAGTGGGAAAGCTTTATAGTGAACAAAAGGCAAAGCTTCAGGTGTGCTCTCACTGAAAGTTGCTGGCATGGGGAAGCTGTAAGGGGGCTAAATAGAAGCAGAGTCTCTTATGTAACTGGTGAACACATTTGGCTACCTCTTGGTCTTGAATTGGAAACAGAGGCAAAAGTAGGGAACCTGGGACTGTTGCTGCAGACATGGGTTAGAGTTATATCGCCATATATGATCTGGCCATTGTCTGTTTCTATATTCAGCCTCTCAGTCATTCCAACTGGTGCTTGCCTTTGCAACTGGTGAAGGCTCTGTCTGGAATGCTCTTTCCTTAATCATCATACAGGAATGTTAATGCCTTCTAGACTATGATATGACACAACATAGAGCTGTGCTTTTGGATAGCTCCACCCTGACTTTAGATATTATCTTAAACATCATCTACTCAAAGATATCCTCTTTGACCATATATCAGCACATCAGTTCATTTTAATTTCTGTATTTTCTCCTATTTATCTGCTTTTTATTTCATTTATTTATTGAGACTATTCTGCTTAAATACATATATACTTTGACAGCAGGAATTTTGCTTATCATCAATACCTATAAGAATGCCTGGCATATAACAGCTATTCAATAATATATTTTGAAAGAATAAGTGAATGAATGAATATTATAAAATATTCAGCTGAGCTGACATCTAGGTTCTGTGTACAACTATGTGTGGCCAATTTAAGGAAATATTTATACTTATAAAAATAAAGTATAATTCCATTTTCATATTTATAATCTTCATAGACTTTTATGTTTTATTTTTCTCCTGGGCTCAGAAAAAACCATTTTTCTATTTACACTTTTATCATCTTACTTCACTTAAACTTTCTCACAAACTTTTATCTCTGCTTATTCTGCTGTTGGGTGATATTTCTCATTTCTGTTCCTCATATCTTTCTCATCAGTAATAGTTGTAAGTCCTGACAATTTACCTGTTTCTGAAAATTTATTTAAATAACCAAGAGAAACTGTTATTTATTGTTCTATGTAGGGTGATTTGAGTAGCCCAGATATTTAACCTTTGCCTTGCAATTAGAGTTAACACTTTCTTCCTGTTTTCTTTTTTCCCATTTGTTTAATAAAAGCTGATTTACAACTTGTTATGCAAAACTGGTCAGTGGGGAAGAGATACAAAAATGTGCCTAAAGAATTATGTAAATTTATCTCTTAAAAGAGAATTAACTGGTATATGAAGAAAGATGTAAAAGATGGATGAATGAAGAATTAGATACTTAACTGTGGTCAGAAATATTGAGAAAAAGAACCGAGGATTGGATCAAGAGTGAATAGCTGTAGATATTAACAGTTTCTCAGACTGTGTATTGCTATTATAAAACATGAATGATAATGTGATCACTTATTTGGCAGCTAGGAAACCAATTCATTCTTTAACCTAAGATCATAGAAAAAGAATAAGAAAACATTTTCAGATTTTTATCATAATCAGACGACTCTAGTTCCATATTTCTCTGGGGTTTTCCTTCTTTTCTAATTGTGTCGGAACTTTTGATTTTGGACTGTGCAACACACTGAAAATTTTAACATCCTTTTTCTCTTACTCTTTTCTTCAAGAATAGTCTTAGAGATGTTTTCAAACCACATAAATCGAAGACCTTGAATAAAATCTACCTCACAACTTCTCTTCGATCCTATTTCCTGTGCCTTCAAATGCTCTGTCCATTTCAGAAAATAAATGGGGTTTCAACTTTGCATTGCACTTTTCCAGTATGACTTTCAAAGCCATTTAAATAATCCTGTCCATTTCACTAAAAGTGATTGTGCCCTGGTTTTTTTCCCTTTCTCAGTTATTAAACATCCTGAATCATTACATTTTTTTGTGGGTTGATCTTAATTTCGGATATAGCCTCACTTGTGAAAACAGTGAAAATCCTAAACTTTTTAGGGAATAAGGAATAAAGATTCCAGCCTTGAAGGGTCTTGAGGTTTTCAGCATCATAACAATTTCTAACTTCTTAACATACTGTAGTTAATTAAATCATCAACTAGACATATCCTGTTTATTGCTCTTTTAGATTAAAGGAGATTAAAGCAGAAAGGAAACACAACTTAATTGGCCTTAGATAAGTTGTTTTACTGTTACTACAACAGTCCTCTTGAACCATTTTGCACCCTTGGTGAATGCCACCTCTACGCACTCTTTGCCTAAGTCAAAGAGGGGTTATCCTTGATTCCTCCATCTGCCTCACTTCCCAAAATCAATTAATCCACAAACCACATAAAGTTTAATTCCTCTATAAAGATCACAGTCACTCCCCAATCTAGGCCCCTTTGTCTTTTTCTCAGATTTTGGCAACAGATTCCCAAATGGTCTTCTATCCAAGTTTGTTTCCTTCTAATCTGTTCTCCACATTGCAGCCTATGACACTCCTATTTAAAACCCTCCAACGACTTCTCAATGATGTTAGGACAGAGATGAGATATATCTGTTTCTGTACTTTATGTATGTCTGTGATTCATACAAAAAGAGAGTGAGATTGTTTTCATCTCTCAAGAGCCAATTTCTGTCCTCCTGGGGGCAATATCTCCCCCTCTGAGAATGCATGAAGTCCTAAGCCATTCATCCTGCAGTTTCCTCCTGTAGTTCACCCACTAGGTTAGTCTTAGCAAGACTCAAAGAGCAATAAGGCCTTGTTAAATAAAATTACTTTGCAGTGAAACTGGCTAAATGGTGATCCTGGCTCTGGAAGGGGCCCACAATCTCATTAGCCTTTGATTGAGGCTCAAAAATCCCCTGGACATGGCCATACCGCCACAAAGTTTGTGCCCTTGAAAACGGTGCTTGACAATGTGAGTGCCGAGCTTTGGGACATAAGCCTGAGACTGTTTGAAGCAGAACCAAGATCTGTCTAGGACATCTTCTAAGAGCAGTAGGTAAGCACAGATAAACCACAAGCTCCACAAGAACAGGATTGTTTTGTTTCCTTCTCTACTGTATTCAGGACCAGATATCTAATGTGTGGAGCCCAATGCAAAAAGAAAATACAAGATCCCTTGTTAAAATATTATTAAGACTTTCAAGATGGTGACAGCACAGCACTACACTAACCTCAGGTCCATCTGAGTGTGAGGTCTTGTGTGACTGCACTTGAAGCTGCCCTGGCTCTATCTTCAACATGTAGAATAGTGTCTGGAATATTGTTAAAATAGAAGTTGATGAACGTGTTATTCAGGGCTCTTCAATTAATCAGAACCAATAGGATATATAGAAAGAGATTATTATGATATTATGATTATGGAGAGTGAGAAGTCCCACAATTTGCTATCTGCAAACTGGAGGCCCAGGAAAGCTGATAGTATAGTTCCAATATTAGTCTGAAGGCTTGGGAACCAAAGGATACAAGGGTGTAAGTCTCGGTCTAAGTCCAAAGGCTGGAGAACCAGGAACTCCCATGTGTGAGGGCAGGAAAAGATGGATGTGACAACTCAGAGAGCTTAGTCACTCTTTCTCTGCCTTTTTGTTCTATTCAGGCCTTCAACAGATTGGGTGATGCCTACTTGTATCGGTAAGGGTGATCTTTACTCATTTTAGCAATTCAAGTTTTAACCTAGTCCAGAAAGAACCTCACAGACACACGGAGAAATAATGTTTTACCAGCTATCTAGATATCCCTTAGTCAAGCTGACAGATAAAATTACCATTTCCATGAGTAAATGAAATTATGGAGCAGGGCTGGGCCTAGGACGAGGGAAATGAGGCCCTTAGGGTGCAAAGTTTCAGGAGGCACTCACTCCCAGATTAGCGCAAGAGCTGAACCCACACCTGTGGGATCCTGGAAGCAGTGCACGACCTCCAAAGGGACCTATACCTGGTTCAGTGTAATGCTATCACTGCCTTAGAATTCTTAATAATTTTTCAACAAGTGCCCCACATTTTCATTTTGAACTGGGTCCTACAAATTGTGTAGCAGGTCCTGCCTGAGAGTGAAAGCCTCCTTAAGAGTGAAGAGATTAGGTCACAAAATTTATGAGATTCTCACTGTTAGTTGTACAAGTATTCAGCCCATACTTGCAGTATACTGAGAGCAGTGCCTCCTGACGTTCTGTACCCTAGGCACTTCACTTACTTCACACTTTTCTGGCCCTGCAGTGAAAGACAAGCCATCTCCAATGTCACAGAGAATTGGAAAAGGACTAAAGTTCTCAGTCTTTGGAAAATTTGGTAGTGGTGGTGATGGCAGTGACAAGAAACTTCAGAAGATGTCCCTGCCAAAGAATAGATGAGAACCTGAGAGATTAATCTGAAAAATGAAGAAGACATATTTCCCCATCCATGTCAGATATATCACGAACCCTACACATCTCCTGGGAATACTGTGATGTTAATGCTGCAGACAAAGATTGAATGTCAAGAGCCATGTCTGGGCTTCCCTGGTGGTGCAGTGGTTAAGAATCCGCCTGCCAATGCAGGGGACATGGGTTTGAGCCCTGGTCCAAGAAGATCTCACATGCCACGGAGCAACAAAGCCTGTGTGCCACAACTACTGAGCCTGCACTCTAGAGCCCATGAGCCACTACTACTGAGCCTGCTTGCCACAACTACTGAAGCCCGTGCACCTAGAGTCCATGCTCCACAACAAGAGAGGCCACTGCAATGAGAAGCCCGCGTGCCGCAAAGAAGAGTAGCCCCCACTCACCGCAACTAGAGAAAGCCCGCGTGCAGCAGCGAAGACCCAACACAGCCAAAAATAAATAAATTTAAAAAAAAAGAGTCATGTCTATTCTGGGCTTTCTCATAGTTTATTCATGACACTGAGTTTTTGATTAGAGCCAGTCCCTCGTGTTGGGGCCTCTCAGGCCCTGCCGTGGCTTCCCAGGTTCCCAGACTTGTTACTCCTCATAGTTAAAGCAGAATCATTACCATACATCTTTTAGTTTCCCAAGCATAGCCAGGCTAAAAAAAAAAATGATCTTCTCCCTTATTTCCACTCATAGTTATAAGATTCTAAAGGTAACTATCTTTACCTCTAGAGTGACACCAATGTATTATTTATAAAAATATCTCTAAAAAGGGTGTCATCATGGAATCCTACTTTTTAAAAAGTCAGTATCATTGGTTTATACCATCATAATTACCAGTGCTCAAAGGATATAAAACACTCTGAAACACTGGTCAGTAGAATTCTCTGTAAAAGCAGTAGTTCAATAGATTGAATCAATATGACACTTGAAAATTTATTTTCATACTGAGTATCTTATTCAAATTTGTTTGTAGAAAGAGCAACCATGACTTATTTATTTTTTTACTTCTACATTAGAAGCTTTCATGTTTCATTCATGACCAGAGCATAGAGTAATGTAGCCAAAGCACAATTTGGAGTGGAAAGTTGGAAAAATACATTTGGGAAATTCAAGGCAAATGATAGTGTGATGGTTTTTGTTAGGCTCACTGGGTTGCAGGGAATGGGACTGCATGCTACCCAATGTAATGAGGGTTTATTATGGGATATGTACACATATAATCTTAAAAAAACTGAACAACTAAGTCATACCTTTTTAATGGTGATTGGAAACAGAAGGTTCTTTAGAATTCAAGACAGCTCCAAGGCCCAGAGCCATGGGAATTAATGAATATTTATTCTAATTGCCTGCCATTAGAGCAACCGGGCTATGCTTTGTGAGTCAGCTTCTGTCTCTTAAATTCTCTCCCAACTGGTTTTTTACCCTCCACTCCTGGGGTCACAAATTGGCAGACTATAGCAGAATAAGCCTGGGAGACAATTCTTTGTTAAGACAGCATGTGATTGTTTTTGTTTGTTTGTTTTTAATTGAATTTGAATGTCTTCAAGGCAATATTTGCATTTTCTAGTTTGCGGCAAGCTGCTCACAGCTGCCCCTTCAGCTGCGGGGTGGGGAGAGGATTTGAGCAGGGCAGACACACGTAGTCAGGCCCACTGACTCTTACAATTAATGCATGCTTGGGTTAGCTACTTTGCTGTCCTGTGCCTGTTTCCTTACATAAAAAATGAGGATAATACTACTTACCCCAAATGACTATTTTGGGAATTAAACAAAAAAAATAAAATAGAATGCTTTAGAGTCCAAGTAATAGACTCACACAATCGGGGTTCAAAATTTTCTCTGCCATGTAGCAGTTTCATAATCTTAATTTAACCTCTCTTAGCTTATATTTCCTCTTCTGTAAAATAGAGAAAATAATGCCTTTCTCATATGCTTATTTTGAAAATTAAATAACTATATATACATACATAAATAACATCATTTAATACAGTGACTTATATGTTGTGAAACAATATTAGCTACTAATATCTACTGTGAAAGTTGAACATCACAAAATGGGCAGTCCGATCAGCTAGATCTCTCTTCCTTGAAACTGTTCTTAACTATTTGAGCAGTAGAAATTTACCTTTCATCTTACTCCTTAGTGGAATATTTAGAATTTGCAAAGGTTTTCTTAGTCTACAAGTATTTTCCCTGATTATTCTTATTCCATTCTGCCTGTAATTACTGTCTCTACCCATACTTGCATTCTTCCAACTACAAAAAAACCTCAATTTTTTAATAGGTTTAAAGAGTCTTATATCCTCTCTGAGCACTTATATTTTTAAAGCATAAGTCAAAAGTCCTCCAAAGATATATACTGTGTTTAATTGTCTTCACAATGAAAATGCTCTGAACATGGTTTGAGCCTTTAATCATGATGTCAAGTCATTGCCATGAGCATCACTTATTGTGCTTCATCCTAACAAGGTGCTACTTTATTACTCTAGAGCCCCATAGGACCCTACTAGCACTACAGTCATTACATCAAATTTTTTCAATTCAAGTTGGTAATTTTTTTCTATCTACTTCTTTGCCCTCATGCTGTTAGTGTATTTTCTGTTTTTAGTCTTATGTCCATTTTAACAGAGGAAAGACTTAATATTTGCCAAGAGAGTCTGACTTTCTTTATTATATGCTAGAACCCCGTTTGTCTTTTTAATGTGCCTGGGCTTTGTGATAGATATTTTCTTGCTTTCCCAGGTGTTTTATTTTTGTTTGTTTGTTTTATTTTTTTATTTGTTTCCTCTTTTGTACTTCTTTGACTAAAGTAGTGAATAAGACTATCCTTGTGCATAGAACCAAGAGGGTTACTACGTGCATTGTGTAATTTAAAAAGCGTTGAAAAGCCTATTACTCTCCACCAAATTTGATTCCTCAATAGTTTCCTTACACACCTATCAAAGGGCCAGAAATTATAACATTAGAATATTGTTTTAACACTTTTAGGTTTAATATGGCAAAAATAGTTTATCACACATAGCAATTCTAAAAAATTCAAATCATGAAGAGCTGGGCATTCAGCTGGGCGTTCGGATAGGTGTCTCTGAAACAAAAATATTGCACTTTCTTTTTACTTTCATTCCTGTTATCATGTAAAAGAATTTGAAATGGGAAAAGTGATCACTGGGTACTTTACAATGGAATGTGGGACATTATCTAAAGGATCCTTCTGGGTTTATCTGGTTCTATAAGGATATGTGCCTTTCATTGTCTTTGACTATGTTGCAATACTCAAGATAGTTTGTGGAGAGATGATGGTAAATGCAGATGATTCCTGTTCATAGAAGAGCAAATGAATTTTGGGTGATAGAGATTAAACTGATTTCTAGCTTGTTGAAGACACAAGTTTTGTATCCATTAGCAAATTTATCTCAGCATCCCTTAATGTCCATATATGTACCTATTCTTTGATAGTGTTTTGAACCATTTTTTACTTCACATGGATTTCTTAATAATGAATGAGATAAAAATTGGTAAAAAAAATCTTTGACATGTATCTATTTTATATTTTATGAGTCATAATTTGACCTTTTAAAAAGTTATTCTTTAACAATTTCACTTCATCCATCTGAATTGGTTTCTTCTTTCCTGTTTCTTCAATTGCTATTTATCCTTTAGCACTGGGCTCAATGCATATCCTGTTAATGAAATTTTTCTTGATCTAGCAGGATGCTTGGTACATGGTCCTTACCTACAGATCACTGTGGCCTATGGGCACCCACACTGAACAAAGTAGCACTGTGAACTACAGACAGCAAGCCTGGGAATCTCCCTCTGCTCCTGTCCTCTGCTCTGTCTCATAATTGACCCCCTAGACTGTGGCTGGGCCTCATGCTGTCTAGGATCACCACCTACATTATGGGACCTCAGCTGTTAGCAACTGCCAATGGCAGAATCTACCAAATGGTAGACTCTCTCAGTTGGGGAATTGGCAATTTAATGGACCACCTTGCTTCTGGCAACCTGCCTAAGTTGAGACGGCTGAGGTCACTGGGAAGAGGGAAGAGTGTACTGAGACCTGGGAAAGAGGGTGACTCTGATTGAGGCAGCTGCCTCCTGACGCCCCCAAATAGGCCCCTCCTCTCAGGCTGGATTCTCTTGGCCTGGAGAACACGTCCAACTGACTGCAGCTGACCCAAAGGTGTCCCACCAACAAAGCAAGTCCACCCCAAGCAAATGCGATAGGGCAGGGCTGGGTGGGCAGAGTGTGGTGGTGGGGGGAGGAGTATTTTCTCTTTTTAAATACTGCTTATATACTAGCTTCTAGACCCGTAAAGCCTTATATACTTACTATTTAACATTTTACAGGTAAAGGTAAAAAGGTAAAAAGATTGCCGATTCTTGCTACAAATTATTGTTTTAATTTATGGCTTATCTTTCCAAAAGGATTGCAAATTCCTTGCGACAGCAAAAAGAGATAATTGTCCACCATGCTCAATAATTATTAAATGATTTGTTGTTTGCTTTCACCAACCCAAACTCTTTAGCATTGAAATCTTCTATTTTTCCCTATTTAGTCCAATTTTAGGCTTATAACTTTAAAAGCTACATATATTTCAAAATAATAGATAACCATGTAGTATATTATTACTTATCTGAGGTGCTTACAGAAAGCTTTGAAATGTTAATTTAAAAAACAATAACTTGGGCTTCCCTGGTGGCGCAGTGGTTGAGAGTCCGCCTGCCAATACAGGGGACACGGGTTCGTGCCCCAGTCCGGGAGGATCCCACATGCCGCGGAGCGGCTGGGCCCGTGAGCCATGGCCGCTGAATCTGCACGTCCGGAGCCTGTGCTCCGCAACGGGAGAGGCCACAACAGTGAGAGGCCCGTGTACCGCAAAAAAAAACCAAAACAAAACAAAACAAAAAAAAAACAATAACTTTTCTATTAGACAACAATGACAAAAAGAAACATACAGGAGAGGTCCCAGGTCACAAAAAAAATTTTTTTAAAGAAAATAGAATTCTAAAATGGGTCTTACTTAACTACAGGGTATTAAATATTTCATCAGTTTTGTAAAGGAACAATCTCCTCTTTTCTAGAGATTTCAAGATATTTGTTTCAGTAAATTGGACATTGATCTCTTGCCTTCTTCATCTGCTCTGTGACTCCTACAAGGCCTATGACTCAGGTATATCACATGTTGCATGTAGTACTTAGACAGCTACACTACAAACGTATTTTTTCATTGATATCTGAGGGGTGATCTAAGGATTTTTGTCAGCCACTGTTCATGTCTTAGTGATTTTTCTGGTCACTAAGCAGGCCCCCACATTTATTTTAAGCAAATGACTCATGCTATAGTCTGAATTCTACCAATCAAGTCATTCTGTATTCATGAGCTGTAAGGTCACTCATGCTCAGGGTAAATACTATGTATTTTTGGCATGTGCTTATTTTGCTTGGGAATTTTGGAACTGGATGAGAAAAAGTCTCAGCTGAAAGGTATGTTTGAACAAAAAAAGCCTGGAAAATGGCATAGCCCTGAGGATGATATATGATGAGTTTTTAAAATTAAACTTCCCAGTCAGATAGATTTCAGGGTTATCTGTTGCTTATAATGTCTTAAATGTCTGTAGGTAGGAGCTCCAAGGAGATATGCATGGTCAGGTGAAAGGCACATGTTTAAGCAAATGTTAATCTTGAATATTCAGTTGCATCCAAGGTGCTTGGTAGGGAATAATTCTTATTGTCTAAACTATTACTGTTTTCATACAATTTTACAGATTTTTAGCAGAATCTGTTTAGCTGTTTGGAGCATGATACCAGGGAAGTTGAGCCAGAGAGAGGGACAGGGAGAAAGATAGATTTCACTTTTATATATATATATATATATATATATATATATAGATAGATAGATAGATATAGATATATATCTATATCTATATCTATATATATATATGAAAGGTAGCTTTGTGTGGGTAAAAATTCTGTGTCCCAAGATTATACTTTAGCCTCCTTCCAGTCTATATGGAAAAGGCTTGTTGGCAAAGCAAGAAGTGTAGATGGTTCAGGGCTTTCCATCACTGCTGCCATCTTCAAGTGCAAAGGACTGAGCCTTATAGCAAAACTCTAATTTACCCGCCATGAAAAGCTTCTTCTAGTTTATATAAAAGAAACTCCTGAATGTTTCTGTTCGTTTAGAAACAAAAAGAATCCATATGAACTTAGGACATATTTTTAAACCCTCCATACCCACAGGAGACTGCCCTATGAGCTCATAGTCCTTTAGGAAAAGAGAGAATAGATGAAAAGCAAACCAACAAACACGTTGTGAAATGATATAGATAGACATTTAGTAGGAGAGCTAGAAGCAAATTTCCTAATACACCATTATCATGCATAGCATTTCATGCAGACCTCACCTTTTCTTTTTGTGTATGTCGGTGGAGGGAAATTAAGCAAATTTGAAAGAACAAACTTTCTCTTTACTGCTTTTAAGAATGTATTTGGAAAAATAAAACAAACAAAAAAATTCTTTTTTTAAAGTGGGGTTAAATTTGGGTATGCCAACCTGGAGTGGACAAGAAGTGGGATTATGGATATTGGCATGGCTATCCTTGAGCTGTGGATTTAAGGAGTGGCTGGTATCATCTTTCAGCAGCTTTGAAAAGAAGAACCAGACCTCTTGAGGGGGAAAAAGGAGTATATCAAACTTAAAATACATTCCGCTCTGTTATTTGAATTCATTTTATCTGTTGAGCTGCAAACAAACAGATAAGTAAGCTAGAAATGTGAACGCAAACTGAGGTTACTTCAAAGGAGGATCCAGCAGGAGAGCACAAAGAAGGGAAATCAACATTTGTTGAGGACCTACCATATGCTGGAAACAGTGTTAGCCACTTTATATTTAAATGACATTTAACAGTCCAATAATTTGACAAGGTATGTTTTATAATTTCTGTTTGAGAAGAGGAAAATCAGAGGTTGTAAATGATCTGCACAAAGTCACATAGCTAGGCAACCGTGGAGCTCAAATTCAAATCCAGGTCTGTAGGGCTGCAAAGCTGATGGCCTTTGGTACATATCATGGCATCATGACAGAGGAGCATACAGGTAGACCCCAATAAATATATATGAATGCCTTAATGCTACAGATCCATACATGGCAATTTGTTATCATTTTAATAAGATAACCAATAGAGATTGTTGTTTGTTTTAATTTTTCCCATGTCTACTGGATATAATATTCTTTCCACTCCAGAAACTTCAAAGAATTCTTGGCTGCTCTTTGGAGTCTAAGTGAGTCTTAGTTGAACACACTTATTTTGATCTTTCCAGGATTAATACAAATTACTCATCTTGAAAGATCAATAAGTATTGGCTTTCTTTGTGTTCCCCCAGTCTGTGTTTTATGATGAGCTTATTTGATGTGTTAGCACAGTACAATGAAAATGATGTGAAATGGCATCAGGGACTCATGACTGATGGCCAGGTAACTAGCCAATTACAGAAAAAAATTGTTTTCTAGAAGTTAGGAAAAGAGATGTCACCTTATATGCCAGAAGAAAACATCATGTTTTCTTGAAAGGAAGTCACCCTAACAAAGCATTATTGAGCCATAGATGTCACTTCAAAGCCTCATACATAGATCTAATAAAATATTCCTTGTCCTTTTTGTTTCAGGAAAAAGGACCTAAATAAACCCACCCAAATTACAGTGCTCATACAGTTATTCACATAAACTCTCCTATTCTAAAGTTTTACTGGGAATGTCAACAAATATGACTCTTAATGTGTTCTGGAAGAAATCATCACTTCTTCATGAACAAAAAGCACCTTTTCAATCACTTAGTTTGCAAAGGGTATGTTTCTGCTGAAGAAAAATATTATTTTCTTCTTTTTCCCAGGCTACACCCACAGCATGGTTCACTTATTAAAACTGTAAATATATACCTATACTCAGATTTAAGGGCAGTATGGTCTTTATAGTATACATAACATTTCAAAGGATATAATGTAAATGTTTTCCATAATCAATTAATATCTATTAATATCCAATATCTGTTTAGATCTATTGACATCTCTAGCACTTTCCCATTCAACCTATCACAAGACAAAAATAATAAGCTTATTTCATTTTCTATCCTTAACTAGTTTCATTTCTTTCACTTATTCCTGCTTTCATTCATCAAAAACATGATTACCAGGCACCAGATATGTGTGAATCACTGTTCCAGTCCCTGGGAGCCCAAACAAGATGAAGCCCTGCATGCCAGGGTCTCACACTTGAGTTAAAGAGACAGACACACAAACAATTACAAAGGTAATGTGGAGGCACACACAGACCAATGACAGGCACCACAACTACACTTTTTCCATGGGAGGTAACATACTGAATTTTGTTGAAATTAATGCTTAAATTTTTATCTGGCAATGAATTCCTATACATAGGGGTTTCTAAGACCAGTTTTTTCCCAATTATATACCATGTGGTGAAGGACCCATCTTTTTGTTTATCTGTTTTGTTTATCCAGATCCACTATGTGCTGCCACTTTTGTAAAATACAATAAAAATGTCACAGAAATAATTTAAGTGCTTATCTCATCAGTATCTGTAACTAACAGTTTTCTGACGAGCACTAGCCCACAGATCCAAATTTGAGTACCACTGACTTAGTTTACCAGACTTAGGAATGTAAATCACAGTACTTGGCCTTATTTCAGTGGTATATAGATGACAAACTGAAGAATTTCAAGGGCTGTAACCTACACCCCCAGAAATAATATTGTCTAAGAATTCCATAACTCCTGCTATGAGACAGGTACCCTACACAAGTTCTGAGATAGGAGTGCTCCAGTCTCCATTTCACAGACAAAGATATTGAGATCACACAGCTAGAAGTGTAAGAACTGAGATATAAACCCAGAGTCCAGTTCTGATTATGAGCTATACCAGAGGGTGAGGACAGGGCCCCCACCATTTTGAGGCAGGTTTCTTTTCTTCAAATGAGAAGTCTCATATTCCCTGATTTCTACAGAATATATTCGTTCTAACGAAAAATGTGACTAGTGTGCTTGTTAATGAAAAGGATGACATTACAATAGTGAGTAGTTTTCTAAAATGAAGGGTTTACTCTTAAATTCTGTTGATGAACTAAAGTCATTAAAATCAGATGCAGTCAGTTTCCTACTCCATGTATGTTCATGTGCTGTGGGAGTGTAACACCCATCTGGATACTGGAGAAGAGGCACATTTCTTGCCTTCTGTGTTTCAATTTGGCTAGGCTATAGTACCCAGTGATTTAATCAAACACTGATCTAGGTGTTGGTGTGGAGGTATTTTGTAGATGTATTATAGTTAACGTCTACAATCAACTGACTTTACGTAAAGGAGATTACTTTCAATAACATGGGTGGGACTCTTCCAATTGGTTGAAAGGCCTTGAGAGCAAAACTGAAGCTTCCCTGAAGAAGAAACTGTTCTTCAAGACTGCAACATTAGCTCCTGCCCAAGAGTTTCCAGCCTACCAGCCTGCCCTGCAGATTTTAGACTTGGCAGCTATCACAACTGCATAAGCCAATTCCTCAAAATAAACGTTTATATGAGTATGTATATATATTAGTGCCTTTGTTTTTCTGGGGAACCCTAGCTGATACACACTCCTGCCTGGTTATAAAATAAAATATTTAATTTTTTCTAAACACTCTTAGGGAATATATTAGAAAGTCTTCTATGTATATTTGTTAGAAAATTCAGCTTGAAAAGTTCTACGTTATGTATATATATTTTAAATTATTTATTTTTTACTTTAAAAATTTTTAATAGCAAAACCCTCTGGTAAAGTCTGGAACAAAAAAGAGAATATATCACAGGCGTGACACTCAATTCTTCACTGCAATCTGTGCTGACAGTTTTGAAATATTCAATCTGTTCATTAATATTTTCATTTAGAAAGTAAAGAGAACCAATATGTCTGTATCACTAAATTATAAGGTAGGATTACCTTCTCTTAATTTGGTACCTCAATCTTTTCCTCTGTGTAATAGGAATAAAACTTGCCAACTTTCTGCCTTAGATGAATACATATTTTAAAATATTCAACATATTTAGAGTAAAGCCATACCTAGACAGAAACAGCACTATTTCGGTTCAAATATTTACTAATTCTTTTTAAAGGTCTGGTACACACACACACACAAAAGGCAAATACAGTCAATTATTTTAGCATTGTTGTAATTAATAATTTGTTAAGAAATTAAAGCCACAAGCCTCCATTATTTATAAAATAAATTTTATTACACTCTAGGTTTTATATTTTAAAGGAAACTTCATGAGATATCGATTATAAAAAGTATAACACTTTTTAATTTTAAAAAGCCAGCCATTGGCCAGGCACCAGTCTTGGTGGGTACACTTTCGAAGTTATTATGTTCCCTCTGGAAAGATTTATTATCAGACACTTTCCAAAGAAGGGATAGAAAGGTATTTATGGATTATTGAAAGTACTTTTGTCAAGGGAATATTTAACTTTTAGTAAAATACAGATTCATTCCAACAGTTAAAAAGAAGCCACTTTATTATTCTAATGCAATGTATTCGCTCTTTCAAAACTCTTGCACTGATTTTCCAGGCTCCATCCCCTTCTAAATTTCTTTTTGACTGTTGCATTGGAGTCAGTGGAACTGGATGATTAATCATATCCAGAAGAAGCTCCAGAGTGTACCTGGCTGTACCAGACATCCGGTGTGTTACCTATCAGCAGATCAGCCATGCAGCAGCTGATGACAGCAGACAGGACTCCAAAACAATAGCATCCGTCTCAGCTGGTTATTTATAATGCCAGACTGGAGGCACACAAGCTGCCTTGAAAAGGTTCAGTTTGGGGCTGATATAAGTAGCTCCTCCCAAAGATCTAACAGTGGAATATGCACTACTTTCCTGACTGAGGGGCAGAGGCACACTAGGAAATAAACCTCTAATGGAAAGCATTCAGAACTGGTTCCAAGAAAAGTTCAGACACCCATTGATTAATAGTACTAGATTGTTTTAAAACATTTGTTAGAGAGGATTATGTATATACGGACAACTACAAAATGTTGTGTTTTGACATCTTTTAAAGAGAGTTTCCTTCTTTTATTCTCACAAATTCCACTGACGTATCTCCCAGGGCCATTCCTCTTATGAGTTAGTTTATTTCCTAAAGTCCCAGTTGTAGAGTGGAAGAGAACTGAAAGTCCAGACTTCCACCTATCTTTTCACTACCGTCAACTCCAGACTTCTTCAGATAGTGGCAGATAAACTTCAAAACAGTCATTTCCCCCAGCAAATAGGAAATGGAAGTCTAGAGAGCTAATAGGACTTTTTCATCTCAACCCAACTCTGTGATCTAATTTCAGATAGCAGGAAATATGCCAACTTTACTGGCTAATTAGAGGCATTCATTGGAAATTATTTGTAGCCAACCTTCAATCTCTTATAGCAAAGGGCATTGACAATGTGGGCAGCATAAGCACTGGCAGCATTGCATGGTGGAAATTTTCTCAGGAAAGGGTACAAGAAAAAGTGGTTGCACTTAGATTATGCAATTCGCTTGGCTGAAAAACTTCTCAGTCTACACGGATGCTAATTTTGGCTAAATTTAGCCACAGTTCACGTTTTTCCACTTGGATGCTGGAAGCCTTCTTTTGTAGAGGAGGGAGTTTTAGTAAAGAGTGTCTTTCACTCACATATTTCAAAACTGAAGTTTAATTCTGGAGTAGACTAGCACTTGCATTGTGAATTAAAACTTTATTAGATTTATTAAATTCAGGTTGCTTTCGGATTAAACACAAAACCTCTCCTTTTGTTGACATAATTATACTCATTTGGGGTTTAATGCTCTTTTATCAAAGGAGAACCCACCCTAATGTAAACTCCATGAAGTCAGGAAGTTTCGTCTATTTGGTTCACTGCTGTATCCCCACAGCCCACAGCAGGGTCTGGCACATAAGCAGGCACTCACTTTGTATTTATTAAGTGAATGGTTGAATGAATGCATGAGACATAGTCTCAAGTGAAGGAGAGGATGCCGCTGTACTGAGATCAGCTAGCAAGCCTAAATACTTGGTTTCAAAGAAGCTCACCCCACCAGTGCCAGGAACATTTGGATCTCAACCACACCCTGTGTTCCATCCCTTCCTCCTACTTGCTCTTACTTCCACTGTTTTAATAAAAAGGTTTTATTTGAATTTTTGCAAGTGGGGAAGTTTGGCAGAGCTAATGAATGACCTTTCATACCATATTGACTCTAGGGCAAGAAAACTTACTTTTTCCCACAATATCACTGCCCTAAGGTAAGATTTTTTTAAATAAAGAGCAGCTTTATATCATGCAGGACGTCAGTTACATCCAAAAGGGACCCTTAAAAAAACAACAACAATAACAAAAACAAGAGCAACAGATACAGTCAGCAAATTTTGCCTTTAGTGCTTCATGCTTCAACTTGTTTTCTTTTTTTATACTTCCCTATGTTCCTTGCACAAAGGTACCCATTTCCTTCATTTCACCCTCCTCCCCCAGGAAAAGATTTCATAACTCATTCACTTGAAATTATAAATAAGACCTTATCTATTACTATTCAGAGCTATTATCATCTTAAATCAAAGGAATCTACTTCTGAGTAAGAGTATTTTGTAGATAAGAGGCCGACTCAGAAGTTCTAAAATCCAATTATTCATTCCTATAATATTAAAGAATATTAGTTAGCTACAAAGAGCTCATGGTCTAGTAGTAGAAGCAAATGTGTAAAACCAATTATAAATTTCTATGACTACCACTAATAATGTGGGATGTACAATGTGACTATTTAAAAGGGAGTGATCAGTTTGGTTCTCTGAAAAAATCATTATTTTCCATTGAATTAGAATCAGTCTTTTTCATTGTTAGGTAGCATTAATAATTTTAAAAGTTTATCCTCTTGTTGAGCTGAAGACTGTTTTTCCATGTGTTTTACATATTTGTCAAGTACTGACCCCTGGAGTAGAAAAAAGTCACAATTCTTCAGATGTTTTAGGTGAGTAGAGAGGTTTTTTTTTTGTTTAAAGAATTGCCTATTTCCTAAACATTTAAACAGGCCATCCCCTTGTCTATTTTTAACTACTGCCTGTCCTATTAGAAGCCATGGACCACCCAGCATCTGACCTAATATAGCAAGTATCTATCTAAGATGGTAGCAGCTGGTAGGAGGCAATGGATTTGCCTCTAATAATTAATGGACTATCGTTCTCTTGGTAGGACCTCTGCCCCACTTCATTATTAGATGGGAGGTAGAATATCAGATTAGGAGCTGGAGATGCATAATTTCAAGCACAAAGTTCCTTTTAGGATAAAGACCCAGGTTGTTGTCTGTGGCATTGGATTCTCTGCTTGTAGCCCACAGCAATCTATCTCTGCAACTGGCTGAGATCTCTGAAAGTAAGGCAGAGCACCAAGCAGGCTCTGAATTGTTCTTAAAATTCTAGTGGAAAGTTCACCATCAATGCCAAACATAACAGGACTTTAATGACCCTGAAGTTCTCCTGAGAAATTCAGATAAGAAATAAATGAGTAGTAGAGATTTAAAACAATGATAATACAGAAGGTTAATGAGAAGATGCATGCTTGCGTGCTCCTGGTGGATACAGCCTTCTGGGAGGTGATTTGGCAAAATATCAAAAGTCTGAAAATGTGCACATGCTTTGACCCAGTAACATTTGGAGTATAATTGGGAATGTATGCAAAAATTTCCCTTATAAATATACTTACAGCAGCATAAGTTATAAAAGGGGAATATTTGGGCAATTAAATATTTGACCATAGAAGACTGCTTAAGTTAATTTGTTTATCTTAATGAGGGAATGAATACCAGGAGTCACTGAAAATCAGGCTGTAGAATACTTAATGACACGGGAAGATACTCATTATTAAATATTAAGGGGAAAAAAGCAGGTTGCAAAAAATTATGTGCTGGGATGCGATTTAAATTATGTAAAGCATGTATATGGAAAAAAACCCAACATATTGATGCCTATACATCAATATGTAATATTTGATTCCTTAAGTATAGGGATTAGAGCATAATTTTTTTACCTTGTTGTGTTTTTCTAGAGATTCCATATTTTCTATTAGGATGGGCCATAAGAAGTTGCCTTTATTTAACTGTGTCTGATCTGCAAATGGCCATTTTGTAAGGTTCGAGCTTATATAATTAATATGATTTTTTTCCTAATAAAAATTATGTTGGTTTGTTTGTTAAAGAAATGATCTTCTCAACACACAGGCTGAGACACTAATCTCCCAACACTTGTACTGGCTGCAATAGCTAGAAGCCAGGATTGTGCTTTTGTTCTCCAGCTCCTTCTCTATTTAGTGTGGATACAGAAAAATGATCATTTTCTAAGTATGTTGTAAACTAAAAAAGTTTGGTAAACACTGGTAGATCAAGGAGACAGTTTCATAGTTGTTTTTTTTTTTCTTGCAAGGGGTTAGGGGTGGTTTGGAAAACAGCAGACTTTTTAGTATTATTTCTGGAAAGTGGCTCAAATTTAGGAATTCCCTTTCTCAAGGAATCTGTGACACCAAAAAGATCGGTTTACCCTGTTCTCAAAAGAATTTTCCAGCTCCTATCATTAAAAGGGAGAGCTGGGCTCATAAAATGAGATTGAAATATAAAATTTTTTCTCTACACATCCACCCACCCATCTAACCTCAGTTTCATTTGCAAAGTCTCTCACCTCACTAGCAATCACTGAAATCCTAACTACAGAGTATTTCAGCCAAGCTGTGGGATTGTGGCATTTAGATTTGCAAGACTCAAGGATTTGTGTAATCATAACACTGCTAACGCACTGAATTGGATCATATGACTTTTTAAGACTTCAAGGAGGTAACATACCAAATGTCATGGCTCAAAAAGGGCATAGCTTACTAGGCTAATTTACTTTCCCTTCACTGGATGACTAGTGCAGCTGGTAGATTTTGAACAATCAGCTAAACTTAGAATTGTGGTCAACAGACAGACATACTGTGCTTAAAGCCTTGGCTGTGAGTCCAGATTCACATTGGAATAAATTGTCTAAACTTCAACTACACAGAGAGTTGGGCAACTGCCCACAGATATTTAGAACAGAGTTGGAAGAATCCTTGAGGTTTTCTAATCTAACTGTCTACTCAATGAAAAAAATCTATACTAAAGCATACTTGATGGATGGTATCAGTCAGTCTCTGCTTGGGCGGACAGCAAGTCTACTACTCCATGGGTTAGCATTTTCCATTGCTGGAATTAGAAAAGGATTCCATATTAGGGAGCTGGTATTGGCCTTGCTCTTGGTTTTGATATGGTCCTAATACTGCCATCTAAAGTAGAAAAAGTTTACTTCTCTTTTTACATTATAGACTTTCAAATATTTGATGGTAATAACACCATGGTTAAATTTTAATTAACAGAAATGAAAAGTATGGAGAAACAGAGTAAATGCTGGCACAAACATGTCTACATTAAGTGTAAACAGAGGCTATATTTGCTTTTTTGAAAAACAGACTTTAATTTTTAGAGCAGTTTTAGGTTTATGGAATAACTGAGTAGATAATACAGAGTATTCCTATATACCCCCATGTATTACACACACAGATTCCCCTATTATTAACATCTTACATTAGTATTAATGAACAATACTGATACATTATTATTAATTAAAGTCTATACTTTATTTAGATTTCCTCAGTTTTTACCTAAATATTATTTCTCTCCTAGAATCTCATCCAGGATACCATATTACATTTAACTGCCAGGTCCCCTTAGTTTCCTCTTGACTGGAGAGTTTGTTAATTTCCTTGATTTTGATGTCCTTGACAGTTTTGAGGGGCACTGGTCAGATATTTTACAGAATGCCTCTCTACTGGGATTTGTCTGATGTTTATCTCATGGTTTGATTGGGGTTATAGGTTTTCGGGAGAAACATGACAGAAGTACCATTTCATCACATCAAAACAAAGGTACATACTATCAATTTGATATCAACTGATGTTGTTAACCTTGATCATCTAGCCAAGGTAGTATTTGTCAGGTTTCTCTACTTTTGTAAAGCTATTTATTTCCCCCTCTTTCCATACTGTACTCTTGGGAAGGAAGTCACTGTGTGCAGTCTGTACTTAAAAAGTGGACAGGTATGATTCCCCTTCTTTAGGGTGGACTATCTACATAATTTATTTGGAATTATTTTGAATAAGAGATTTGTCTCTTCTCCACCATTTATTCATTTATTCAATGATATATTTATATCAGTATGGATCATGAATAATTATTTTATATTTTGGGTTATAATTCAATACTACTTTATTAATTTTGTAACTCAAATTGTTCTGGTTTCGGCCATTGTAAACACTTTCAGTTGGCTCTTATGTCTCCGTTAGGTACCCTCATCAATGTAGATTGGTTTATGGGTTGTTGTTTGTTTTTTGAGCACCTCCTTACATTTTTGGACTATAAAATGCTCCAGATTATATTTAACCTCCCAGTCCTAAAATCAGACATTTCAGACTCCAAGGAGTCTGTTTTTTGTTTCTAAGTCAGAGAATGGAATTAGAAACCAAGATCTGGGTGCTAAATGTGCTTGTTTCTACTGGGATGTTGCTTATTTTAGGCCCTCTCAGATGACAGAGCAGGGAAATATATGTGTGAATACTGCCCTATGTATATACACATATCTATAAATATTTTATATGTAACCATATGTGTCTATATTAAGCTAAACATGAGTTCATAGTGATTTCTCCAACTCCAACCCACCACCGCATGAATCATTCCAGCCTTCTGCCCCTGCCCATCTGTAAACTGCCACTTCAACAGTGAGCAATATGGCTACCATCATCCACCATCCACTTACATAAATATTCAGTTCCAGTATACATGCAAAGCAGGATCATAATAATTAACCTTTACCCCTATGGAAAACGAATTTATCAACTACAGTGTAGTGCTTATGTGCAGTTATGCATTTAGATTTGCAGATATAATTACTTTGAATAAACAGGGTTTTAAAAACTTAGTTGATATTTTTCAATTGCTCTTATCTGACATTCAGTAGTGACAGATTGCCGTGGTTATAGTACATTGCTTCCTTGCTAAAATTTAAACTTTGCAGAAGTTCTCCTGCCAATTTATTTATTTATGAACACAACATTGTTCTTTGTAGGAAAGGGGGTATGGCACTAATAAATACATTTTAACCAAGTTAAAGGTAGTTTATTAAGCAAATTTACCACGTTAGTGGGGTCATCCCCAGATGTCCACCCACCATGCCATGTAGCTGTCAGCAACAAAAAGGAGGCAGAAAGATGGAGAAGAAAGTCAAGAAATAAGAATTCCACCAAGTAAAGGGTATCAGAATCCTTCCAGGAGATTCTCTGAGAAAGTTTTCTCATTTTATCAGACACTGTTCTCCAGATAGGAGAGTACAGCATCCTTCTTTCTAGCCAGTGGAATCAGTTGTTCAAGTAAACAGAGGGCATCTACAGTTTAGAGGCACTTTTTGGTGAGACTTCCTAAAAGCAAATGACAAGCAAGCTGACATTTATCAGATTGGACGGATGTGCATGCCAGAGCCTGCTGCTGAATGCCCTGCACGGCCATGCTGTCTGTGCCTCCATATTCTCCCAAACAGCAATATGTTAAGACAGAAGAAAGACAAATTGTGGTGCAATAAATGCCTGACTATTGGTCTGGAGACTTGGGCCCTTATTCTGTTTCTACCAATTAATATCTGTATGCCTTTGGACAAGTCACTGAATCAGGTACCTCATCTGTAAAATAGATGGATAATTAAATAAGGCTCAAGGTCAGTCAAGCTTTTAATGGTTTTCAGTAGGTGAAGTCTGTCTCTAGTAATGTTAGCTGTGCCATTTTTCTTGATTAAAGGAAGAAAGGAATTTATTCTCTTCAAGGAACAACCTCTCATTCAATTCTGTCTAATGAAATTCAGTTCTATACAACAAATACTGAGATTTTATTAACTGCCAGACACTGTGGTAAGATAAAGCCCAGTTGTGGGACAAGACATTTATGATGTTGGACAATCCACTGCTGATCTGGGGGAAGGCACAAACTGACAAATCCTGGGAACAGGTATGAGTTGTGGGAAAGGCCCAAGACAGAGATGGGAGTGGAAAATCCAAAATGCTTTCCCAATAGTCTGTACTGGATCTGGCAAAACTAACCCAGAAACAAATGTGGTTTGACCTCATTGCTGCTGGGACCCTACCTGAAAAGATAGACTAGCAACCTAGCACTGTTGGTCAGCCTGTGGAAAGTCTTAAAAACTGAACAGCAGTTCAGACCTGCCTCACCTGTCTCTACCATTTCTGATGCCCCACTTGCTCCAACAGAAGCCTCAGGGATACAGTCCTACTCGGAGTGGGTGCCTGCACAGCCCAGGCACAGGATGCAGGCCAAGAGAGTCTCCAGGTGAGGGTTGTTGGAGGTGACAGGAGGCTTCATGCTGAGACCACTATTCACTGGTCCCCCAGAACTAAGCAAAAGGCAACAGCTCTGTTGATACTGGAGCTGAATGTACTCTAATACCTGGTCACCCACAGAAGTTTTCTGGTCCCCTCAGCACCATCAATAATTACGAATAACAAATGGTTATAGTCAGAAAGGTCCCTTTGACACTGCAGATTGGGTGTTCTCCCCCATAAGAATATGAGGTTTTTAACTCTTCAATACCAGAGAACATACTGGGCATTGATATCCTACAAGGTCAAACTCTGCAAAGCTCTGTCAGTAAATTCTGCCTCTGGTGAGTAATCAAACCAGCACTGAGGGGAAAGACCAACTGGGAACCAGTAAGTGTACCAATCCCATGACGAGTGGTAACTGTCAAACAACATAAATTGCCTGGGGGCATAAAGAAATAGGAGAAACTATGCAAGAACTGCACTGAGTGGGCATTGCACATCCTGCCCATAGTGCCTTCAACAAGCTCAGTGTGGCTGGTAAAAAAGCCAGATGGCTCATGGTGGATGACTATGAATTACAGAGAACTGTACAAGGTAGTGGCCCCATCCATGTGGCTGTGCCCAATATTGCCACCATCTTAGATGCCTTGGTCCTGGTCCTAGGAGTGTATCCTACTGTACTGGACTTAGCAAATGCTTTTGTCACTGAGTCACAAGATCAATTTGCCTTCACATGGGAGGGACAACAATAGACCTTTCAAGTGTTTCTGCAAGGCTACGTGCCCAGCCCCACCATATGTTACATGGGATGGTAGCCTGAGATCTGTCCCTTTTCTCCTTCCCCAACTAGTAAAATGGGCTCAATTTCATTGATGATATAATGTTAACATGTGAAGATTTGCCTAAGCTGCAGGACACTCTGCAGACTTTGCTGGAATACCTATGAGGGAGAGGATGGATGATAAACCACAGAAAATTCATGGCTCATGCACCACCATAAAGTTTTATGGTGTCATTTTGTCAAGTAAGATGCACATTGTCTCAGAAGCTGTGACTGATAAGGTACAAGCCTACCCAACCCCCAAGAACATGAGAGAGGTGCCAGCTTTTGTGGAGATTTAGGGGTTTTGGAGAACTTTTCTTCCTTACCTGTCACAGTGCCTCCATCCCTTATACCACCTGGTTAAAAAAGGGCATGTGTGGGACTGGGGATCAGAGCATCAAGCCACCTTCCAGAAGGCAAAAATACTAGTGAAGCAGACTAAAGTTCTGGGCATCTCCCAAGCAGGGTACCATCTGGGTAGATGTGTTTGTGACTCTGGAAGGGATGGGCTGGGCATTGTGGTGGAGACAACAGAAGGAGAGAGTACCCCTAGGATTTTGGTCCCAGCTCTGGAAGGGGGCAGATACCCCATATACCCCATAGAGCAACAGCTCCTAGCAGTGTACACAGAGCTCCTCCAGATAGAGCCTCTCATGAAGGAACAGCATATTATGGTAAGAACTTCCTTTCCTATGAAGGGCTGGGTTGAGTTTACATTCCATCCACCCACCTCTGCCATGGCTCACACATCCAGGTTGACTGAGTGGCCTACTGGCAGCAGAGGAGCACCCTATCCACCAGTCACTGTCTCTAGAATTGCGGGTGCTACTGGGCCCTGTGGAACATATAGATCCTTCAAATGCCTCCGCCCCTGTTCCTACAGAGGCCTCTGCAGCCTGTAAAGACGGAATGGGGGAAATTCCCACTGACACCCCCTACACACTTAGGTCTGTTTGAGGCAACCCATCCATACGGACTGCAGTTGACATTCTGCCCAACACTGACACCATCTGGATGGAAAAAGGAACAAACTGCAGCAGCCAGTGGGTTCAACTTAGAGGGGTTTGGCTAAAGATCACTTTAGACCCCTAGCTGTTAACTCTTTGCACTGACAACCGAGCTGTTCTAAAGGCATTAACCCTATGGCTTAGAAAATGGGAAGCCAAGGGGTGACTGATCATGAATAAACCATTGCAGGGTCAGCATATGTGGGCAGACATTTGGGTTCCTCTGCAAAAGCCTGAGGCAGTCCTCACTGTCTTCCATGTCCCAGCTCACAGGATGCTGACACCTCCTGGCAATCAGGAAGCTGATGCTCTAGCTTGGGTACAAGCCCTAGCAACTATATTGCCAGGGATGATGGACTGCCCTTGAAATAGAGTGACTTGGTTGACACAATAACAGCATTTCCTGTTTGCTCTAAACAATGCCCAAGGTGAATGTCAAAGGAGTCTGGGGCCATCCACTAGAGCTCCCAACAAGTGAGGGACTGGGAAATTGATTATATTGGCCCCCTCCCTCTGAGTAAGGGTTCTAAATATGCCTTTGTTTGCATGGTTACTGCATCTGGCCTAACCCAAGCTTTCCCCTGCTGCCGTGCAAACCAGGCTTCCACTATTAGCGGATTAGAGAAGAGGGGTACCATGTACAAATACCCTCGTCAAATAGACTGTGATTGAGGATCACATTTCAAAGGTCAAGAATGGACAAAAGGACCTAATATTGAATGGAGGTTCCATCTCCCCTATAGCAGGGTTGGTAGAAAGAAAAAATGAAATATTAAAAGCAGCAGATTAAAGTACTAACAAGTAAAACTACCTTGGCTGGAAAGACTAAAGTACTGTCCCAGACTTTAATATATTTGAATGATCAATCATTAGGGCTATTGCCCCATATGCCATACTGGCAACCCCTGCCTAGATACCCAACATCTTAAAGATACAGAAGTCTCAGGAGACAGCCACTACCTCGACTCTCAGTGTGAATTAATGTTCTATGGCTGCTGAGAACACCAAGCTCCACTGCACCTGGGAGAAGCATTATCTACTGAAATTTGCAATGGGATGTCCCACTGGCATTTGTGAGTTACTCTGGATCCCTGGGTGAGATATAACTACTCAAACTCCACTGGGATCCCACTGTTCTGCTGCAAGCCAGACCTGCTGAAATGCACCATACCTGGAATGCAACATTGAAAGAGGGAGAAGGTGGGGTTCCTGATCTGGCATATCCCACCCCAGTCCATCTTCTCACGCCTCTCAGTGCTGCCTCCCCTGGCCAATGTGTGTGGTATACACAACCAGGTCAGATTCCTAAAGCTGCTGCCATATTAACCTCTAAGGATCAGGCCACAAATGCAATTCTTGCAGAAAAAGAAGACTATCCCACACAAAGTTCCTACTCAATATTGGTCTTTTTGACCTTAGACTCCTGCTACTCCTGAGGTATCTGGTCATGAGATGGACACTTGATGGAAATACCTTTCTACAGTGGACCTACTTGTATGTCGCACAAAGGAACCAATCCAGCTGATGGGTATGTGAGCTGCTGCCCCCTCTCTAGCATATCAGGATTGCCATGGTGGGCATCACCCCTCCAGGGAGGGGACTGGAAGGCCCTAAAGCAGTATACTGAGGGAGAACAAGCTAGGCCTAGTAATCTTAATTCACCTGATATTACCAATACTGACCAAAAGCCTGGCCTGTGGCATAAACTATCCATAACACTGGGCACAGGTATTCTTTTTCTGTCAAACTACACAGGCAGCTCATCAAACTGCTGACGGGAAAGGTCCTAAAACACCACCAACAGAGCCATGGGTGGCTACACTGATTTGGGGTAGGTTTATATAGCTCACCTGGGGTTATGGACGTTTGAACCCAGGTACGTCCATGTTGGTAACAGAAAAATCACTCTAAATGGAACCAACTCAATTGCTCCAAGGATATGGGGTGGATATCACCAGAACGGTATAGTCATTCAGACACATTAAAAGATAGTGACTGGTTTGGCACTGACTAGTTATACTGCCCA
The DNA here is from genome assembly GCF_949752795.1 of Hyperoodon ampullatus. Classification (NCBI taxonomy): domain Eukaryota; kingdom Metazoa; phylum Chordata; class Mammalia; order Artiodactyla; family Ziphiidae; genus Hyperoodon; species Hyperoodon ampullatus. The sequence goes on along the minus strand of NC_136918.1, from coordinate 93,274,428 downwards.
GGAATTTAATGGGTAGCCCCAAATCGGACCCAGCGGTTGTGTGGCATGAATCTTTGACATGGCTTCCACCTGGATGGTTCGGCCACTGCACCCTGGGTTTTCCCTGGGCACAGGGGAGAATCTACCCCACGGCAACAAGAGATATAACTACTCAAACTCCAGCTAATGGGTATGTGCCAGCCTCCTTCCCCTAAAGGCAAGATGGGCATGCTCTGTTTTCTACTGGTACCATCATTTGGCCACCATCTTTGTCCCTTCCACTGGCCTGGAGGACATTATACCACACATAGAAGCCCTTACTAGGGCTTCCCTGGTGGCGCAGTGGTTGAGAGTCCGCCTGCCGATGCAGGGGACACGGGTTCGTGCCCCGGTCTGGGAAGATCCCACATGCCGCGGAGCGGCTGGGCCCGTGAGCCATGGCCGCTGGGCCTGTGCGTCCGGAGCCTGTGCTCCGCAGCGGGAGAGGCCACAGCAGTGAGAGGCCCACATAACGCAAAAAAAAAAAAAAAAAAAAAAAGAAGCCCTTACTAAATTCACCCAGCAAACCTTAAATGATAGCTGGCAAAGCCTGTCTTTACTGAACACTAAAATGTATCTAATGAGAAAAGCTATCCTCCAAGATACGATGGCCTTGGATATTATTACTGCCTCACAAGGAGGCACCTGTGCTATTATCCAAACAGAGTGCTATGTGTTCATACCTGATGAGTTTGCTAATGTAACATTTTTATTAAATCACATGAAGACACAAGTGAATGTCCTGAGTGATCCCACTCCCAGCACAGGGTACTTAACAAATCAGTGGTTCCTGGTTAGAATCATGGGGATCTTGCAGGAAAAAAATCGTTACTTATTTTGAGAATCATTATTTTGATCTGTGTTTTCTCTTGCATGTGCCTCTGTTGCTGCTGTGGTATCTGCCTCCAGGGCCGCCCGATAACCACCTAATGACCCACTTCCAAGCTAGTGGAAGCCCTGGCTGACTGCTCAGAGAACATGATAGAAGAGGGGGGCTTATGAAATTGTAAGAACCAGCACAAAGGGTGGAGGGTTGGAGGAGGTCATGGAGGGAATGTGACTGATGATTGACCTGTGAGCTGGATCCAGGGAATCAGAGGCTCCTCCCTCCGTCCCCTGTACTTGGAATGTAGCTTCTGCCCACCCTTCACATAGCTGGAGCCATTTTCAAGGACACAGCCTTGAGAAGGCAAGGTGTAGTTGAGACCACCTGGACTGAATATGTGACTGAACTCAGGTAAGGCTTCAGTATAAACTTAAGATTCTGGTGGGTGGGTACAGAGATATATCAATACTTATCTTGTGGCCGCCCAAGACCAGCCTCGAATGTAAGTTCTGTTGCTTATTAAACCTGCCACCTACCCATCCGGAGTGGCCTGCTTCTCTATCTTTGGTTTCTCCTTGCCCTCCGTGTATGTGGGCCAGTTTCAGATTTCACCCCAGGAAGCTCCCAAGTTTGAGAACCAACACATTTTATCTTTAAGTTGTCCTTTTAGCCTCAGAAATATAAATATCCAGTATTATTAGAACAAGGAAGCCCTTCAATCAGTTCGTGACTTTGCCCACAAGCCCTGCAAGAAGGATAGTCTGTTGTAAATGATAACAAATTCTTACTTTACTGTAATCTCTGCTTCAATCAGATCTGCTGCTGCAGCCTGGTGCCCAAGCTGATAGCTCCCTTATCTGCACTAACTCAGAAAATAAAAGGTGGTAAAGCTGAATTGCTGCCAGTCTTCTTCCAGTCAAGCCCTTCTACTTAAAAGGTCTGGAAGAGCCAGTTCCCTGTCCAGAGCATATCCAAACACACCTATGGAGTAGAAACTCAGCATAAGGATTTAAGGACAGGTTGTTACAGTGGGGGGGAAGGGGGGCGGGGAGAGAGAAACACTGATTTTGACTTTGAGAAAGCTCACAAGCCATTAAATGTTAAACTCCCTTAGCCATTTCAAAGTCAACAGCAACTGCAGACAACAGAAAATCGATAAACACTATGTTTCCTGCTGAACAGTATTTACCACTCTAACTTGTTAAATTTCTTTAGAGATTATGCTTTCTTTTCATATGTCACTAAACAGATTCTGAATTCACTTAGTTATTTATAAATCAAGAAAAGAGGGCTTCCCTGGTGGCGCAGTGGTTGAGAGTCTGCCTGCTGATGCAGGGGACACGGGTTCGTGCCCCCTTCCGGGAAGATCCCACATGCCGTGGAGCGGCTGGGCCCGTGAGCCATGGCCGCTGAGCCTGCACGTCCGGAGCCTGTGCTCCACAATGCGAGAGGCCACAGCAGTGAGAGGCTGGCGTACCGCAAAAAAAAAAAAAAAAGAGTTGAGTTTCTTCCTGTGTGGACTAAATAATAACGCTAATCTGCATGTTCTTTTTCTCAAGCACAGGACTTACCTGTACCTTCTAAAACACTCCTCTTATGTTTATTCAGTAAGTACCACTGGCCACTCTTTTGCCTTCCTCACCAAGCGCTTATGGTTTGGGTATATGTTCTGCTTCTCGAAACATAGTTGGTCCACATTCAAATGTCGATACAGGGGCTGTTGCCTGCAATTAAGTCCTGATATTAGCAGTTCCAGGCTGAAACTGTAAATGAGTCTGAATATTTTTGTCATTCTTTCTTCAGCCTTCTATTTTTCATTAGCTAAATAACCAGAAAGGTCTAAACAGTGTAAACAGCATCCAGGCTCGGAAACATGGGCGGGAGATATTACTTATGATAAGCAAAACAGCTATTCTTTTTAAGGGGTGGGTAGTGGTGGGTTGAAGACCAAGAATGGGCAGTGCTAAAGAGAGACGGTTTTTCTTCTTCTGATTCAATATTCTCCCCCAATCAGTTTGTGAAGCAAAGTTGCCTCTGAAATGTGTCACCAAGAAATATGATCAGTATGCCAATGTCACATTAGATTTCTTTAAAGTTTCCCCTCATTATGCCATATTTTTTTGCCAAAGTTCTTTCCAATTTCTGAGATATAAATAAACGTACAGTCTTAAACTTGGGCCTCTTGACACAATACTTTGACTTGAACTTGGCTTTCTAAAAAATAGATTAAATCATATATCTTGGAGATAGTCCTCACAAGTGCATATAGTGCTGTCTCAGCTTTTTAAATTTATTTATTTAATTAATTATTTTTTTGCGGTACGCGGGCCTCTCACTGCCGTGGCCTCTCCCGTTGTGGAGCACAGGCTCCAGACATGCAGGCTCAGCGGCCGTGGCTCACGTGCCTAGCCGCTCTGTGGCATGTGTGATCTTCCCGGACCAGGGCACGAACCCGTGTCCCCTGCATCGGCAGGCGGACTCTCAACCACTGCACCACCAGGGAAGCCCTCAGTGTTTTTTAAAAGGCGATATAGACTTCCAATGTATGGATCACCATTGTTTATTTAACCAATTCCCTATTAAAGGACACTTAAATTACTGCCAATCTTTTGTTATTACATATTATGCCATGATAAATTTACCTCTATATCTGCTATTTTCATGAGTTTATCAGTGGAATGAATTTCTAAATATGGAATTTTGGGGGCAAAGGGAAATATACATATTAAATTTTTATAGATTGTGCTAAGTTTGTTTCCATAGAGATATAAAAATTACACTCCCACCAGTAATGTAAAAGAACTTCTTTTCCTAAGTTCTTAATAAAAGAGTGTTATTAAAACTTTTTATCTTTACCTTTCTCCTAGGTGAAAAATGTTATTTTTATGTGGCTTTTAATTTGTATTTCTCTTATGAGTGGACTTGAGGATACTTTCCTGCGTTTAGAAGCTATGCCTTCTTTTCTGTGGACTTTAGTCACCTTTTGCTCCTTTTTACTGAATTGTTTACATAGTTTTACTTATTTGTAGGGGCCTGTTATACATTAAAGAATTCAGCTATTTTTTCTATGACAAAGTTATAGTTTTCCTGGTTTTTATTTGTCTCTGATTTAATTTGTGGTTTTCCTTTTTCAGAAAAATAAGTTTAAGTATTTAATTAAATTTATTACTTTAAAAATTATTCCTAGATTTTGTTTTATACTAAGGCAGGCATTATCTAAAATCTTTCAATATTCATTATATTACTTTTATATTTCAATTTTTGAATGTTTACATTTTTGATATGTCTGGAATTTATTTTATTTTATGTTTTTTTTTTTCTAGATGGCTACTTAGTTGTCCCAACAACACAATGTATTGGGCCACTTTTATCATCTACTAAAGTCTCATATATACTGAAATCTATTTCTGTATATTCTATTTTTTTCTACTGATCCGTTTATTTGCATACCAAGTACTATTCTGCTTTAATTCTAACAGCTTTATAGCACGATTTAGTTTTCTTCTTTTCATAACTTAATTGGCTACTCCTACTTATGTATTAAGTAAACTGTAGAATCAACTGTGCACCTTAAAAAACATTTTGTTTTCATTTGTATTAGGGGAAATGGGCCCTTCCAGACATTTTAAAATACAAGGCCTTGACTGGAAGAAGACTGGCATGGCATATATAAATTAACTCAGGGGATATTCATATTTTTATGCAGTTTAAGCTTCCTATTATAGAATATTGTATCAATTTCTATATTTTAAACTATTATATGTCCTTAACTTTTATTTTAACATTGTCTTCATAGATTCTGTGCATTTCTTCCCAAGCTTATTCATAGATATTTATTTTTTTTCTATTGTACATAAACCTTTTCTTTCAACAAAGAATTTAAGTGGTTGTTGCAGTATATATAACAATGTGACCCTGTTATTGATTTTCTTCTCACTTTACTTAATTATTTTACCATTAATAACAATTATTCAGTTGCTTCTTTTTTCTTCCAATCATCTAAAATATGTAATTTTATCTCTACTTTTCCCATTTTCATAACTACTTTTTTCCCCTTTTTGCTTAATTTCATCCATTAGCAATTAGGAAATAAAGTTAAAATGGTAGTAGTGACAAAATTCATGCTACTTTGCTACTGATCATATTTGGAAATTTTCTAATGTTTTAAATAAAGAATGGATGTCAAATTTTATTGAATAACTTTTCATCATCTGTGGAGGAGTCAACTTTCCTGATTTTATTAGTATTTTGAATTATGTTAATGGATTTTTTTTTTTTTTTTGCGGTACATGGGCCTCTCACTGTTGTGGCCTCTCCCATTGCGAAGCACAGGCTCCAGACGCGCAGGCTCGGCGGCCATGGCTCACCGGCCCAGCTGCTCTGCGGCACGTGGGATCTTCCCGGACCGGGACACGAACCCGTGTCCCCTGTATCGGCAGACGGACACTCAACCACTGCACCACCAGGGAAGCCCTGTTAATGGATTTTAATATTGAATCACAATTCAACATACTTCACCATCATAGTGTTATTCTTCACTTTGCTTCTGGATTCTGTTTGCTGATTTGCAGCTGGAAATTTCTGCTTGGTATTTGTATTTGTAGTTGTGAGTTCTGCCATTTTCTTTTGTTCTTTATTTCTTTTCTGTTCTTTTCTTTTTGGCTCTCTTTGTCAAGCTTTGATATTAATGTCATTGAAGTTTCATGAAAAAAATGGGAAGATTTTTTGTTCCTGTTGTTATATGATTTAGCACACCTATAACATTTAAACTTTTATTTTAAAATTAAAGCACCCACTTCTCAGTTGGAGACACTTTGGCTTTAACAATTTTGGCATATTCTCACTCTTCCCAGGAAGGGATCTGAATCATAAGGACATTGAGAATTCTAGAGACAAAGTAGGATAAAGTCTAAAAGGAACATGGAAGGTGGTGATGGCAGGCACCACTTAGTGTCTAGTAGGGCCTGCTTCTAGTCCAGCAACCAGTCCTAAGATGAGCAGACGTTGTGCTCTGTACAACATTCATGAAGGAGCAGTCACATACTTGTTTCAATGCTAATTTGAACTGTACACTTTATAAGGTACCTAAATACTCCTTTATCCATTCCTTTTTTTTTTTTTTTTTTTTTTACAGCCTATTGAGCTTCTGATATACACTAGGAACTCTGGTAATTGCTAGGATACAGAAAATTTTTTATAAATCAACAAGTGCATCGCTGTCACCTAATTTGTTGATTTGAAAAACTGTAAGCAATATTTATCACAGCCAAAGAATGGGAATAAGAAAATTTAGAGATATGAGTAGAAAATGCCAGGCAGTGAGTAACTTCCATCCTTAGAGACATGACTACTCAATGCAGATGTGCATCACAAGCATTACTAATGTAGCAATTAATCAAGTAACTTCTGATTTCTCCCAAGTGAGAAAAGTAGGAAAGGATAAAAGGAAAAGTAGGATAATTTTCCTTCTATACAAATTTAATTGGGGATAAAAGAAAACAAAAGAGAGAACATACATCTTATGGATATTCCAAATAGGGGTGTGTGTGTGTGTGTGTGTGTGTGTGTCTACTTTATTTCCCTATTGACTTTTCTTCATACATTTAAAAATGGAGTCTTGGATTAAAAAGATAAGTAGGCTAGTAGTTCCTTTATTACTCCTCTACTCAAAACTTTCTCAATCCAATATTTGTGAATTATTTCTTAGCTGCTTAGGAGTAGCCATCTAGTTAAAAGAACTTAATTAGCAACATTCATTTATTTGAATAGGAATTTGACACAGTGTTGAAAGATAATAATAATGACATTGCTTGAGCAGTCATAAGCTATGATATAGGTGTGGTGGGACCATATAGACATAGACATGCTATTTTAAAAGACCAATGTCAAACGATTATGTAAGTTCTGTTCCAGTGCAGAGAAACTCTAAACTCTATTTGGGAATATTGATAGTTTAGAAAAGCTGGTTTACTTTTGCCCTCTTACTTTGAACACAGACATTGTTTATTGCTTTAAAAGAAATGGAATATATAATAAACCACCTGCTATAAGGTCATGTCAAACTGTTTTCATATAATATGTCCTGGTATGCTTGGAATCAAGGATCAGCCCTTATGTCTAACCAATCTTCCTGTGATGCAGTATTCCTTCTCACTCAGAAATTTCCGTGATGTGTTTGTATCTACAAAAGCTAATGGTGGATGAAATTCTTTCTGTAGAAAAGCTTGCCATATAGGAATCCTCAGGGGACTTGGATGATGGGAAGGGAACCTGACATACATCTTTTTCCTCAGTAAATATTTAAAGAAATACATCCTTTAAGCCTCTGAACTTGTCTCAGCCATGATTCACAAAACGAAGAAAACTTGAAGACAATTCTCTTTCCTTTAAAAGAAGAAAATTATTTGTCTGTCCTACAATCTGGGATTACTGAGATTAAAAAAATACACTAAAGTTACATATGTGCTCTTGATTTTTCATCTATTGTTTTTTTCTATCAGCATGTGGCAAATTTCAACAGGAACAGAAGTATTATTTGAAATTATAAAAAGTTTAAAAAACATACTCAGGTTGTGCCCCACCCTCTCAAGTACAGCAAGACTATTAACACACCAGAAGCAGTTAATTTAGAATAATTTTAAAATTTTGGTTGATAATACGTTCCTCTGGTGACTTTTTTATTCAAGATATCCTTAGCTTCTAAGGGAGAAATGACAGTACAAACTTAGACCTGATATATTTTCCCAAAAGCAAAAGAACAAAGCTGAGTTTGTGACGGCCTCAAGATGTTGTCCCTCTGTGGCAGACAAGTCTGAATTTATACCTTGTCAAGATTCAGTGGTATTATTCTTATTGACTAAAAGGAACTTGAAGTACTGATAAGGGAAGGAAAAGCAGGTAGCTTTTCCTTATCAGGACATTTTTGTTAGCTTGCAAGACAGCAAATGGATGGGGGTGGGCAGTATTGTAGGGAGATGCGAAGACTCCCATGATGGTACATGGCATGGTCAGAGAGAAAACTTGCTAAAAGCATTTAAATATATAATAGTGTCTCCATTACCTCTCTCTCTCTCCTATGGTACCTACAGTGCCTTAGCTACAGAGTCATTCTTACTGTTGCTGAATATATAAATGCATACTGTGCTATCAACAACGGATGAGGTATTCCACATATAGTTTTACACATTAGTGAACTTTTACCACTTATTAGTCACTTTACATTATAAAATTGTAGGATATAGTTTTTAAAAACAATTAAATACTTTATTAACATCTCTATGTTACTAATCACTCAGTGACTCAAGATCATTATACTGGCTGTCAAATACAGCCATACTCTCATGAATGCTGAGATATATTAGGATACTTTTCCCTTCACTAAATTAGACCATTTTTCTTGGATTTCTTTGTATTTGAATTTGCTTATTTTTTCCCTCCCTCTCTACTGTACCTTCTTTTTATTAAATTGTATGCCTATAGAAGTCAGGATTGGCTATGTTATGCTTCAATGGGGTCAGCCGCAATGACCCTCTACTAGACTTTAAACTAGAATTCTCTCTCATTCGACTGTGAATGAGCATGGTCTTTGGCATATAGTAAGTTCTTACTAAACATTTCTAGAATAAATATATAAAAGATGACCCTAGCATTTTTAGAGTACAGTATGAGTCTGATATTATATATGACATATATGCACATTATTGAATTTAATTTCTACAACATCCTGCGAGACAGGTGTGATTATTTTCATTTTCCAAAGTAGGAAATTGAATGTCATGGAGATTAAGTGATTCACTGCATTCCCCAGTTAGCAAGGGGTAAAGTTGAGATTTGAACTGGGGTCTGTTTGGATCTAAAGTCAGTGCTGTGTATCTGCTGGTTCCATAGTCCTACAACCTTGTCTTCCCTTCCATTTAAATTTGCCTCTCCAATAAAGATGTTAAAAAAAACATAAATAAATAAATAAATTTTGCCTCATCTGCTATGTCTGAGAAAACAGACAACCTATGAAAACATGAATACATAACAACATTTTATACTTTATCTTCTAGTTCTCAGCTATATTCCAGATAGTAGGAATTTATAAATATATATATTTTACCATTCTTCAGGTACGGCCCAAACCATATTTACACTGATAAAATTCATTCTATGTCTAACATATGAATAGTATTTGAAGATCATGCAAAAATATACTCCAATAAAGATATTAAAAAAATACAAATATGGCTGCTTTAGGGAATCTCAAAATCTCTGTTAAAATGAAAATATTTTTATTATTGTTTACCATTTCCCTTTACATTTGCTTTGGTTTGGAAAGTTTGATTTGTACTCAGTATTTTCAGATTCGTGTTTCTACACACAGACAAGTATCAACTACGTTGCTCACAGGAATGTCTTTAAAAACAATGTCCCTTATTATAAATACATAAATATTATATTTTTATTTCTGAAACTTTTTTTTTTTTTTTTGCGGTACGCGGGCCTCTCACTGTTGTGGCCTCTCCCATTGCGGAGCACAGTCTCTGGACGCACAGGCTCAGCGGCCATGGCTCACAGGCCCAGCCGCTCTGCGGCATGTGGGATCTTCCCAGACCGGGGCATGAACCCGTGTCCCCTGCATCGGCAGGTGGACTCTCAACCACTGCACCACCAGGGAAGCCCCTGAAACATTTTTGATGATAAGGTTGATATATTAAAAAAATAGTGGTACTTCCCTGGTGGTCCAGTGGTTAGGACTCTGCGCTCCTCATGCACGGGGCACTGGTTTGATCCCTCATCAGGGAACTAAGATCCCGCATGCTGCACGGTGTGGCCAGGGAAACAAAAAAAAAAAAAAAAAGGAAAATGGTAGCCAAATGTTCTGCCATTCTTAAAAATTTCAAAAGCTCTTTTAATGCAGCCTGAAGTTTGTTGTTTTTACAAAAGGACTATCACTGTGGAATTTTGCCTGGCTCTATTTTGCATATACCATTATCATCATTAAAGAATGGAGTGAAAGTTAAGAAGGGCCTTGCTTTCTTCCTAATTAAAAAACAAAATGCTATTAATGCAAAGAAGACTTTTAGCTACTGAACGCTCTTAGAGCTTGCAGCAAGCCATTTCAGGCACCATGACAGCACCAGATTCACTTTTCTACTGTGGGCTAAGGATGGACATACAAGGTGAAGGCTTGAAATGGCAGAGGCTTAATGAAGCTGATTTCACTTAAGAATACTTTATTTGTTTCAATTTCATTAGACTCTGATTAGCCCCTATAAAAATGTATCCTGCCCTCATTCCTGGTGGAAGTCATTTTCCTCACAAATGTCTTAACAATTGCTAGGGTGAATAAGACAAGTTCCAAAACATATTTGAGTTCTCTGGCTAGAGATAACTCTTAGCTGAAGTTCAATGAACAGACATGGTCTTAGTCTTAATTTATTAGAAGATAATAAATAGGAGAATTGAGAGCAATTCAGTGAACCTGAAATTGAGGTAAGTTGACTCTGTTGCCAAAGTACAATCCTATGTATAAATAAAATCCTCTTTAGCAACCCAAAAGAAAGATATTGCCTTATTCTAGCTAAAGTGTGGAAAAATAAAGGCAGTTTAACCTGACATAGTTTGTAAAAGTTTATTTCAAGGGAGAAAGGATTTGTGGCTAGAACATGAGTCTATAATTGTAATGATACTTGGTGTTTCCCATCTCCCCTGTTGCCACCACTTTCCTGAAATTCATCTCTTCTAAAACAAAAGATTATGCATGCAAAAAGCTTGGAGGGTACACAGTGAGGTTAGCCTAGCCTATACCAGGGAAAGAAACCAAGGTCTCAGGAGTATAACCTAAGAAAGTTTACTACAATGCAATGACATTTCTTGGTGGTTCCTATCCAAATAGTGACCCAGAGATCATTCTGCTTGAATCTTTTGTCTGCATCAGCTTCCAGATGATGAGTTGGGGAAGAGAGAACTTGAGGGAACACACCAACTCTTAAATGCCTTGGCAAGAAAGTTATATACATCAATTCTGCACACAGCCTACATACCAAAAACTAGTTAAATGGTCCCACTTATCTTCAAGGGGGCTGAAAAATATGGAACAGATCATGGCTATTTCATGAGGATAAATATGTCTGCCACAAGGGAGTCAGCTTTAGAATAATTTTACAAGAAGTAACAATATTTATAACATAAGAGGTATAATAAGAATATTTCATTCCTTAATTTGTTAATATGGTGTTCACATCAATTGATTTGCATATGTTGAAGAATCCTCACATCCCTGGGATAAATCCCACTTGATCATGGTGTATGATCCTTTTAATGTGTTGTTGGATTCTGTTTGCTAGTATTTTGTTCAGGATTTTTGCATCTATGTTCATCAGTGATATTGGTCTATAATTTTCTTTTTCTATGATATCTTTTTCTGGTTTTGGTAGCAGGGTGAAGGTGTCTTTGTAAAATGAATTTGGGAGTGTTCCTCCCTCTGCAATTTTTTTGGAAGAGTTTGAGAAGGATCGGTTTTAGCTCTTCTCTAAATGTCTGACAGAATTCGCCTGTGAAGCAAACTGGTCCTGGACTTTTGTTTGTTGTAAGATTTTTAATAACAATTTCAATTTCATTACTTGTGATAGGTCTGTTTATATTTTCTAATCTCTATAGATGCAGAAAAAGCTTTTGACAAAATTCAACACCCATTTATGATAAAAAACTCTCCAGAAAATGGGCATAGAGGGAAACTACCTCAATGTAATAAAGGCTGTATATAACAAACCCACAGCAAACATCATACTCAACGGTGAAAAACTGAAAGCATTTCCACGAAGATCAGGAACAAGACAAGGATGTTCATTCTCACCACTCATATTCAACATAGTTTTGGAAGTCCTAGCCACAGCAATTAGAGAAGAAAAAGAAATAAAAGGAATACAAATTGGAAAAGAAGAAGTGAAACTGTCACTGTTTGCAGATAACATGATACTATACAAAGAAAATCCTAAAGATGCCACCAGAAAATTACTAAACTAATCAATGAATTTGGTAAGGTTGCAGGATTCAAAATTAATGCACAGAAATCTCTGGCATTCCTATATACTAACAACAAAAAATCAGAAAGAGAAATTAAGGAAACAATCCCATTTATCACTGCAACAAAAAGAATAAAATATCTAGGAATAAACCTACCTAAGGAGGCTAAAGACTTGTACTCAGAAAACTATAAAACACTGATGAAAGAAATCAAAGATGACATAAACAGATGGAGAAATATACCATGATCTTGGATTGGAAGAATCAATATTGTGAAAATGACTATACTACCAAAAGCAATTTACAGATTCAATGCAATCCCTATCAAACTACTAATGGCTTTCTTCACAGAATTAGAACAAAAGATTTTACAATTTGTGTGGGAACACAAAAGACCCCGAATAGCCAAAGCAATCTTAAAAAAGAAAAATGGAGCTGGAGGAATCAGGCTCCCCGACTTCAAACTATTACAGTAATCAAGACAGTATGGTACTGGCACAAAAACAGAAATATAGATCAATGGTAGGATAGAAAGCCCAGAGATAAACCCATGCACAAATGGTCACCTAACTTATGACAAAGGAGGCAAGAACATACAATGGAGAAAAGACAGCCTCCTCAAGAAGTGGTGCTGGGAAAACTGGACAGCTACATGTAAAAGAATGAAATTAGAACACTAACACCAAAAACAAAAATAAACTCCAAATGGATTAAAGACCTAAATGTAAGACCAGACACTATAAAACTCTTACAGGAAAACATAGGAAAAGCTCTTTTTGACATAAACCACAGCAAGATCTTTTTTGACCCACCTCCTAGAGTAATGAAAATAAAAACAAAAATAAACAAATAGGACCTAATGAAACTTCAAAGCTTTTGCACAGCAAAGGAAACCGTAAACAAGATGAAAAGACAACACTCATAATGGGAGAAAATATTTGCAAATGAAACAATGGACAAAGGATTAATCTCCAAAATATACAAACAGCTCATGGAGCTCAATATCAAGAAAACAAGCAATCCAATTAAAAAATGGGTGGAAGACCTAAATAGACATTTCACTAAAGAAGAAATACAGATGGCCAAGAGGCACATGAAAAGATGCTCCACATGACTGATCATTAGAGAAATGCAAATCAAATCTAAATGAGGTATCACCTCATACCAGTCAGAATGGCCATCATCAAAATATGTACAAACAATAAACGCTGGAAAGAGTGTGGTGAAAAGGGAACCCTCCTGTACTGTTGGTGGGAATGTAAATTGATACAACCACTACAGAGAACAGTATGGAGATTCCTTAAAAAACTAAAATTAGAACTACCATATGACTCAGCACTCGCACTACTGGGCATATACCCTGAGAAGACCATAATTCAAAAAGAGTCATGTACCACAATGTTCATTGTAGCTCTATTTACAATAGCCAGGATATGGAAGCAACCTAAATGTCCATCGACAGATGAATGGATAAAGAAGATGTGGCACATATATACAATGGAATATTACTCAGCCATAAAAGGAAATGAAATTGAACTATTTGTAGTGAGGTGGATGGACCAAGAGTCTGTCATACATAGTGAAGTAAGTCAGAAAGAGATAAAAAAATACGATGTGCTAATGCATATGTATGGAATCTAAAAAAAAAAAAAGGTACTGATGAACCTAGTGGTAGGCAGGAATAAAGATGTAGACGTAGAGAATGGACTTGAGGACACAGGGGAGAGGAAGGAGAAGCTGGGGTGAAGTGAGAGTAGCATCAACATATATACACTACCAAATGTAAAATAGATTGCTAGTGGGAAGCAGCAGCTTAGCACAGGGAGATCAGCTCGGTGTTTTGCGATGACCTAGACGGGTGGGATAGGGAAGGTGGGAGGGAGGCTCAAGTGGGATGGGAGATGGGGATATATGTATGCATGTGACTAATTCACTTTGTTGTACGACAGAAACTAACAGTACTGTGAAGCAATTATACTCCAATAAAGATCTATTAAAGGGGCTTCCCTGGTGGCGCAGTGGTTGGGAGTCCACCTGCCGATGCAGGGGACACGAGTTCGTGCCCCGGTCCGGGAAGATCCCACATGCTGCGGAGTGGCTGGGCCCGTGAGCCATGGCCGCTGAGCCTGCGCATCCGGAGCCTGTGCTCCGCGAGGGGAGGGGCCACAGCGGTGAGAGGCCTGCGTACCACAAAAAAAAAAAAAGATCTATTAAAAAATATTTCATATATAAAGCCTACTTAACTTTTAAAATAGGAGAAATTATAGCATTTTTATCATCAGAGGAACATGTTTTTCCATCCATAAATGTTCATATAAATCATTTAATTCAGAAAACTGTCAGTAAACTGCTAATTTTAAAATGCTGAGAAAGATGCAATATGTCTCTTTTCACAGACATTATAGACATCTAGGAGCTTTCTTCTTTTTTTTTTTCAGCCACTGCACTCCTTTTTATTCGCTTCTTAGAGCTTTCATTTAATTTATCACGTATACAAGGAATAGTCTCAACATTCCTGTCCTACAAACTGTATCCCTCACTTTAAATTGAAGTTCAGAGCCCATTTCAGAAAAACATCTCAAGGGAAATTTCCCTCAATTAACTGTGGCTCATTCTTTGATCTGCACAATCCCTTCCTTATCTCTTTCTGTCAGAGTATTTCTTTGTATGTATTTGTATTCATTGAATACCAACCTATCTCGTCTTTTTTGAAAGATTATAAAATTCTGAGGGCATAAGTCACGTCTAATCTCAACTATAAACTTTAGGTTCCTATTATAGTGCTAACCATCTACACATACTTTACAAATGTTGTTGACCTATTTACAAGGACTTGAAATTCTATGTATAGATTTTGGAATCTCCTGCTTGACTGCATTAAATTCTTCGAATAATTTCTTCCTGTTCATCAGAAAAGTATATTTCAATGGATGATAAATAAATCATTTAGCAGTGTCTATTTTATAACTGGTTTTCAGCTTTGTAATAATGAAGGACAAGTTGGGAGAAATGTTGATGCTCTAAGACACTAATGTATTCACTGGATTCCAAAATGTATTGTGAGTAATTCTAAAGAGCAAAAGTAATTAACATTAAACAGCAAATAATAAAAACAGCATTATCTTCAGGAAACAGCAAGTGCAGAATGTAGTTGAGAGTTTGGGAAAAGTGTGTTGCCAGGAGAATGCCTGTTTGTTTATTTTCCAGCTGTGGGAGGTTGCTACAAATTCTATGGATCTCAAAGTGGATTCTAACCTAGACGTGTTTATATTTTGACAATAGCCTATCAAGTTATAAAATAGAAACCCTTTGCCTCACTTACTTGGCCCTACTGAAGTATTTTCTTGCTTTGCATACTTTTGTTTCATTTTTCCCAGGACCATATAAAAATAATCTAAATTGTCTTTCTTCAACTAAAGCAAAGAAAATAATAGCACAACAACACATTCTAAATCAGCAGTTCTTAACTTTGGCTGTACATTGGAATCACCATGGAGGTGTTAACAAATACACTGCTTCCCCCACAACCCAGGGGTTTTTTTGTTTGTTTTGTTGTTGTTCCGGGTAGAGTTGGGGATCAGTATTGTTTTTAAGCTCATTCAGGTTTTTCAAATGTGAAGCCATGTTCCAAAGACCCAGCAGAAGGTCTGGCTCTTTTTCTTTGTGACTGGCTGAAACAAATAAGAATCCTACCAAATCCTACCGAGAACCAACCCCATCTATTTCACTTTGACATTTAGTTTCTAAGAATAGAGAGAAATAAATGCAACCGGAATGTGTACAGGTAAGTGAAAACAACTGGAATTTCACTAAATCTACTACTCCTTGGATATATTTACTGATTATTTGTGTGTGTGTGTGTGTGTGTGCGTGCGCGCATGTTTGAAAGGTTTATGGATTTGACAATGACATAGAAAACAGAAATATGTAAACAAAACACTTAAAAAGTTGCTAAGATTTATACCAGAAGTGTGTAAATAGCACATTTATCTGCTTTGTTTGACACTATTTACACTATAACATTGCTAACATGGTTATGAGTGTTCCTCTGTAAAGAATTCGTAAAAATTTTACTTGATTCTAATTTTCCTCTCTCCTCACTATCAGACAATATCCAAAAAGTATTGCAGAAAGTCAAAAGCATTCATCCTCTCTCTCTGAAGTTTTACACTGCATATTATCACTGTGGGTAACTTTCTAAGATCTTTCAAGTTTGGGAGGTAACAGGAATTATTTCCTTAATGTAAAATGGTAAGGTCATAGAGAGTTAATATGAAGTGTCAAAGCTTTGATTGGTTAAGAATTGAAATTTTAGATGAAGGGCCAGTAACTGAGAGTCAACTGAACTACATTATAACCTCTTGGAGAAGGCTTCTAGAGGCAGCATGTTGAGGACGGTAAGAAACATAGGAGAAACCACCTATTTAAACCCTGAGGTCATTATGAAGTTACAGCTGACTGGGTTCTACTGTCCTGGTGGATTGAAGTTTACTTAAAAGGTAGGACAGCAGGAGAGGATGGATCAAGAATCATCAATCAGAAAGAAGTCATTACAGGTAGATCTATGAGTATATCAAGACAGGAAGGCAGAATTGAAATCAGGAAACTGAGCAATCGGAATGAGGGGCTGGGATCACTGGAGCAGGAGATAGGCAGTAGTCAGAAGAAAGAGAAAAGGGAGGGTCAGTAAGAACAAGAAGTTACAGAAAGGAGGCATGAATGAGTAAAAGGGACCCAAGGCTCTTCTGAGGTGCTCCTTCTGAGGAAGCTAGAGGTGCTCCTTCTGAGGAAGCTAGTGTGCTGCTGGGCGGAACAAGCAAATAGGCAGAACTGAACAATGAGTATACTAGAATGAACCCTATATTTACTCATATTTTCATTCTTTATTCAACAAATATTTACTGCATGCCTAGTATACACCAGGCACTACACTGGATTCTGAGGAAGTGCAGATGAACAAAATGGACCTTCTAAATAGCTTTCCTTCTCTATTCTACACCATGTACTGTCACAGAGAATGGCCGATGGAAAATGTCTCTAAGGAGATTGCAACAATTCTTTCCCTTCTGCTAGCTTTGGGGAGGCCCGGTCCCTTAGCTAGTTTTTTGGGTTTGCTTTATTTATTTTTATGAGTAATAATGCATAATATTTAAACTTTTATGTTTGCTCTGTTTGAGTTTATATTTGCACAGGTGTAGCCAGTATTAACATTTGACACTTAAATTGTATTGATTTTAAGTTTGCTCTTGAATTGTACAGTTCCCACTGGTTTCCCTCTTGGTAATGGGCAGCTGGACATGACTGATAAAAAGCCCAGACTCCTTTTGGAATAAACTATCAAAATATTTGAACAAATGACACCATCATTTTGAACATATCTGGAAAAACTGAGTTAAGAGAGGCTGTCTTTGACAAGGGTCACCCAACGGTATTCTTTCACCAGGCAGTGAGGGCTTCCTGTTCTCCTGTGAGCCCAGGGACTGCCCTGGTACCCACTGATGCCCAGGTATGGCAGTAACTGAAGAAGGGTCACAGTTTTGTATCTTTCTTCCTTCTAAACTCCTTACCCTATTATAATTTAGATAATGGGTCTGAAGGCGTATAGTAATAAAGTCTGAATGCTACGGAATTGCACTAACTGGTTATATAAAGCATCATTAGTGCTGTGCTGAAACTCCAAACACAGGGTTTAAGTTTAGACATACAAAACTTACCACTTCAGGCAAGCACAGAAACTACCGATCCGATATACCCATTCCTTCTAGTCCTGTCCCACATGGTTCTCCAGTCAGGGTCACATTATTACATTTACGGTCCCTATGTATCATGAAACACTTACACCATTAAAAAATAATTAAAGGTTCTATTTTTGACTGAGGATGAAAAGACAAAGATATGAATACTATATGTTACAATATTTTCTTCTATCTAAAACTACACTTCTTTTCTTCTGATTTTAAAGGAAATTAAAACATTTCATGAGTTTCTAAAAGTATTGTGAATCCTAGGCAATCTGTCTACTCAACCAGATGGATAGGATGTCTCTGCCTCTGGAAACTTCTACCTCATCCTGCTGGCATCAATTTACTGTACCACCCGATCTCCCTTTGCTTTTCGTTTTTAATGTAAACTCAAACTTTAGATTTCTTTTTTGGAACAAAACAGGCTCTTTTCTGATTTGTTAAGGTTATTTCTGATTTGTAAAAATGATCCCCCACCCATGTTTTTAGTAACCCATGTTTTCCCTCATTCAATCTTGGCTGCCACAGTCAGAAAGAAAAAGAACATAGAGGAACAGACTCTTAGTAATGTGAGGAGAAGCATAAAAGAAGAGAGTGGATAGTGCTAAAGAGGAAAAAGCATGGATTTCCATTTTCCACCTCATTTTCTTCCTGAGAATCTTTACCTCTAACCACCTATACTCAAACCATTTTTCCAGGAGTCATGTTTCCACCAAATCTCTATTTTCACTACCCATCACTAGAAGAAATCTCTAGGAAGAGAGGGCTCTAAAGGACTGCCCCAATTACTGCTGCTGCAAACAAACTACCCTAAACTTAGGGGTTCAAATCAATCATTTTATTTTCTTCACAGCATCTGTGGGTGAGGGATTTGGCTTATCTATCCTCTATGTGGTCTGGGACCTCGGCTGGGAGGACTCCTTGGCTCCATGGAGATGAGTTAGTAGTTGGAAAGGGTCTGGAATCATTGGAGACAATTTCACAGTGGCTGACGCCAGCTGTCAGCTGGGACCTCACTGGGGGCTGGTGACTGACATACTTACACAGGGCATCTTCATGTGGCCTGAGTTTCCTTTCCTTACAGCATGGCAGCCTCAGGGTCGGAGGATTTCTTAATAGCAGCTCAGATTTCCAACACAGAGTATTTCAAGAAAACCAGATGGAAGCTGTGTGGCCTGCTCTTACCTAGCTGCAGAAGACACATTGCACTAATTCTGCCTTACTCTACAGGTCCAAACAGAGACATATCCTGTCGGAGTCAAGGGGAGGGGACATAGTTCCCACCTCTCAATGGGAAGAGGGTCAAATAATTTGTGGACATGTTTTAAACCACCACAGGTTTTAACTAATCCTGTAACCCATTACTTTCTATCTCAACTGCATGTTGTTAAAATCATTAGGCTCAAATACTACTATTCCACCTTCTCTAGGACAGCAGAGCCTCCTCCCCCATCACTGTATACCTTTCTTATGTAGAATAAGAACAAATGCTCTATCAAAATACCTCCAAATTAAGGAACTGCACAGCCCAGTTCTGGAAGTGGGGTGGAGGGGTGCAATTATTGAGCAAATAGCCATTTGCTCAAGGCCCTTATTGTTTCATGCTATAGAAATTCAGGCTATAATGTCCAGCATAATCAAATAATATTTCAAAAACTCTTAAAAATTATTGTCTCTGTACATAAATAAGAATCCTAGGATAAAGCTACAGGTTTGGCAGAGCACTTTAATAAATTATAATGGGCTTACTTCAAGCAGAAACCTTAGATGCTCTCCTCAAGATTTCTTAGAATTTGTTCATCTGTGACCCTTCCACATTTCAGTTGAACACAACTTGGTGTATAATTAACAAAATAGTTCCTGATATAACACTAATACTTTGTCCTAAAAATTTCCAAAGCCTTACTTATATCCTGTGTACTTGACAGTCTTAAACTAGGTGAATGAATAAATGAATGAATGGGTTTACTGTTTGCAATGATTTTCTACCCATTATTCTGGTCTTTGAAGGTTTTTAATTCTACAATGATAAAGATTATATAACATTCTTCTTAAGTATACTGTTTAGCACCTAACTTTTCTTAATTGATTAAAATGGAAATATTTACTATCAACCACAAACACAAGGGTCTGTGTAGAAGTGTGGTGAGAGGTGATATACTGACTGGAAATCTACAGAAATGCAGATATCTCATTTACAGCATGGGGGGAGGGGGGCGGTACAGAGTAGGATAACCTGGAGGGAAAAGGAAATGAGAGTTTCTACCTCTGTTCTGTTGAGATTGGACTTGAACCTACTTGCTAGTAACAGGGGCCTATGTGAAGAAAGAGAACCACACAGGCATCTAGCCTAGTGGTGGGGGTAGGAAGGGAGTTAGGATGATGAAAAGAGGTGATTTGTGATTCCAGTTCAGAAATAACATTAAAGACTCCAAGTCCCAAGGGATTTCCAGTTATCACTATATAAGGAAGTTTGGAACTGTGAGAAAAAGATGACTATAAGAACATAGTAAGATTCAGAGATCTTTGCAACTCCTCTATGCTAGTTCTTTTTATAATCTTCTGTTTTTCTGCTCTGATTTATGATAAAATTCTTGAAGCTAAAAATCACTGTGGCTTATCCAGTGGCAACCTTGTGGGCTGTTCTATTGGACAGGCTTAGTTAAAAGACAGGTTGAGATACAGAAAGACTAAAAAAGATAGTTTTGGGTGACTGCTAAGGACAAAAGAATAGTTTGGAGCACAACTTACCTTGAGAAAAATGTTAGAAGGGCAATAATAGGAAAACAAAGAACAAACATATGAGCAAAAGACAAAGACAGCATACAGGCTTGTCTGTGTATCCCTGACTTAAAATTTTTCAGTCATGCCTTTAGAAGCAACCCTCTCCACTCAATAGCTACTACAGTGACACAGGCACTGACAGCTAAGGTTACTTAGGAGCCAGAGCAGAGCCCAGAGCTCTCCAAAGATTTTCTGATAATTCTCACATGCTCCTACTCTCTTTTATTTAAGTGTTTTTACCCTGTCAGTTGGGCATCGGAGTGTTTCACCTTTGCAAGTATGACCTTCACTTTCCAGTTGGGTCTCCAAGGCCCAGGCCTCCTCAGGTATCTCTATCAACCATGGGTTGGCCTGGGTATCTGGATAAAACTACTTCTGTTTAATACTCCCATCCCAACCCAGTAAGAAGTAGGGTACTTTTTGAAAAAGACCCAAACATGAGGTTTATTGTAGAAACATGTCCAGATCAAAAATTGTTTGTCTGGAGACAATAGGTTGGCTTCTTCTACAGGCAGGAGTCTCCTTTTAATTAGCTAAAGGTAAACTATGCCTCTAGCCATGAAGCCTCAGTTGTGTATCATTTTAGATCATGATTAGAAATGTCCATTTTTATTACTTTACTAGCTCAGCCTTGGCCCTTCTTTCCTGTTGAGTTATATAGGACTGAGACAGGCCCAAGCACCAGAAATGAGGCAAATGCTAGAAGTGCTGGGTCCTTGTGTACTTTATCTTCATATCTTTGTCTTCCCTCTACCTGGTGTAATGGGCTCTTTTGAATAAACTTTCTCCTTAACTCTCCAACCTACAATTAATTTAAACAATCATATCGGGTTAAGGGCTGAAACAAACCTATTTAATTTGAATAAATGTAAAGTTCAGCTCCTCTATGCATTTCTAAGCTTCTTTTGGGAAGGAACTATGTTTCTTATGCTTTTATTTCTGTCATAACCTCTATCAGAACATTCACTGAGGATATGTTGTTAAAGGCCAGGTTTTGGAATTTGTAGAATTCCCCAGGATCAGATGCTGTTTTTGTGAAGTGTTCTAGTTTGGGGCTGGGATATGCCTGTTTGAGGTTGGGTATGCAACTTGTCCAAAGGACAGAGATGTAGAAGCTGACAGAGGCAGGCCAATACAAGACAGTTACTCGGAGGTGGTACCTAAGCTAGACTGGGGAGGGAAGACAGAAGCCAGTGAGCACAGCCCTGGGTAAGGGATGGGAAGACAGTCAACAGACAGAGCCTCAAGCTGGAAGGACTAGGATATTTTTTTCTTTTTGCTTAACTGTAATTTTTATTTTTTTCTACAGGAAATATGAATTATATATATTTTTTGAAATCTTAGGAAACAGTTTCTTGTTAAAGTCTGGAAAAAAACCTAAGAATCAAATTAGAGTAATCCCAAATAATTTCAATGTACTTAACTTTAATTCACATTTAAAATACTGTGTAAATTGAAGTGGCAATCAAATGTACATTCATTTTTATTGGATTTTTACATTTTTCACTTATTTTCTTTTATTTTAATGTTCAGCCCTCCTCACTCCCACTTTCCTACCTTCCTCTCTACCCTGTTAAATCAAATTTTCACTATTGAATGTATGTTTTTTCATATTTTTATGACAATAGGCAAGCATGCATATGTATACACCCATGCAAAGACTCACATACATATACAAATGAAGAATTTAGTTATCGTGTAATTGTTTACTTTACTCAAAAAGATTGTTCAATACCCATTTTTCTCTATCTTTCTATTCTTACTAAACAAAAAACCACAGAAATCACTCCGAATCAATTATCCGTTGGTACAGCTTTAATTCATTCTTTTTTAACAGCTGCAAAATTGTGATATGTATTTACCATATTTTCAGTTATTCCCCTATTGAAGATCCATTGCTTTCTATTTAGTACTTGGCTACTCAACACACTGCAATAAATATGCCTCCTACTGGTGCTTTGTTTTATGGCTGAACTAGCAAGAAGAGGGGTTTCTGTGTCAGAAGGTAAATGCATTTTTAATTTAAATAGACATTGCATTCCAAAATGTCTTTAATACTTTAGGTTTTACACTTGCCAGTCAAGTTATCACCCTTTCAAATTATTGGCAGGCTCACAGCTATAACGTGATGTCTCGTCAATATTTTTGCATAGAAAGTTAACCATCAGTTTGAGCATTATTTTCATATACTTGATCACTTGAAGATGATCTCTGTGAATTGACTCTTATTATTGAGCTACTATTCTCATCCTGACAAATTTTCAGGGTCCTGTGTGTACTATAGAAACAACACTCTGGTCGGGACCCTGGGAAGATGGCGGAAGAGTAAGACGCGGGGATCACCTTCCTCCCCACAGATACATCAGAAATTCATCTACACGTGGAACAACTACAGAACACCTACTGAACGCTGACAGAAGACCTCAGACCCCCCAAAAGGCAAGAAACTCCCCACATACCTGGATAGGGCAAAAGAAAAAAGAATAAACAGAGACAAAAGGATAGGGACGGGACCTGCACCAGTGGGAGGGAGCCGTGAAGGAGGAAAGGTTTCCACACACTACAAGCCCCTTCGCGGGCGGAGACTGCAGGTGGCGGAGGGGGAAAGCTTCGGAGTAGCGGAGGAGAGCACAGCAACGGGTGTGGAGTGCAAAGTGGAGAGATTCCGGCACAGAGGATCGGTGCCCTCAGGCACACACCAGCCCGAGAGGCTTGGCTTGTCTGCTCGGTCGCCGGGGCGGGCGGGGCTGGGAGCTGAGGCTCGGGTATCGGCTTTCAGTCGGAGCGCAGGGAGAGGACTGGGGCTGGCGGCAGGAAGAGAGCCTGAGGGGGTTAGTACACCACGGCTAGCCCGGAGGGAGTCCGGGGAAAGGGTCTGGAGCTGCCGAAGAGGCAAGAGGCTTTTTCATCCCTTTTGTTTCCTGGTGCGCGAGGAGAGGGCATTAAGAGGGCTGCTTTGGGAAGCTCCGGAGACGGGCGCGAGCCGCGGCTAAAGGCGCGGACCCCGGAGACGGGCGTGGGACGCTGGGGCTGCTGCTGCTGCCGCCGCCGCGGGGCCTGTGAGCGAGCGCGGGTCACTGTCCGCCCCGCCTTCCGGGGGGCCTGTGCACCTCGCCACTGCCGGGGTCCCAGAACCCGGGGACGGCTTTCCCGGGAAAGTGCACGGAGCGCCTCGGTCTGGTGCAACGTCACGCCGGCCTCTCCCGCCGCAGGCCCGCCCCACACTGCGCGCCCCTCCCTCCCCTCTGCCTGAGTGAGCCAGAGCCCCCACATCAGCGGCTCCTTTAAACCCGTCCTGTCTGAGCGAAGAACGGACGCCCTCCGGCGACCTACACGCAGAGGCGGGGCCGGTCCAAGGCTGAGACCCGGGAGCTGTGAAAGCAGAAAAGAGACAGGGAAATCTCTCTGTGCAGCCTCGGAGGCAGCGGATTAAAGCTCCACGGTCCACTTGATGTGCCCTGCGTCTGTGTAGTGCATGAATAGACAGCGAATCATCCCAAATTGAGGAAGTGGACTTTGAGGACAAGATTTAAGACTTTCCCCCCTTTTCCTCTTTTTACAACGAATTATCCCAAATTAAGGAGGTGGACTTAGCAAGATTTCAGACTTCTCGCCCTTTTCCTCTTTTTACAACGAAGTAACCCAAATTGAGGAGGTGGACTTGGAGAGCAAGATTTTTGATTTTTCCCCCTGCTCTCTTTTTGTGAATGTGTATGTGTATTCTTCTGTGTAAGATTCTCTCTGTATAGCTTTGCTTCCACCATATGTCCCAGGGTTCTATCGGTCCGTTTTTTTTTTCAATAATTACTTTTAAATTTTAATAACGCTACTATATTTCACACTTTATTCTATTTTACTTTACCTGCTCTTTCTTTTTTTCCTACCTTCCCTTCCTCCCTCCCTCCCTCCGCCCCTCCTTTCCTTCTTTCTCTTTCTTTCCTTCCTCCCTCCCTCCCTTCTTCCTTTCACTCTTTTTCTTTCCTTCCTCCCTCCCTCCCTCCCTCCTGTCTTTCTTTCCTTCCTCCCTCCCTCCCACGCCTCTTCCTTTCACTTTCTTTTTTTTTTTTTTTTTTTTTTTTTGCAGTATGCGGGCCTCTCACTGTTGTGGCCTCTCCTGTTGCAGAGCACTGGCTCCGGACACGCAGGCTCAGCGGCCATGGCTCACGGGCCCAGCCGCTCCGCGGCATGTGGGATCCTCCCGGACCGGGCCACGAACCCGTGTCCCCTGCATCGGCAGGCGGACTCTCAACTACTGCGCCACCAGGGAAGCCCTCCTTTCACTTTCTTATTCTTTCCTCCCTCCCTCCCTCCTGTCTTTCTTTCTTTCTTTCCTTCCTCCCTCCCTCCCTCCCTTCTTCCATTCACTCTTCCTTTTTCTTTCATTCCTCCCTCTCTCCCTTTCTTTCTTTCCATCCTTCCTCCCTCCCTCCCTCCTTTCTTCCTTTCTTCCTTCCTTCCTTTCTTTCCCTCTCTCTTTCTTTCTTCTACTAATTCTTTCTTTCTACTTTTTCTCCCTTTTATTCTGAGCCGGGTAGATGAAAGGCTCTTGGTGCTGCAGCCAGGAGTCAGTGCTGTGCCTCTGAAGTGGGAGAGCCAACTTCAGGACACGGGTCCACAAGAGACCTCCCAGCTCCACATAATATCAAGCAGCGAAAATCTCCCAGGGATCTCCATCTCAACACCAGCACCCAGCTTCAGTCAACGACCAGCAAACTACAGTGCTGGTCACCCTATGCCAAGCAACTAGCAAGGCAGGAACACAACCCCACCCATTAACAGAGAGGCTGCCTAAAAACATAATAAGGGCCCAAAACACACCACCAGACGTGGACCTGTCCACCAGAAAGACAAGATCGAGCCTCAACCACCAGAACACAGGCTCTAGTCCCCCCCACCAGGAAGCCTACACAACCTACTGAAACAACCTTGGCCACTGGGGACAGACACCAAAAACAACAGGAACTACGAATCTGCAGCCTGCAAAAAGGAGACCCCAAACACAGTAACATAAGCAAAATGAGAAGACAGAAAAACACACAGCAGGTGAAGGAGCAGGATAAAAACCTACCAGACCTAACAAATGAAGAGGTAACAGGCAGTCTACCTGAAAAAGAATTCAGAATAATGATAGTAAAGATGATCCAAAATCTTGGAAATAGGATAGACAAAATGCAAGAAACAGTTAACAAGGACCTAGAAGAACTAAAGATGAATCAAGCATCGATTAAAAACACAATAAATGAAATGAAAAATACTCTAGATGGGATCAATAGCAGAATAACTGAGGCAGAAGAACGGATAAGTGAGGTGGAAGATAAAATAGTGGAAATAACTGATGCAGAGCAAAATAAAGAAAAAAGAATGAAAAGAACAGAGGACAGTCTCAGAGACCTCTGGGACAACATTAAACTCACCAACATTCGAATTATAGGGGTTCCAGAAGAAGAAGAGAAAAAGAAAGGGACTGAGAAAATATTTGAAGAGATTATAGTTGAAAACTTCCCTAATATGGGAAAGGAAATGGTTAATCAAGTCCAGGAGGCACAGAGAGTCCCATACAGAATAAATCCAAGGAGAAATACGCCAAGACACATATTAATCAAACTGTCAACAATTAAACACAAAGAAATCATATTAAAAGCAGCAAGGGAAAAACAACAAATAACACACAAGGGAATCCCCATCAGGTTAACAGCTGATCTCTCAGCAGAAACTCTACAAGCCAGAAGGGAGTGGCAGGACATAATTAAAGTGATGAAGGAGAGAAACCTGCAACCAAGATTACTCTACCCAGCAAGGATCTCATTCAGATTTGATGGAGAAATTAAAACCTTTACAGACAAGCAAAAGCTGAGAGAGTTCAGCACCACCAAACCAGCTTTACAACAAATGCTAAAGGAACTTCTCTAGGCAACAAACAAAACAGAAGGAATATACCTACAATAACGAACCCAAAGCAATTAAGGAAATGGGAATAGGAACATACATATCAATAATTACCTTAAATGTAAATGGACTAAATGCTCCCACCAAAAGACACAGATTGGCTGAATGGATACAAAAACAAGACCCATATATATGCTGTCTACAAGAGACCCACTTCAGACCTAGAGACACATACAGACTGAAAGTAAGGGGATGGAAAAAGATATTCCATACAAATGGAAATCAAAAGAAAGCTGGAGTAGCAATTCTTATATCAGACAAAATAGACTTTAAAATAAAGACTATTAGAAGAGTCAAAGAAGGACACTACATAATGATAAAGGGATCGATCCAAGAAGAAGATATAACAATTGTAAATATTTATGCACCCAACATAGGAGCACCTCAATACATAAGGCAAATACTAACAGCCATAAAAGGGGAAATTGACAGTAACACAATCATAGTAGGGGACTTTCTTAACACCCCACTTTCACCAATGGACAGATCATCCAAAACGAAAATAAATAAGGAAATACAAGCTTTAAATGATACATTAAACAAGATAGACTTAATTGATATTTATAGGACATTCCATCCAAAAACAACAGAATACACATTTTTCTCAAGTGCTCATGGAACATTCTCCAGGATAGATCATATCTTAGGTCACAAATCAAGCCTTGGTAAATTTAAGAAAATTGAAATTGTATCAAGTATCTTTTCCAACCACAATGCTATGAGACTAGACATCAATTACAGGAAAAGATCTGTAAAAAATACAAACACATGGAGGCTAAACAATACACTACTCAATAACGAAGTGATCACTGAAGAAATCAAAGAGGAAATTAAAAAATACCTAGAAACAAATGACAATGGAGACACGACGACCCAAAACCTATGGGACGCAGCAAAAGCAGTTCTAAGGGGGAAGTTTATAGCAATACAATCCCACCTTAAGAAACAGGAAACATCTCGAGCAAACAACCTGACCCTGCACCTAAAGCAATTAGAGAAAGAAGAACAAAAAACCCCCAAAGCTAGCAGAAGGAAAGAAATCATAAAGATCAGATCAGAAATAAATGAAAAAGAAATGAAGGAAACGATAGCAAAGATCAATAAAACTAAAAGCTGGTTCTTTGAGAAGATAAACAAAATAGACAAACCATTAGCCAGACTAATCAAGAAAAAAAGGGAGAAGACTCAAATCAATAGAATTAGAAATGAAAAAGGAGAAGTAACAACTGACACTGCAGAAATACAAAAGATCTTGAGAGATTACTACAAGCAACTCTATGCCAATAAAATGGACAACCTGGAAGAAATGGACAAATTCTTAGAAATGCACAACCTGCCAAGACTGAATCAGGAAGAAATAGAAAATATGAATAGACCAATCACAAGCACTGAAATTGAAACTGTGATAAAAAATCTTCCAACAAACAAAAGCCCAGGACCAGATGGCTTCACAGGCGAATTCTATCAAACATTTAGAGAAGAGCTAACACCCATCCTTCTCAAACTCTTCCAAACAATTTCAGAGGAAGGAAAACTCCCAAACTCATTCTATGAGGCCACCATCACCTTGATACCAAAACCAGGCAAGGATGTCACAAAGAAAGAAAACTACAGGCCAATATCACTGATGAACATAGATGCAAAAATCCTCAACAAAATACTAGCAAACAGAATCCAACAGCACATTAAAACAATCATACACCATGATCAAGTGGGGTTTATTCCAGGAATGCAAGGATTCTTCAATACATGCAAATCAATCAATGTGATACACCATATTAACAAGTTGAAGGAGAAAAACCATATGATCATCTCAATAGATGCAGAGAAAGCTTTCGACAAAATTCAACACCCATTTATGATAAAAACCCTGCAGAAAGTAGGCATAGAGGGAACTTTCCTCAACATAATAAAGGCCATATATGACAAACCCACAGCCAACATTGTCCTCAATGGTGAAAAACTGAAACCATTTCCACTAAGATCAGGAACAAGACAAGGTTGCCCACTCTCACCACTCTTATTCAACCTAGTTTTGGAAGTTTTAGCCACAGCAATCAGAGAAGAAAAGGAAATAAAAGGAATCCAAATCGGAAAAGAAGAAGTAAAGCTGTCACTGTTTGCAGATGACATGATACTATACATAGAGAATCCTAAAGATGCTACTAGAAAACTACTAGAGCTAATCAATGAATTTGGTAAAGTAGCAGGATACAAAATTAATGCACAGAAATCTCTGGCATTCCTGTACACTAATGATGAAAAATCTGAAAATGAAATCAAGAAAACACTCCCATTTACCATTGCAACAAAAATAATAAAATATCTAGGAATAAACCTACCTAAGGAGACAAAAGACCTGTATGCAGAAAATTATAAGACACTGATGAAAGAAATTAAAGATGATATAAATAGATGGAGAGATATACCATGCTCCTGGATTGGAAGAATCAATATTGTGAAAATGACTCTACTACCCAAAGCAATCTACAGATTCAATGCAATCCCTATCAAACTACCACTGGCATTTTTCACAGAACTAGAACAAAAAATTTCACAATTTGTTTGGAGAAACAAAAGACCCCGAATAGCCAAAGCAATCTTGAGAACGAAAAACGGAGCTGGAGGAATCAGGCTCCCTGACTTCAGACTATACTACAAAGCTACAGTAATCAAGACAGTGTGGTACTGGCACAAAAACAGAAAGATAGATCAATGGAACAGGATAGAAAGCCCAGAGATAAACCCATGCACATATGGTCAACTTATCTTTGATAAAGGAGGCAGGAATGTACAGTGGAGAAAGGACAGCCTCTTCAATAAGTGGTGTTGGGAAAACTGGACAGGGACATGTAAAAGTATGAGATTAGATCATTCCCTAACACCATACACAAAAATAAGCTCAAAATGGATTACAGACCTAAATGTAAGGCCAGAAACTATCAAACTCTTAGAGGAAAACATAGGCAGAACACTCTATGACATAAATCACAGCAAGATCCTTTTTGACCCACCTCCTAGAGAAATGGAAATAAAAACAAAGATAAACAAATGGGACCTAATGAAACTTCAAAGCTTTTGCACAGCAAAGGAAACCATAAAGAAGACCAAAAGACAACCCTCAGAATGGGAGAAAATATTTGCAAATGAAGCAACTGATAAAGGATTAATCTCCAAAATTTATAAACAGCTCATGCAGCTCAATAGCAAAAAAACAAACAACCCAATCCAAAAATGGGCAGAAGACTTAAATAGGCATTTCTCCAAAGAAGATATACAGACTGCCAACAAACACATGAAAGAATGCTCAACATCTTTAATCATTAGAGAAATGCAAATCAAAACTACAATGAGATATCATCTCACACCATTCAGAATGGCCATCATCAAGAAATCTAGAAACAATAAATGCTGGAGAGGGTGTGGAGAAAAGGGAACACTCTTGCACTGCTGGTGGGAATGTGAATTGGTACAGCCACTATGGAGAACAGTATGGAGGTCCCTTAAAAACTAAAAATAGAACTACCATATGATCCAGCAATCCCACTACTAGGCATATACCCTGAGAAAACCATAATTCAAAAAGAGACATGTACCAAAATGTTCATTGCAGCTCTATTCACAATAGCCCGGAGCTGGAAACAACCTAGGTGTCCATCATCGGATGAATGGATAAAGAAGATGTGGCACATATATACAATGGAATATTACTCAGCCATAAAAAGAAACGAAACTGAGCTATTTGTAATGAGGTGGATAGACCTAGAGTCTGTCATACAGAGTGAAGTAAGTCAGAAAGAGAAAGACAAATACTGTATGCTAACACATATATATGGAATTTAAAAAAAAATGTCATGAAGAACCTAGGGGTAAAATGGGAATAAAGACACAGACCTACTTGAGAATGGACTTGAGGATATGGGGAGGGGGAAGGGTAAGCTGTGACAAAGGGAAAGAGAGGCATGGACATATATACACTACCAAACGTAAGGTAGATAGATAGTGGGAAGCAGCCGCAGAGCACAGGGAGATCAGCTCGGTGCTTTGTGGCCGCCTGGAGGGGTGGGATGGGGAGGGTGGGAGGGAGGGAGATGCATGAGGGAAGGGATGTGGGAACAGATGTATATGTATGACTGATTTACTTTGTTATAAAGCAGAAACTAATAAAAAAAAAAAAAGAAAAAAAACAACACTCTGTCAGTATTCTCCAGTATACATATTTTTCTTTCAAAACCTATTATGCATCTTTTGATTGATATTTTGTCTGTGTTATCTTTTGCTACAAATTTATATACCTTATCTCTTACAGCTTCTGGGTTTTCAGTCTTATTTAAGAAAGTTATACTTGTTACTAGCTATTGTACATATACACGTATTACTAGTCTCCTAGATGTTTGCAAAATTTTTTTTTTAACTTTTTACAAATAAATCTTCAATCCATCTGTAATTAGTTTTTTGTACATGGTGTAAGATGCAAATGGATAGCTGACTGTGCCAGGGCTAATTATTAATGATCAATCTTTTCCCTGTGAAATGAAATACTACCTTTGTCAAATATAAAATCTTCTGTTATATACTACAATCAATTTCTAGACTCCCTTTTTCTTCTATGTCATGCTGATAAAATAATGATTGAATATCTGTTTTACAGGTTTTTCTACAGTTATGCTGTGTCTTACTATTCTTATGTATGTGTGGGTGAGAGAGAGATTGAGAGAGAGAGATCTATAAAACCCATTCAGTTATATAAATTTTAAGGCTTTTTTTTTTTTACACTTTCAAAAATTCCCAGTTGGGATTCTGACTGATATTAAATCAAGTCCACATTTGTTTTGGAAGCATAAACATTTTCTATTATAGTGTATCCCCAAAACCTGATTTGTCTTTCCATTTGTTGAGATATTTGTTTTATATCCTTTAATGAGATTTTTATTTTTCCTCATGTAGGTACTAAACCTTTAACAATATTTTCCTAAGTACATAAAAGCATATGAGTACACTTTATGACAGTTACCTAATCCCAGCAAAGCTTATGGGATCTATTGCAATAAGTCAAACATGTGATTTTGTGTGCATGTGTGTGTGTATTGTGCTGATAATGCATATCCATTTTCTTTATATTATAGTCTAAATATAACTTATGGGCCCTTCCTCTCTCCTATCTACAATTACCTTAATTAGATAGTTTATAACTCCATATCTCTTCAACCTGTTCTATTCTGTAGTAAATGACCCTATATTATCCATCTCTATATACTCCCAATTTCCTTATTAGTATATAGTCCTCTTTCCCAAAGGAGTTACTACAATCACCAGTTCTTTTCATTCAGGACCAGAACGTGAGCCCCTGACTGACTCTTAGAAGTGACAGAGATTCCATGCTTTACACAGCCAACTTCTATCTGTCCGCCTGTCTGCCTATCTATCTATCATCTATCCATTCTCATGTGGTTGATTTAAAATACACAACATTTCCCAATTTCAACTGAAGTTTATACATATATTATTTGTCTGATGAAACACTTAAGAAAACACAAGTTTGGACCTTGATATAAAAAAGCAGGGGAGAGAGAAGGCTATGAATAATATTCTAAGATCCAACTAAGGAAATACACAACAAAGTAAATGCATATCCAAGACAAAAATCCCACCTCAGCCTAGGTGGTGACCAGAGACTGTGGACCCATACAGCCAGGCCAGTTAGAACCCTGCTTTGTACTAGTAGCTATTTTTAACTCACAAGCCAAAGGCATCTGTTTCCATAACAAAAGAACGGATGCTGGATTGTATTCAAGGACTTATAATATGTCTAATAAAAATTAAGACAAAACATAGACTATACAATTTAAAGCCTAAATATGGCAAAATTTATTTAGAAAAGTTTCATTTAGAGGAAATTAATCACAGCTGATTTGTCCTATTCTGGTCTACAGAAGTTTGTGTCTCCCATTTTAGTCAACTTATTAAGAATGGACAAATCTGAGGGTCTGGACTTGAATTCCTGTTCTGATACAAATGAACTGTGGAAAGTTGGACAAATTAAATTTCCAAGGCCACATTTATGAAAGAGAGATTATAATCCTATATATTGACATATATCAGTGGTTGTCAACTGGGCCAATTTTTTTGTTACAACTGGGAGGTTGTTACTGGCATCTAGTCAGTAGAGGCCAGGGATCCTACAAGACATTGTACAGTGCATAGGACAGAACACACAACAAGGAATTATCCAGCCTAAAACGTTACTAGTGCTGATGTTGAGAAACTGCTTTATAGGGATTTTGGATGATTAAGTGGGATACTCCTTATGAGGACATTGAACAGGCCTGGTCTATGGGAAGCATGTACATGGTTGCTTCTCTCATTATTACTGTTATTAATGATCTGAACTCATTCATTTTTTTCATTCAACATTTTCTGTGAATACTTTGTGATTGCTTGTGGGGAGGGATGAAGTGGTAAAGTACGATACAATGAGCAGCAAATTCTGCATGTAAGTAAAATGCCACAGGAATAGTGACTTACCAAGGAAAATTTGCTGATTAGCATTTTACAGTATCCCCAACCCTTTAAATCCAAATGCTTACTTTCTTCCATGATTCTTTTACTTGTTCTTAGAACTCCCTTCAGAAATAGCAACTCAGGACAAGCCCTTAAAGTGAATTCCATCAAATGCTAAAACAAGCAAACAAAATGCAACAATCCCTGTAGGCAATTTCTGTCTTGCACTCTTTGTTTAATCAGACATGTCATAATAATATGGCATCTTGTATAAAAGGTCCTCTTAAAGATAATAAAAAGGAAAATATTCACACAGTCACTGAATTAATAATAATGTAATCTGAAAGACCAAAAGTATATAAATGTTGTATGTGTTACACCCCCGGAGACTAGTGAGCCATTACATGGATGATTTCAATTCTGCTTTGGGTAACTCAAGGTCTATTTGGTTCGTATCAGGATTTTTTGGTTAATGAATAAGACCTGAAGTACTTAACAAAGGGAAAAAAGGGATTTTAGTTAAAGATTAATATCAGATCAGCTAAGCTTTACTGAGTTCACACATAAACAGTTTAAGAGCGCTGACTCCACTGATTTTAAGACAGAGTCAAAGTGTGGTGCCAGTGCTAGCAACATCATCATCACAAGAGAACTTGTTAGAAATGCAAAGCCTCAGGCCGAAGCCCAGGTTTCCTGAATCAGGAACTCAGTGGATGAGCCCAGCAATCAGTGTTTGATTGCAGCCCTCCAGGTGACTTGGATGCACACTGAGGTTTGTGAACTACTACAGAAAAAACAAGCAAAACAAAACAAACAAAAGAGGAAAGTGTTTTCTATGGACTCCTCAAAGTGAATAATTTTATATGGATTTATTTTCCATTCCTCAAGGAGGACACAACCTAGATCCACTTTTGCTGAGGGGTCTTTATTCTAACTAAAATACAAGGGATTAATTTACCTAGATTTCTACCCTCAATTAGACTTTTAGTCCAACTGATAGTAGAAGAGAACTTGGTGACCACCACACAAGACGCCCTTTTGCTACAGCACAGGGAGCACCTGTGTAGGGAAAAAAGGGAAGAATTCTGGGTTTCAACAAAGTCTCTGTCACTTACATTTAAGTGACCTAGAGTGAATTATATTACCCATATTACCCTCAATTTTCTAATCTATTAAAAGAAGGTTAATTCATAGGATTTTAATAATATATAAAATTAGGGAAGTGCCTGGTACATATATTTTTTAAAGAGATAAATAAAACTCTCAAGAGGAATGGATGTTTATGGCCAGCTAAAATATCTTCTCTCTACGGATGCTATATCCTCTAGGAAAGCCAAGTTATCAGAAGGTGGCTTGGTGAACACAGACTCAGAAAAGGGGAGTTATTTATATGATATAAATATGTTTTAGAGTTCAGGCTAAGATGGCCTAATACATCCACCTCTGCAATAACAGCTACCACTTAATTAGTGCTTACTGTCAGGCATTTACTGTATAAATACTTTACATATATTCACACATTTACTCCCTTCAACAATCTGTGTTCTCTATCTTATGCATGAGGAAACTGAGGCACACAGAGTGTACAAAACTTGTTCAAACTCACATAAAAAGCAAGTGGCAGGCACGGGCAGGAATAAAACAGTAAAGACCAGAGCCTGCTGGGAATGCAGCTCCCTGGCTTAAGCCTGAAAGATAAATTGCTATTCTGAACCCACTGATTACTCCTGGCTTAGAATTTTTTGCTCCTCTGGTTCCTCTTTAAGCAAGCTTAACCAGCTCCCAGATTTGGAACAATTCCCAGCCAGGGTTTCCGTTCAGGTGTCTGGATGTGCAGTTATTCTGACATACTGGGTGGCAGTGGAAACTTCTCTTTATATTTCAGCCCAGATAAAGATAAATGAAGGCCAAACAGGAAAAGAGCTGAAGTCAACATTGGACTTTGATTTGAAACTAAATCACAACAGTGTTAACCCTTCCAACTTTTTTTACTCTTAAACCTTTCAATCTCAAGTTGAGGAAAGAAGAGTTTTATTTCATGGAGCCCTTAGGCAACAGTTTTGTGCTAAATCTTTAAGTTTGTGGGTCATGATAATAGTTCTAAAAGCAATAGAGAGAGAGAAAAAGAGAAAGGAGATTGAGATTAATCTATTTTATACCTTTACTTTTCTTTTCAAAAGAAAAATACTTGAAAATAATACTTCACAATAACACACGAAAATGTACAACTTCTTAAAATTGTACTTATCTGTACCTAATTACCTTTTGTAATCATGGTACAGATGACCCTAGTCCTTGAATCAGCTATTCTTGAAAAATGTTGCTATGGCCAAACCTCTGTAATAGGACACACTCAGCATGAAGGGATAATGATCAGGTAAACACTGGTGTCAGTGAGAAAAAGAAGCGCTCCAGCTGGAGTGTTAATTGCCAAATTTGAGGGCTGTAGGGAATACGGTAAACCTCCCTGGCAGTGAAACTCTCTGACGTGACTTCTACAAGTTGCAAAACCCTGCTTTAGTCATCTAATAGAATGCACATAAAGCAGCATCTGATCACTGAGTTAGCAGCAGCAAGGTAAATTAAGAAAGGGACATTTCATTCAAAATATTCATTGGTTATATAAAATGTTTCAGGCAATCTTCCAAGTTCTAGGGATATAGCAGTGAACAGAAGAAAATCTCAGCCCACAAAGAACTTAAATTCTTAATACTCATCAATGAAACCACATAGCTGTTGGAAATAAGACAGACATAACTACTCCCCAGTCTCACACAATATAGTGTTTGGAATTTATTTCAGAGTGTTTTCTGTAGCTGTCCTTGCAATGATACAGTTATGGAATCTTCATATTGCATAATATCTTCTTTGGCAATATATGAGGATTTGTACTGGGATGGAACAAACATTGTGATGGGATAAGTTCTGTCATCAGAGGTAAAGCAAAACCTTGAAAACAGGACAAATGTAGGCACAGATGCTCCTTGCTGCTGCTGTCCATGTTGTCTATAAAATCTGACTCTCAAGATGCCATTTCATATGCCTCTTATAGAATTTCCATATGCCCTGAATCCAGTGAAGACTTAACAAGAGAGGGAGACACCAAAAAGAGCAAAAGAGCAATGCAAGCATTCATATTCAAGAAAATGTGATGCTCAAGAAGCAGATGAACCAGTCTGCAAGGCAGAAACAGAGACACAAATGTAGAGAACAAATGTATGGACACCAAGGAGGGAAGTGGGGGATGGCGGGGGCGTGGGAAGAACCGAGGGATTGGGGTTGACATACATTCGCTAATATGTGTAAAATAGATAACTAATAACAACCTGCTGTATAAAAAATAAAATAAAATATAATTAAAAAAAAAAAGACAGTAGCAGTAATACAAACAGAAATAAAGCCTTGGTGTTCAGCTTCACTACCAGAAAAAAAAAAAGCTCTCATTCCTGTCTCACGCATAAATAAGACTTTGGAAAAAATGATTCATAAGGGTGAAATTTGAGAAGTGTTTGGGGAAATTAATAGGCTTTTTGCCTGTTATATTAGAAAACTTTAGTTATCCATAGCATAATGCTACCAGGACAGTATGAACTGAGTTCATTCATTTTAATAACTATTAATGGACTTCTGCTTACAAAGTTATGAGTAATACTACTGAACACGACATCACTTGGAGAACTTACAGTTATGGTGAAAATGAACAAGTTAAATGAGTAATTACAACAGTTAAAAATAATTGAAAGGGGTTGTATTATTTTCCTAGGACTGCCCTAACAGAATACTACAAACTGGTGGCTTAACAAAAAAGAAATTAGTTCTCTCACAGTTTTGGGGGCTAGCAGTTTGAGATCAAGTTGTCAGAAAGGCCATGCTCCCTCTGAAGATTCCAGAGAAAAATCCTTCCCTACCTCTTCCTAGTTTCTGAGATTCTGAGTTGACATAAGTTTTCAGAAGACACTATTCAGCCTAGCACAGGTGTATGTATGATATGTAGAAAGAAAAAAAATCTTTTGCTATAACTGGAAAGATATTTATAAAATATGAGGAGTCTCTCACAAATAATATGAAGCATCAATTTTAGGTAAAGAAGAGACACAGGAAATAACCTGAATATTTGACAGTTGAGAAAACTGAGCACAGAGAGGTTATTTGTCCAATCTCATACAGTTCAATAGAGAGCCCTGAATTTTAGATATAATTATCTTTTTGGAAATACATACTTGAAATGGTTCACTATTAGGGTGCCTTTTACAATGCTTAATGGTTATGCATGGAAATTTTCATCTGTTCAGACACAAATCTCACTTTAGCTAATAGTTGCTGTTATTCAAGTAATGGTTTAGTCAAAGCCATAGAAAAAATTTCCTCTGACTGGTAGAGATGGTAATGGATAATGGTAGAGGTAATGAAATAGTAAACATTGAGGCAGAAAGAATATTAACTAACTTTACCAACAAATCAGATAACGCTGGCTATATATCTAGAAAGTTCATATTAAAATATTTTTGAAATATAGCTAGCTGAGTAGAGAAGTTAGACCACTGCAGACATAGAGACCATAGAGTAGGAAGGTTTTTATATAATGGAAGGTCAGAAAGGGAGAGTAAATTGATTTATGTATATAGGACAGGCTCTAGAATTTAAGATAATAGCTTTATTTTTCTTACAGAGATAATAGGGCAGAGGTTTAATGGATGAGATAATCTTTCTAATATACAAGGACAATAGGAAATGGAACCAAAAAATAAAAGTGTTTTGAGAACATACTACATCTCTGACAACTTAGTTTTTCTCAGGTAAGCCTATTACAGATAAAGAAACTGAGGTTCCGAAGAGTCATGCAAGTTGCTAGCAAATGGGAAAACTGGGATCCTTGCACACTGATCTGCAGGCTCTTCTATAGAAAACAGGGATAAAACGAGGTCTCTTTCAAAGCTTGGCAGTGACACCAGAGTCCAGGGTCAGGGTGTTAAGTAAAAAAAAAAAACAAACTCAGGGAGGAAAATGATGAGGATCAAAACCATTAATCAACCAAATAGAGATGGAAAGAATGGGAAACTGGATGGTAGAAAAATAGAAGGAAATTAATAGTCTCATCATATTGAAGGCTGTGGCAGAAATTGGCTAAAAGCTCACCAAGCTTGTTTTTTCTTCTTGGACACACAGAAAGACCACTTCTCCTAGTTCCCCCTAAAGTAAGTTTAAGTCTAAGATCATATAACTGAGTTCTGGTCAATGGACTGTGGAATGTGGTCAAATTAATGTATGCTATTTTGGGATCTGGCTCCAAAACATCCCAGGAGATTCTACAGTCTCTCTGCTCATTGGCTGACTAAATGACAGCAGAGACCTCCAAGTTGAACCTACAGGATAGCAAAGACACAAGATAGAAGATTCCTGGATCCCTGAGTTGTTACTTGGAATAGATTCACCCAGAAGAGCTACCTGAGTTGCACTAAGCTGTGATATGAGCAAGAAATAAACTTTTATTGTCTTAAGCTATTAAAACTTGGGGGTTATTTGCTATGACACTTAGTGTTAATTGCCCTGAATAAATATCCTGACTTTGGGGACTTCAAGAAAACTCATAGATTACTTAAGTTACCTACTATCCTTATTTCATAATGAAAGAGAGACAGAGACAGAGATGAGAGAGAGAACTTGCTGCAAATCACACAGCCAGTTAGCATAACTGAGGCTATAGTCCAAAATTCACTTTATAGTTCTTTGCTTGAAAAAGCCAGTAGAAATGGCAAAGACTTTTAAAATAAAGACATTCTACAAATACATTCCCTTTTATTTCAGAATTTGACACCATAAATCAAGCACATGATGATATCCTTTGAACAATGC
This sequence comes from Hyperoodon ampullatus, assembly GCF_949752795.1. Classification (NCBI taxonomy): domain Eukaryota; kingdom Metazoa; phylum Chordata; class Mammalia; order Artiodactyla; family Ziphiidae; genus Hyperoodon; species Hyperoodon ampullatus. The sequence continues at coordinate 93,235,749 of NC_136918.1, read as the reverse complement.
TAACTCTGGGGCAAAAAGAGAATTAATTAGTGTGTCGAAATGCAAACACTGAGCTAGAGGTAATTAGATGTGAATATGATGCCACGTAGAATCTGAAAGGAAATGAAAGTAGAGAGAAACAGAGAGACACTGAATTTTCTCTGAAGGAGGTTGTCAATAATAAGCATAAATGAAGAATAAACTATGGCTACCTGGGGACACATCTCTTTGGAAACTGAGGTATAACAGCATAATGGAATGTCCAAAGTGGCTAGAGTTATGGGTAAATTGGTGATAAATATTAGACAGTATACCAGTTCTAAAACGAATGATTGAAAAAGTGCCAAGACATAACATAGCTATTCAAAGGAGCTATGGATAGATTAGATGGGAAAAAAAGAAAAAGAAAAAAACAAAGTTTTGAGAAGGGAGTTGAATGAATTAAAATGGAGACAAGAGTGTACTTCCCTTTTCAGCAAAAGCTTTCATGTGCAGTGGGGAATGGAATGGTAGTTGGAACGATTAGCAAATCTTGATTTTTGAGGATCAGAGAAAGCTAAATTTTGTTTAAAAACATAGGTGAAGCAAATAGGGAAAAGATGAGGAGCCTCATGTTCACTGAGGGAGAACCTCAATTAAGCAAATATTGAATCTATTCAGAAATCATTTCAAACATAATTCCAAACTTTGATGCTTGGTCTTTCATTTAGTTTTTGCAAAACACTAACCTTTCAGTTTTTATTTATCTGATTCCCTGGGTAGTCCTACCAAAAAGAATCACTTTAAACCTAGATTCACTATCATGCATAATGTAAGGATTCCATTTAGCAAAGGAAAAAACCCACTACTTTTATTTAAGTGCCTTTAAAAAATCCACAATAGTTTCACTTAAGGGGAATGTTTTTAGGGCAGCTCAATATTTCTTGAGACTCCAAAGTGAAATGACTTTTTGAAATCAAAGCAGAGATAAGCTTCTTATCACCACTCATAATGGAAAACTCTCAACTTCAGGCCCTGACAACAGTTTTTCAGTCTTTATTTTAAACATTAACTGTAAAGTTGGACTGAAACTAATTTTGCCTAAAGAATTTCTCCCTAGTAAATTAAGAACGTTAATTCATTTACTAATAAAGTAGAGCCTATCTGATTATAAATCATTGATGAACTATTCCACCTCTCTATACCACACTCTCAACTTCCCCATTTACTGTATATCCATACCCACTGCAGTAAATATTGGTTGTTGTTGTTGATGATGGTAGTGGTGGTGGTGTATGTCGTAGAAGTTCTGCATTTTTTTCCTTTCTGTTAAAACAACAGCAACTCTGCATCCTTGGGAATTACCTGTTCCTCATTCCATATGACTCTCTTTGGGCTCCCAATCAGAGCACATCTGCCATCAGTCTGTTGGGTGGACATTTAACTATCACACAAAACCTCACACTTCTGACCATAGAAATTGGCTCAGGGAAAATCATATGACACAAGTTGTGCAAATTAGAGTCTTTATAAGGAACTTTATACAGATGCTAAAGGAAAACCTTTATCTTTCCCTTTGAATCATGACCTATAAAAAAAAAGTGATCCCAGAGTTGCTGGTGACCACGATTTTGTCATATAAAGAAGACCCTGAAAAAATTCTCAAGCAGGAGACTTAATCATGGTCCCTTTGTTTCAATTCTGAATATATTAAGGGCCTATTTTATATAAAATACTAGACTAGAGATAGTAAGAGACTGAAAAATAAGTATGATATTAACTCTGTTAAATTTTCAGTCTAGTTAATAGTCTGTAATGTTTTAATCATCAGAGTTTATTCAAAAGAACCTAAATGAGAACATTTTTTCCAGCTGTTTGATGTAGTGGTGATCAAATAGATACACTTCCTGGACTCATTGAGCTTACAGGTTATTAAAAAAATGCATTAATCAGATAGCCACAGAAATGTTTATCTTTCAACTGTGATTAACATTCTGAGGCAAATCCAGCATATTTGAATATTTATGTAAAAGAGGCATCTATTCAAGATTTGGCGGTGGGGTGTGGTGATGATGGTAATTTAGTGGACTTGAAGGCTACAGCTGGAAGTAGACAAGGCCTAAACCCTTAATGCTGCTGCTCAGCCCTAAAGACACATCATGGCACTGGAAGACGTATCCTGCCTTTGACTAAAATGTTCAAGGTCTCCACTACCATCCTTTCTCCATCCTTCACCCCAACACTCCCTGGGAGCCCACAGAAAAGGAGCAAAGGAAGTTGAGGCAGAGGTGCTACTGGGACACACTCTGGAAGTCAGGGGAATGTGGCCTGAAACAGCAAGGTCTCCATACCCCTGGGACCAGGGAGGAGGGATATGGTTAGGAGAGTCATACCCCGGGCAATTGCTTCAAGCCGACTGATGGTGAGGAACTTCTAATAACATAGTGTTCAATAGAGAAAAATGAGATTACTTGTCACCAATGCTATTAAAAATTGGAGTGGCTGTTATACACATTTGTCACTAGCAAAGCCCATTAACAATTCCCGGGAAATAAGAATAGAATCTTGGTAATAAGATAAACTCTAACCTTTTTTTTTTTTTTCCTCTCTTTTTCTTTGCGCTTCCTCTAGCTTCACTTGCTGGCAGGATGCCGCATGCAGAGGCCTTGCACCTTGCTGGCCCTTCTTCAGACCAGAGTTCCTCCAGCGAAATAGCTGCTCCGGACACCTCAGCTCCACGGCCGAGTGCAGATTCAAAATGGCGGCGGCACGCTGCACAGAGACGCTGCATCCGCACTGCGATCTGGAGTGAGAACAGCACAGCTGAGCCTGACTCATGAGAACTCCGCCCCCTCCCACTAAGTCCCCATAAAGCAGCCCCATCCACAGCTGCAGCCTGTTAGGGAGAGCGTGTGCTCTAGAGTGGGCGCTCACACCTCTCCGTTCTCTGAAAAAAGAAAAAACTTTCCTTTGCTTCTGAACTGAACTTGGTCTTGTTCTATTGCTGTGAGTGGCTCCCACTCTGCTGGGTCAGTAACACAATCAGCATATAAAGCTTGTACCACCTCAAAGGGAAGCAGGGAGGACTACATTTCCTCTTGAAGTGTATAAACTTCTCGATTATAAGCCTATGAGACACTGGACGAATATTTTGAGGGAGCAGAGAAGATGAGTTTACTCAACATAGTCTACTATGTATGGCAAGATTGCTGGTCTGAGTTTTCTGCTATCAAACTATTGGGTCTGACATAGGGCCTAACTTATAGTAAGTAATCAATGTGTTGAATGAATGAACAATTATTACAATGAGAAAAAATTCCATGCTTATATTTAGCAACTTTGCCTACATTTCTAGGCAGAATGAATATCTTTTTCCTTTTCAGTCCTTTCTCTCTTACTATCCTTTCATCAGTCCCTATCAGAAAAAAAAAATTTAGATTCTCCTGACTTCATTCTTTACCTGAAAAAACTGTATCAATATAAAATAAATATCTTAATTATGTTTCTAGTTATTTAGGAAGTTTCACTGTTGGGTCATTAGCATCTTTTAAGCATCTTACCATTGCTATAGAGGAATTGCATTACCCCAATTCCTACCCAAAGAGCTAACAGAAACAGTGATGACAAGTATCAAGTTAATTTCCAAAAGTGTGTGGTTATTTACTATTTACTATTCAGTATTGTGGGAGAATTTCCAGTTCTGCCTGGAAAGCTGGGAAAGGCATCACAGAGCAATGTAAGTACTCACAAAGACTTGGAGGATCTAAAGATGTCAAATAGGCAAAAATGTGGGAAATATTCTAAAGAGAAGGAGGAAAATTAATAAAATTACATGCAGAGGAAAGCAGAGTTTGATTTTTAAGGATTCCTACAACTCTAGAGAATGTGAGCATTTTAACATGGTTTGTAATGAATTTCAATGTTAACTTTTTCCAAGGAAATCTATTCTCCAATCGTGTATATCAATTTCTAGCTATACAAACTATAATCTGGAGAATACCCATATGGTAAATAAACTTTCCTTGTTAGAGCAAATTTCTCTAAATTACAAGCTGGTGGAAGTTTTCTATAATTAAAGACAGTAGAAAGGGAAAATTAATAACTTCAAGTTGAAATTCTAACTATAAGGATATCTAATTGAGTCAAATTGTGAAAATTCAGCTATTTGTGGTTATAAGGTTTCTTTTATGAATCCATGTTTATATTATACAATCCACGTTCATGCTCTTCATAATCATCTATAGCTCCTTTCATAGCTCCTTCCTTATCTTTTAAAAGCTTCAAGAAAATACAAGCAGATTGTAAGTATAAAAACTAAATTCAAAAGAAAAATAAAATGCCAATAAATAATTTAATATAAAAGAAAACAACTTAGAATGCAATAGTATGGGCCATTAGGATCATTAGAAAGTAAAGACAAACAGATAGCTTGAAGGATTAAAGGAAGAATGGATAAACTGATATAGAGGTTTTTATTCATCTGTCTATCCGTCCACTCATCCAACCATTTATCTATCCATTCATTTGACCCCAAACTCTGTCTACAATCCAGATTCATATTTTCAGATTCATATTTCCAGATACCCTTTGGACAACTCTATCAAGACCTTACAACTTTCTTTTAGAAAACTGAATTTCGAGATACCCTTTGGACAACTCTATCAAGACCTTACAACTTTCTGTCTTTTAGAAAATTGAAAGCATCAACATTCATTTAATTTCTCAAGACAAAAAACTCAGAGTCATTTTTGATTCAACATTTTCCTTTGCCACTCATACAAAATTGATTATCAAGTCATACTGATTTTACATTTGAAAGGTCTCATTAAATTTTTTTTTCTTTTTTTTTTTTTTGAGCCACTGTCATAGGTCATCTCTTGCATGGATTACTGAAATAGAATTGTAACAGTTTTTTTTTAAATAAATAAATTTATGTATTTATGTATTTATTTATTTATGACTGCATTGGGTCTTCGTTGCTGCGCATGGGCTTTCTCTAGCTGTGGCGAGCGGAGGCTACTCTTCGTTGTGGTGCACGGGCTTCTCATTGCAGTGGCTCCTCTTGTTGCGGGGCATGGACTCTAGGTACACGGGCTTCAGTAGCTGTGGCACATGGGCTCAGTAGTTGTGGCTCACGGGCTCTAGAGTGCAGGCTCAGTAGTTGTGATGCACAGGCTGAGTTGCTCTGCAGCATGTGGGATCTTCCTGGACCAGGGCTCAAACCCATGTCTCCTGCATTGGCAGGTGGATTCTTAACCATTGTGCCACCAGGGAAGCCCCAGAAGTTTTTATTTTTTAAGAAATAAAATGCTGTTGATAAACCAAAGACTCTTTTTTTACCCCTCTCTGTTTTCATTTCCTCCCCACCCTTCCCAAACAAACACAGTACCCTGAAGTTGGTGTGCTTCCTTCCCACCCACTTTTTAAAGAGATATTACTCAGGCATAAAAATGAATGAAATAATGCCATTTGCAGCAACATGGATGGACATAGAGATTATCCTATTAAGTGAATGAAGTAAGTCAGACAGAGAAAGACAAATACCATATGATATCACTTATTTGTGGAATCTAAAAAAATGATATAAATGAACTTATTTACAGAACAGAAGTAGATTCACAGACATGGAAAACAAACTTATGGTTACCAAAGGGGATAGTGGGAGGGAGGGGGGAGAGACAAATTAGGAGTTTGGGATTAATATATACACACTACTATATATAAAATAGATAAACAACAAAGACCTACTGTATAGCACAGGGAACTATATTCAGTGTCCTATAATAACTCATAATGGAAAAGAATCTGAAAAAGAATACATGTATGTATAACTGAATCACTTTGCTGTACACCTGAAGCTAACACAACATTGTAAATTAACTATATTCAGTTAAAAATGGTTTAAAATATTGTATCATGTATGTACACATCCAAAACAATGTTCTGTATAGTTCTGCGTATTTTTAAAATAAAACTACATGGTGTAACACCATGCATATTCTTCTGCATCTTACTTTCTTTACTTAGTGTTACTTTACATTACTTCAACTTTTTTTCATTCAACACTGTAAGATGTATTTCTGTTGATATGGTTTATTTGAAATACTGTGTAGTATTTATTCCATTTTCCCATCTTCCTGATTATTTATTTTCAGTATTTTATTTTCAGTTTGTTATTAACCATTGCCTCTTCCCAGTTGGTTATTATTAATATTAGTAGTAATAGCAGTAGCAGTAGTAGTACCGGTCAATGATTATGTAAATTTACAAACATCTTCATCAATTCTTTTGCACATTTCTCCTACAAACCACTCTTTGTTTTGGTGTCAGTTTCCTGGTTAGTAAAGTACATTTTGAAAGTAATAAACTGTCAGAGTCTTTGACTGAAAGTGTTATTCTACCTCTCTCTTAACTGAGTCTATAGCAATCATTTTACCTCAGCACAGGATATTATTTCATTGTTCTCTGGGAAAATTTTTACTTTTACCCTAATTATTATTATTTTATGTATCGTACGATTTTTTTCTGAGATATTTTTAATATTTCTATATTGTTGGGACTTCCCCGGTGGCACAGTGGTTAAGACTCCATACTCCTAATGCAGGGGGCCAGGGTTTAATCCTAGGTCAGGGAACTAGATCCCATACGCATGCTGCAACTAAGAGTTCTCATGCCACAGCTAAGGAGCCCACATGCCGCAACTAAGGAGCTGGCGAGCCACAACTAAGGAGCCTGCTTGCTGCAACTAAGACCCAGCACAACCAAATAAATAAATAAATAATTTTTTAAAAAAAGATTTCTATATTGTTGATGTTCTATATTTCTTAAGCTCAAGAAAATCTGGGCCTGTTTGTTTTCAATATTGCCTCTCACGTTTTCTCTTACAGAATTTTATCAGACACACGATGGACATACTAGAGCTATCCTCTATGATTCAAAACTACTTTTTATTGTGACCCATAACTTTATCTCTTTGAGCTATATTTTCTATGATTTTTTTTCAAGCCCACCTTCTCTTGGTTTATTTTTTCAGTGGAACATATCATCTAACAGTCTTTAAAATGTACTTTTTTTCTTTGTTACTTCTAAATTGAGGGGCTATAAATTTCATTTCTTAATGTTGAATTTGTTCCTACCTTAAACTTGGCTCTTCTTTCCCACAGCTTAGTACTTTCATTGTGATTTCTATTTTTTTTTAATTGTCTTAATCATTTACCATTTGAGTATCCATATTTCATTTTAGATTGTAATATTGTTTCCATTTCTTGGTGTTAGTTCCTCTCTTTGTTGCATCTACCAACATGCACCTAAGGTGATAGTTTCCTCATCTGTTACGCACTTTTTTGAAAGTGAGTTCATTTTCAGTAAGACTCTTTGGCCTCTGGGGAATCTGAAGTGCTCTGACATGTAGAGTGGTTTATTTCCTTTGTGGCTATAGGAGTTTCAGTGGTGCAGTAGCCAGAATTCTACATGACCCCCATGACCTTTTACTCCTGATGTTACCTTATGATTATGTTATATTACATGTGATGGTCAATTTATATGCCAACTTTGCTAAAATTTAGTCCCCAGTTATTCAATGAAAGAGTAATCTAGGAGTTGCTCTGAAGGTATTTGTAGATGTGATTAAGTCCATAATTAGCTGACTTTAAGTTAGCAAGAATATCCTAGCTAGTCTGGGTGGCAGTGATTTAATCAGGCTAAAGGCCTTAAGAGCAGAACTGAGGCTTCTCAGTTCTCAGTTCTGAGAAGAAATTCTGCCTGTGGACAACCGTTCCAGCCTGCCCTTCCTGACAAGCTGTCCAATGGATTTCAGACTTTCCTAGCCAATCCCCACACTCACATATGCCAATTCCTAGCAATAAATCCCTTAATATACATCTCTTCTGTTTCTCTGGTTGAACACTGACATATTGGCAAAGAATTTTTTCAGATGTAATTAAAGATAGAAAAGGAACAAGTACCCCAACTCTACATGTACAAGGAACTTAATTCTGCCAACAACCTGAATGAGACTCAAAGCAGATTCTTCCTCAGGATGTCCAGATAAGAGCTCAGCCCAGCTGACACCTTGATTCTGGCCTTATATGACTGTAAGCAGAGAACCCAGATCGGTCTGCCAGGTCTTTTAGCCTAGAGCACTGTGAGTTAATAAACAGGTATTGTTTTAAGCCACTAGGTTGGTGGTAATTTGTTACACAGCAATAAAAAACCAATAGTAGTGTTTTAGACCAGTATTTGTATTGATTTCTTAGGTTAGCATTCCATACCATTGATAGTGTAATGTGAACTTCATCTACTATGAATGACCAGGCTTGAGTTTAAATTTCTGGTGTGTGACTATTTGCACCCTTAGCCTCTGGTAGGCTGCATTCTTTCTTGTAGTTTCTTTAGTCAGTGGTGGATGAAACATGACTAATTCTGTTTTTATAAAGCAGGCAGCTCTTGGCTTTATGAACGATCTCAGGTCCAGGTCCACTTAGCTATTTCAGAATTTCTACAATTAATCTTTTAAAAATCTCTTTCATACAATACTTTTAAGGGCTAGTCTGAGGCTTCTTTAGATAAGGAATGGATCTAGAAAGAATCGAAAATACAGAAGTAGTTTTTCTTACAGCCAAAGGAAAAAAAAAAAAGATAAGTTTCTTTCTCAAAACTTCCAACCTAAACATATAATTATAATTATGAGAAAAACCAGGATCAGGTGGTAGAATGAGACTAGAATACAGTTTTACAACTGTATTTACAACATTCCTTGGAGACAAATATTTCAGAATTTAGCACTTTTCCAATGTGACAAAGGTAAGGCAGGGCATTTACTATATATTACATAATATCCCTTCTAAGCCTGGGTCAGTGTCCTATGATCAAAGACACTGGGATGCAGTATATCAATATTCACACTAAGTGGAAAAATAAAGAATATGAAGAACTTATATAAGTTCACGTGAAGTTTCACTGCTATTTGGTTCATGTTAGGGCAGAGTTTACCACCAAACAAATTAAAATAAATTCTAAGATTTGGGAGCTCTTAGATTTTGGAATTTTAATAAGGGACTGTGTGTGGGTATAAATATTCAGTGGAAAGTGTTTTTAGGAGTGAAAAAAGGGATCCTAAAAATTGGGATAAAAATAATATTCTTCCATAAATAATAAAGAAAATCTCGACAACAGGGCTTTCCAGATAATTATAGATTTTTTGAGACCCCTTGACTAGACACACTACTTTTACGCAGGCTTAGCACTTGGTGTTTTAAACCTGCCCTTTTAAATTGTGAATTCCACCTGGACAGAAATATAGCCTACCACTATTAATACTAAATAGATATTGCACCGTCAAAAAGTAACCAAACCATCAGATTCTTCGGCCATGTGCTATCTCACAGATCCTCTGAATTCTGTTTTCCTTGGGGATAACAGCAATGTTTGTTCGTAATTGGACACTGTCATTCTAAAGGGGCCCTACATCCACAGATGCCACCATGGCTGAGAGGAATCTGATTTACAGCTTAGTAAGAAAAAAAAAAAGTCATTTACTTCTTTTGTTGCTCTGCAAAGGCAATTAGAGAAGAGCGGAAGCTGCATATAATTTTGGAACAATGCTGAATGGGGAGTGTGTGTGTGTGTTTGTGTGTGCATGTGCCTGTGTAGCATTTTAAAGCAGGTGTAAATAAATAATCTTTTCATTTATTTTAATTCTTTCAAAGAAGCTGACACTAGGAAAATAAGAAAAGAACAGTAGAGAGCTTTGTAAAGGAGAACAGTTGTCATCAATCTCTGCTTTTCATTCCTGTCACCTTTAATTCCAGGATACATTGTCATGTCTTAAGTGATCCTCCATTCAAAATCTGAGTTTAGAGTATTTGCAATGACAAAGAGCTTAAATCTATGACATCTTGATCTACTACTAACAGTGTTTGTCACAATTCAAATAAACATTTACCTCTTGTGCTAAATGATTTTCTTGATAATCTCTGGGCTTTGTTCTGACTTTGTTCTCCTGAGGCTGTTTTCCTTAATCTAACTATACCAACTGAGAGATCAAGGACTGGTTCCTCTTTCAGCCAACAGAATATAAAACATTTCTATTAAAACAGCTTCTGAGGGCTTCCCTGGTGGCGCAGTGGTTGAGAGTCCGCCTGCCGATGCAGGGGACATGGGTTCGTGCCCCGGTCCGGGAAGATCCCACATGCCGTGGAGCGGCTGGGCCTGTGAGCCATGGCCGCTGAGCCTGTGCTCCGCAACGGGAGAGGCCACAACAGTGAGAGACCCGCATACCACAAAAAAAAAAAAAAAAAAAAAACAGCTTTTGAAATCACTCCTCCTCTACTTTTACTTAGTTTCTCTTATCACCTGTGCTTTCAGTTAAGAAAAGTTAGTCGTCATCCTCATAGGTGATAAATCGATGAAAGTACTGATGATGACAGCAATGGGCTGCAGTAGGAGTTAATTATGCCCTGGTACATGTCTTTCATTAAGGTGCTATTTCCTTCACCAGAGCCCTCAATAAAGCACTTCTCAAAGGTCCCCGAGAAGTCTGTGCAGGGAGGAGCAGTCTATCAGGCAGTTCCGGGAGGGATATAGTGCTGCATCCTGTGAGGTGGCATTAATGAGGCTGAGTAATGCAACTTGACAAGGCCTGATGAATGGGACTCTCTGGGGGGATGGTCTGACAAAGGTAGGCTCCATGACAAGCATAGTTTTCTAAACAATGTGAGGCTTCATTTATCAGTTGATTGGTTATGAAAAATATCTAGTTCAAAAAGAGGATTGGGATTTAATGAAGAAATTGTCTTCAGTGGTTAGAAGCAATATGAGTTGATGGTATTACCAATGATGGGTTTATTGGTAATTCTGCTTTTCATCCTGTGACATCAGAGAAATCTCTGGCTAGAGAGCCTGACTAAGAAATTGCTTAATGGCAAATTGGAGTGAAAAAATGGTACCTCTGGACTTAACATTTTTGTGGCTCTCAAATATGTCTAGATATGCCAAAGGTGGGAACCGATACCATCGAATAGCTTTGGCTTCTAAAATATGCTCTATCACCACAATCTTGACTATAATGTTTTATATCTTCAGGTTAGAAGAGTCTGCTGGATTTTTTTTTTTTTTATGCCCCATATCTAATGAATAGAAGCTTTGAAAGACCATTTGAAAAGGGGTACTCCTTACTTGTTTTTTCCTACATTGGAAACTAGAAACTTAACTATAATAGTTGCATTGGTTTTACTAGATAAGATATGTTTAGTAACGGAGATTAAAGGTATTTAAATTAAGACGTTGTGGAGATGACAACATTTTGTTGAGGGAGATTATGAAATACTCACACAGAATGAAGTAAAGATAAAGAGTTAGTATACCGGATTTGGATTTCAGTCTTGAGTTCCTCTCTTCTGAGCAACTGACAACAACCCTTAACCACTGCACTTAATGAAGCAGTTTTATTAGAACATTGCCTTGCTCCACATCATTTATGTTGGGATGTCAGCTTCTTATATTCCTAGGCCCTTGTTATAAAGGTTTTTGTATGACTGTAGTTTTTCAAGTCATTGGTTTTGGTACCCTCACATATGCTTTGCAAAATGTTGGCCCCGGGTCTGTGATGTAGCAGCTCTCTATTAACCTGTGTGCTCCATCCATGTCTAGTGGTGGCTTTGTTCTCTTTGTGGTATCAACATCGTCACCTTCATTATTATTACTACTAATTTTGGTGGAACGATAGAGGAAGATATGTTTGTAAAGTCTCCATTTTCTTGAAGAATGAGAAGGAAAGAGATGCACAATTACCAGGAGGCATGGAAGCAATGAAGTTTTCTATGCAACACTACTAAATATATCCATCTTGCCCTCCTTCCCCACAGGCAAAAGTAGGATTGGCGCTACTGCAGTTAATTTCTAAATTCTGTATACTGTCTTCAAGCCAATCCCATGCTTGAAATAACATGATCTACTGATAGATATACAGCTGTCTCTCTAAAACAATTCCCAATTCATTTGCAAGTCAACTAATCCTTTGTCTCATTTTGCTTCTATTTTGAGGCCCCATTTGTGTCTGGAAGAAGTTTTTGAAATATGAAGATGATGGTAATCATAATATGCTTTTGTGAAGTTCAAATTCTACAGATTCTTTCATTAACATCACAGAATTCATCTCTTATAATAGCTAAAGGGAGAGAGTTTCAAATCTACAAATACAGAGAAGAGGTGAGTTGCAGAAAATAAGCGAGAATTTACAAAGAAAATTCATATAGTTCTGAGTTTAAGTATCCTGATTAATCTACACATCTACATTAAGTTCTTTCAAACCTGAATTTAAGCCTCTAACCAGTATTTTATTACATGGCTTATCCTAAATTCTCCCTAACGTTAATGAAATCTTTGAATCTTGAAAAACATGTGAAATTCAAATGCAGTGTTCACAGTGCCATTTCAGTGTATCTCTTCACTTTTTTATGGTAGTGTAGAAGGTTTGGCACCTCTTCTGGGCTTGTCTAATTACTGCTTGCTCTTGGCATTTAGCCCAGTTAATCTCATTTTATTTCCTTCTACAGAGTATCCCAGATAGAGTAGGGTTATTTTGAGATCTTTACAGTGAATAAATGAAATTTTTCTTAAGTGGCTGCTATCACTTCTAAATCAAAGCCTTCTTTTTTTCTTTTCTTTTTCTTTTTTTTTTCTTTTTTGAGGTACGCGGACCTCTCACTGTTGTGGCCTCTCCCGTTGCGGAGCACAGGCTCCGGACGTGCAGGCTCAGCAGCCATGGCTCACGGGCCCAGCCGCTCCGTGGCATGTGGGATCTTCCCGGACCGGGGCATGAACCCATGTCCCCTGCATCGGCAGGCGGACTCTCAACCACTGTGCCACCAGGGAAGCCCAAAGCCTTCTTTTTATGTCATTGATAAAAGAAACACATTAGGCCAATTTAAAAGCAATGTCAATTTAGCAGTTTTGTGTGTGTGTGTGTGTGTGTGTGTGTGTGTGTGTGTGTGTGTGTGTGTGAATGATGGGCCAGATAAGATAAAGAGAAGATAATCTCTGGGTGGAAGATTCCTGAAGTCAAAATAATTTTTCTTTATTATAGTGGTTTCTATAAACTTTAATAGTACTCTTTTTCATTATTTATTAAATGTATTTCAGGAGTTCATATGAAGGATAAACACAAAGCAAAACCTGTGTAGCTCAAACTACCCCAAAGAAGACCACTGTATGACTTTTTGTTAATCCCTCTAAGTTTTATCATATGCTACCATGATACCCACATGAAAATCTTTAGAGGTGGAGACTTGAAGTACAGAAATAGAATGTGAAGATAGACATAAAATCACCAACTTCATTCCCTACTATCTGCAGTACCTGGCATTAAACACATACACATACACACACATCCACATCCACTGAAAGTTGGCCTTTTCAAATTCTAAAACTTTTCCCTTGTACCAAAATGATTAATTTTGATAAGTGCCCAAATGTTTATATGAGTTATAGAGTAAACAGAAAATGTTTGAAAATTGGAAAAATGTGTATATTTTGCCACAACTGAACTTTTCTAAAATAATTTATTCACTCTTTCCCGGGCCATTCATGAAGAAGCAAAACTCAGTAAATGTAGGGGCACATGTGGATTTGTTATATAACTTTGGAATCATAGAAAATAGTTTTCCATTTTTTTCCTGAAATATTTAGCTCAGAGACATGCCGATTAACAAAAATAATCTAAATTTAAGACATGTAGATATTTTTTGGTAACTTGTTAGTTTTGAGGAAAAATTAGCAATGAGTTAGATAGTTGAACATATATACATGTACACATATGCATTGAATTTCAATATACTATGTTTTTTGCTGATTAACTTCTGGGGCAAGTAATTTCAAAAGGTTTCTGTCTTAATATTCTGGGCATCTAAGGTTAATTATTTCATAGACAGAGCTATTATAAAGTTGTGAAATTTCACAAACTATTATAGTAGTGTATATATCATGTATGGTACGTAACCATGTAATACAATCCTCAGTATTCCAGTATAGAAAACAATAGGAATTCTAATCCTGTGACATATATTTTGCTAGTGTGAACTAGTACAAACAGGGGGTGGGGCAGTAGGTATGGCTAAAACAGTAAGTAATGCGAAGAGATTGAAAAAGTCTAAAACGATATATAAAATGAAGCAAAATTCACATCTAGACCATTTCAGCAATTTTTACGTTAAAATATCATCATTGTTTCTGCAAGGAGGAAAGATATGTTATTTTGGAGGCTTCCCCTACATTCAATTTAATCTCTTCTAGGTACCGATTTTGCTCCTCTGACAGCACCACCGCGCTCATTATGTACCTCAAGTCATCAAGCAGAGGTTAGGAGAGAGGAAGCCTGTTCCCTGAAGCAATTTCTTTCAGCAATGCTGCTAGAGCACAGTTCAGAATTATCTTTAATATGAATGAGAAGCTGCAGCCACTTGAATAGGCAGATGGAGTTTTGTTTTTCCCTCCAGACCATGAACTTGTCAGCTTCTTTTTTCAAAGAACATTCATCATCCTGGTTGCTGTTTTGTCTAACCTTGTTCTGCCATTCTTTCCAATTACTCAGTTTAGTTTATCTATTCCAGGTTAGCTAATTGGCTTTGCTTAGCCCTCCTTTTCACACATTTCCATCCCATTCCACATGTAATTCAAGTCCCATTAGCTCTCACTTCATTTAAACCAACATAGGGCTCATGGGAGTAGTAGGACTGTTGGAAACAGGTGCAACTGGCCAGATGGCTGCCTTGCCAAGAGGGCAAAGCAGACTGAGCAGCTCCCTTGCCAAATGCAGACTGTCAGGCTGAGACAGCTAAAAGGGTTAGCAGAGGGCTAAACATGAATTTAATTGCTATAGTTCTTCTGCTACTGGTTCCCTCTTAGACTCCAAATGCATATTCTTTTCAGGCTTAAAGCCAACTTTAAGAAGCAATCAAGTTGCTTACAAAACATCAGGCATCCACCACTATAATGTATGCTGCCAGGATATTGCTTGGTTCTATTTCAAAAGAAGTAAGACCAGTTTTAGAGTTTATTTGGGTGCTAATTTGCTTCTGTGAACATCTATTTTCATGCCATATTTGCTACTCCCTAAGACTGTCTCATGGTTTTTAACTCAGAGGGCACCCATTCTGAACCTTGGATTACCCCCTGGTCTACTTTCTCCTTTATTGGCCAGGGCTGCAGAACAGAAAATTATATGGATCTTGCCTACTGCAAATTCATGGTATCCAGTATCAAACAAGCTCTAGCCCAGTGGGTTTATTTTTTTCTTTTTTTTTTTTTCAGGATATTCCACAAAAAAATTTTAAATGCTACCATTAAATCCAGATATTGCCTACTTCACTTTTGCAAAGATGACTGGACCTCTATTTCTATTATCTGTTGGCCACATATTCCTCCATATCTGACTTTGTTTCACATGACTCTAATAATATTGTGTGTTTAAGGGATATCATTTGCCTGGTAATTTCCAACCCCAGTTATTTTTTATCTTCAGTCTCCATTTCCCTGAACTTGAAGCAATGAACACTAAGTCCATGTAAATCACCATATTTTATTTTATGAGATTTTAGTTTTTTTATTTGGGCTTTTGAAAGAGCATATTTTTGATTTCCATTTAAATCCTCTGTTTTTTCTTAATGCATTCTGTACATCTGGGTGTTATTCAAGACTCTTCCATCCTCTAGATTATTTCTATTTCATTTTCCACAGCAAACTGACTATGCTGCATTCCACAGTAACTCCCTATCTGTGGCTCAATTTCGAAGCACTAACCCCAATCACAAGTTTTTATTTTAGCGGATTTTAGGACTAGTAGATTTTTAGGACTGGCTCCACAGTTTTTTGTTTTTGTTTTTTTTTCAGTTCTATGAGTTCAAGGGCTATTCTTCTTTTTTATTTATTCCAAATCACCTTAACTGCCAGCCCCATCCCCCACTGCCTTGTTACCAAAATATTCTTTATTCTCAACTTTTTCAGTTCTACTGCTAAACATTTTGGTCTGAACTATAATTAACATATCCTTGAACTATTACAATGGATTCTACCTAAAAAGGATTGACACTAAAGACAACAGAAGTTAAATATCATGTCATATTTACCATGTGGTAGATATCCTTCTAGTTGATTCAATGAATTTTGTCATTCAGACTTAACAATATCCCTATGAAGTATTATTATCCCTATTTTAAAGGTGATAACATTGGAGTACAGAGAAATTATGCAGCTTGTCCATTATTACAGAACTACTGCAAGCTGGGACTTGAACCCAGGATTTCTGAGAAGGAACAACTATCCTATAATGCATCTACTTTCCTTCTTTGTCTGCTCTCCTCTGAATAACATGATTTTAGAACAATAGAGGACATTCCTGGCCTAAGAGCCTCCAGAAAAAAAAGAAGAAGAATCCCAACTTAACAAAATACTATCCACACAAATTCATATGCACCTATCTCACTGGACTCCTGGTTTTCTTTGTACCCTTCTCAGCCCTTCCTTAGAATTTTGGTATCAGTTATATATCTGGGACTCTGGGTTTACCCTTAGAGACAATTGGTTATAAAGGAGACAACAGATCAATCTTTAGAGGGAACACAACTACAAGGGGTGAATTTTTCCTCAAATAAAGGATCCTTGTTTTAAAGCATATGGCTAAAAATAGTTATATTTTTTATCTTGAATTCACCAATTATATTACCTTGCCCCAGTACCACAATTTCAATTTTTTTAGTCTGTTAATCTTCTTACATCACCAATTTTACAGTGTCATTCTGTTTTTAAAAATGTCACCTCCCTCCCTGCTTCTTGAAAGATAAAATTCAGTGCTGGCCAATCACTCAAAACCATCTGCAAACTATGTATAACTTTCCCTGTAGTATTCTCCCAATATACACTAGCCACCTTAACCAGAGTATTCTTGTCATTTTCCTAATAATGTGTCTTTTTTCACTCTAGTCCAAAAACCTGGTATGATCCCATCTCTGTATGTTGAAATTCTACTCATTTTCTAAGAGTTAGAACATGGTTTTATGCTCTTCATCCCTTAGCCAAAAATAAGCTCTTTCATTTCTCAATTCTCATTGTACTCTGTAATACTCTTATTGCATTATCATATGGTGGTTTGATTTTTTTTCTCTTTATGTACTTTTCTTATTTTTGTTGGAAAATTGTGAAACATTAATATAAAGGGTCAGCATCACACGCTTCTTTGTATTTTACAAGAAATGCTCAGTAAATGTTTATTGTTGATACTATACATAGTAAGTGGTATCATTAGTATCTCAGTTAATAATATGCTTTGATGAAAATTCCAAACCTGCCATCAGCATGATGTTAATAGCTAGCAATTAAGGAATTTCAGGGATAGCATTGGCACATTGTATGGTATTTAATTTCATCCTTCAAACAACTGACATGGTAGGTATCCTGACTCTTATTTTATAGGTGAGGAAACTAAGTTTCAAGGAGGTTAAGCACATATTCAAGATCCAGAGAGAAAGTGTCAGAGTTCAGGCATTCCTGACTTCAAAGCCACATTCTGCCAGTCTTCTTTTTTGCATCCATACAATTTTTCAATAAGACTCATTGAAATATCTCCTAGACTAATTCTTTCTTCTGTGTTCCCACTTTTACCTCCTAGTTCTAATCTCTCATCAATCCATGTGTTTATTTCTAGAATATGCTCTTAACTAATTGCTTCCCTACAAAATTTCCAGCATTATATACTGATTGTTATACACAATACCTTGATTCATTTTCCTTAAAATTTTCTACTTTCATCATATTTTTCCCTAGTCAACTAGCTATAAAATAAGCTTGAATAATTTTTTCAATAATAAATTTTGCTACATCTAAAATGGGAATAATAACATAGTCTGTCTCATAAAGTTGCAAGTATGAAATGGATGCTAAAAGCATGCTCTGCTCACAGAGTAAGCATTTAATACATTTTAGTTTCTATTATTATGTACATCAAATTTTAGAACTGCCATGTCTAACATCATTTTACAGAGAAAGAAAATGAGATGCAGATAAGAGATTTGCCTAAAATCAACCAGAAAGTTAGGATTAGGTCTAAGAGTAAAATCCTGACCCAACACTAATTTTTTTTTTTTTTTTTTGCGGTACGTGGGCCTCTCACTGCTGTGGCCTCTCCCGCTGCGGAGCACAGGTTCCGGACGTGCAGGCTCAGCGGCCATGGCTCATGGGCCCAGCCACTCTGTGGCACGTGGGATCCTCCCGGACCGGGGCACGAGCCCATGTCCCCTGCATCAGCAGGCGGACCCTCAACCACTGCGCCACCAGGGAAGCCCTAATTTTACATAAGGAACTTCTTAACACCCCAAACCAGCTGAAGCTAAAAGGATTATTGCTGTCCTGCCTTGATGAGACCGTCTCACCATCATCACGACAAGACTTGGTTTGTTATTCCACATGTCATTCCAGACTATTTTGGAGCAGGCATATTTGAGTTTCTGGGCTTTTATATGAATATGTGAGAGATATTTTTTCAATATTGTTTTTTACAACTGTTCAAAAACCAGACTTTGAGTTCAGAGTTGTCATCAACTTTCTTGCTGAAGTTCAGTTTACTGCCTTTCCTAACTTGCCACTTCTCTAGAGATCTGTGTAACACTGAAGCATGAAAATGTTTGTCCTCCAAAATATATTTTCCAAAGTGGCCCAAGACAGCTGCCAGATTTCCCAGGATTTTTTTCTTTCCTATCTCATTGTACTGCCCCCATATTTCCTCTCTTCATTTTATCTTTGCCTGAGACAGTGGAAGAGTTATAAAAACTACCCTGGAATTTGGGGCAATTTCCAGCTCAAGTTATAAAAAGAATCCCCCCTCTTTTTGTGAACAAACATCTCTCTGATACCTTCAAATAATCTCTTTCACCATATTCCTCAGGGCTTTGTTGATTAAACATTTTATGCTGACTGTGGGTCAGCCCAAGACTACATTGTCAATATAAGCTGAAGGAAAGTCATAATAGTTATTACTTATGGTAAAACATATTCCATTTTCCATTTATAGACCCATTACTTTCATCTGTAAATGGCTGTAAGAACTTGTACATTTATTTTCATTTTCTGCCTATCCTAGCTCTTGGAATAAGAAATTCTTCAAGTTTTGAATAAGAGCATTAAATATTAGCATTATCTTTCAGTAGTGGAATTATGGGCAATTTTATAAAGTATTATATGATATTTAAAAAATAAATATGAAGTGATTTTACAATCAGAACAAAGCTATTTTAATTTTGATAAAAACAAGTCTTTTCAGTGTTATTACCTAGTTGAAGTAGTATTTCATGTTATACATTTTAAATGTATCTCCATGTTCTTTTCTTGTTGCAATATTTTTAAAGGTATCTTCTTTTTTTTTTTTTTTTTTTTTGTGGTACGCGGGCCTCTCACTGTTGTGGCCTCTCCCGTTGCGGAGCACAGGCTCCGGATGAGCAGGCTCAGCAGCCATGGCTCACGGGCCCAGCCGCTCCGTGGCATATGGGATCCTCCCAGACCGGGGCACGAACCCGTATCCCCTGCATCGGCAGGCGGACTCTCAACCACTGCGCCACCAGGGAGGCCCTAAAAGTATCTTCTTGTACAATATTTAATATATTAGCATTTGTTAAAATTGCTCATTTTCATCACTTTTAGTCATAGCAGGATAAGGAAATTTTAAAGATACATTTTTATGGCCACAATGTTTTATGGTTCCAAGACACCCCACTGATTACTCCAGTGTCATTCGTTGCCTAATAGGAAAAGTATATAATGTCCAGTAAAAAATCCATTGAACTCTCCCACAGATACTTTTTAATTAATGGCAGAGAAACATATTCTGAAATCAGGACTTTTAACTGCAAAAGGAGACGCTTCACAGAAAAAAATTGATTTTTAATTTCTTAAATCTTGACTATTAGACATAGACAGAATTGGAAAGAATGTAGGATGCATCCTAAGAATTAGATCTATCCTAGAAGGAGATAAAAGTTTGACTTGCCTATGAAAGAAGGTTGATTTGAATAGTAAAACTAAGCTGAGATGGGGACCCAGTGTCCAAATTTCCAGGCCAAGACTTAGAGGAGCAAATGTATTAGAAACTCTAAGAGGTTAAAGGGAATCCAAGAGCACAGAAAGCATCTCAGAGCAAAGACTGGAAAGACTACTAGCTTCTTAGACATATTCCTCTTTAACTGAGTTGATAAAGTAGTGGAATTGCAAGTGCTGAGAGATAGGGATGGTGAGTGGGGTCACAGGCAGCATGTTATTGTCAGCACCACCCATTGTGGGGAAGGGAAACACATGAATTGTATCTATAACATTTGAGAGAACCTTGAAAGTGGCTGAAAGAACGCCACCAGGTTCAGAGCAGATTCAGAGAGTGGATATAGAAAAAACTTGGACACCACATGTAGCAACAATGGGTGCAAATATATGACAACGGGAACCAAGCGGGATGGTGCCATCAGTGGAGGCTAGTGTGGATAGAGGACAATTCTGGATCCATATTCCTCTAATGCAAAAGTCATATATAATCACTTCCAGAGAGCTCCACCCAGGAAAATGCTAAGTTAACTGAATGTGTTAAACTTGATATGACTGAGTTTACCTTGGATAGGTAAGATTAATGCTGTATCTCTGGAAATGTCAGCTCTAGAAAAATAAAACAGCTTTGTTCAATTCATTCGTGACCACAGAAACAGATTTACAGTAAATCTAATGTAGCTGAAACTCCAGAGCCTCTCACTTGCTCAAGCTTCTTCCAAAGCTCAGCTCTAGCAATGCTTTTGTAAAATATGCAGAAGTAGATTTTAGCCACAATTGTATAAGACAACTGCCTCTTTCCACTCTGACTTTCCTTTGAGCACACTTCCCCTCATGTCCCAGAGTCCAATTAAGGGTAAATTCAACTAAGTGGAAATTTCACTGGAGACACATTTAGTTTGGGCTTAATGAGATTTATGTATGTGGTTCACATTCCCTTCCATGAAGGGTTGAGTTAGTGTTAGCCTCCTATGGTGCTAAAGCACATGAGTTATGCATGGTTATGCAGTGGTTATGCGTGGTGCATGGTTAGGAGTCAGGCTGTGAGATGAATGAGTCCTACAGTACCAAGCGCTAGAAATATGTGGACTATGGAAGAGAAAGAGGTTTGGGATGTGGTATGTGAGAACTTCTCCCAATCATCAGATATGTAAACATTTAAGTAGAAGACTCAGTTCTCCCTCATGATTATTCAGTGAAAAAAATTTTTTTATGACTGCACATATACCCAATAATACAATATCTATTACTATAAATGCACAATAAATAGCTCTTTTCATTTGATTATATAGAAGTGATTAGAATTCCTAAATTTTTAGAGAACAAACCTGTAGTTGTACCATGGGGTATGTCAGTGTGTAAAGAATCATGTATTTTTCATCCTTTTGTTATAAATTGCACCTTAGCATTACATTTCTCAGTGAGTTATAAAACTGAAACTTTTCTAAACTATAAATAATAAAACAAACTTATTTCTATCATTGTAGACAAGAGCCTGAGTTTTTTTCTATACTCTCTACAGAAAATGGTATAAAATCATTAATGTATGAAGAGGCTATAAAAAGTATACAGCCAAAACTTTAGGGAAAAAAAGTGTCATAGTTGTATGTCAGTTTATTAGTAGAAGTGTTATTATTTTCCTGAATTTTATAATGCCTGTGGCATGTATCAGCTTTAAATTTTTTTTAATTTTGTGAATTTTTTCTAGTTTTAAATAAATATTTATATATCCAACTTTGTATTTCTAATTTTGTATTGTTTTCTTCTCAAATACCCCTATTCCCAATTATATACATTTCACACCCTCTAAACCTATGACCAGAAATATCATCATACTTTTTACTG
Organism: Hyperoodon ampullatus; assembly: GCF_949752795.1. Lineage (NCBI taxonomy): Eukaryota > Metazoa > Chordata > Mammalia > Artiodactyla > Ziphiidae > Hyperoodon > Hyperoodon ampullatus. Next base: position 93,213,873 of record NC_136918.1, on the reverse strand, counting down.
ATACTTGAATACAAGCTCCATGAGAGCAGGAATTTTATTTCTTTTGTTCACTGTTCTATATCAAAATCTATACGGAATCTGAAATATAAAAGGTACTCAATCAATATTTATGAAATGAATACAGGTCACTGTTTAAACTCTGTGCTTCCAAGCTGAAGTAGCCTAATGTTTTATTTGTTCTTATTCAGTAGACTTGCTCTACCCAATTTACTGTATTAAATTTGTCCCACAAATATCATGATGTTTTCATAAAAAAAATGTAAAAAAATTCCTTGCAAAATTCTAGTATTTTAAAAAGAATTTACTTTCTGCTGTAGTGATGGATTCAGTTTAGAAAATATGTAAACACAAGACACCAGGAAAGTACAAGGTGAGGGAAAAAGATAGAAGAGTTTTTCTTAAAAGACAAAACAGGACAGATTATTACAAGAGGCATGAGAAAGGTGAGAAAGAACAAGAGTTGAATACGGAAAGATGGCTGAACTCAATTTTCCTTTTCACTTTAAGAGAAACTCAAAAAGAATATTAAAAATATCAGCATTGACATTTATCCAAATGACCAATGTATGTTATATTCTACAGATAGATGTTTGAAAACTATCACCTTTAGCTTTAAATAATATTTACTGAGTGACAAAAATACCCTGAAGGATAAATAGTTAAAATGATAGGCTAGCTCATTTTATGCAGAGGTGAAAAGAAGCATGAACCACATGTTGCAAAATTGAAATGCTAAAGGAAGCTGTGATGTGTGGGAACTGGGCCAAAACTGAGCTCAATAGACCAGACTCAACAAACCATGGAGATTTAAAATTTGGAGGCTCTGATATTATTAAAATATTATGATTTAAGAGAGCTTTAAGCTTTAGAATAGTAGCTCCCATTTGTCCAACTCTAATTTGAGATTATGCTCTTGAATATGCTTTTTTTGTAACAGTGATGATATTAGATGCAAGCTCATACAAATAACAAAACTGATTATTTCATATTTTAAAAACTGACTTTTTAAATTGCTAGAGTACATTGGTTCATTCCCTTCTCCTACCCAAGGCTTCTTGAAGTTACTCTGCACTTCAGTGTATCACTCTCTTAGTGCCAAAGAAGTGTCCATATTGCTTTATCAGATATGACAAAATTAGTAAAGTTGTATTTGATTGATGGAATTTTAGGAAATTCTTGAGTGACCTACTGTCCATCTCCAGTCAGTAGCATCGCTAAGAAGGTTCTATTCAGAACTGGTACTAGGGGAAATTGGTGAGTTCATATTTAGTACCTACTATAATCCAGGAACAACTTATTAGAGTTGTGTCCTCATGATGCTCTTGGGTTACCATAGAACCATTCTCTATGTATTTGGAATTCATTTCCTCTTTTCAAATTTATCTGACTTATGTTCATTACTTAAATGCCATACTGCCCAGAGAACTATCAAACAAGTTTCCTCTGTGAGTTAACTTTTTACTGTAACAGCAGCACTTATTACTTAAACTATAAGAGTGAATAATTATGGTTATTTCAGGCATTGTGTCACAGCCATAATATTATTTACGAGTAGGAAGGCTAGGTCTTTTTGATGCTCCCTAAATCATACCAGGTAATTGTGATGTCAAATTGGTTGTGAAGGTGACTCTCCTTTTATTACCAATAGAAGTCATATCACTTTGAGGTATGTGTTTGTTTTATCTCAGGACAAAGAAAAATTTTCCACTTAAATGGGAGACAAAAGTTTAACGACAACTTCATACAATTATTTAATTTTAAGTCATGTCAACAACTGTGAAGATATATTGAGCATCAGTTGAGTGTCATCCATTATTCTAGGCACTGAAGATACAAAGAGGTAGGCATAGCCCTTACCCTTAGATATTTTTTTACTGAGTGTGTGTGTGTGTGTGTGTGTGTGTGTGTGTGTGTGTGTGTGTTCTGGCGTGAGATGGAGTTGAGTAGCAACCAGGGCTGGGGGAGAAACAAATAAATAGATGATTATGTTGCAGGGCTATAAGCTCTATGGTGGCAAACCTGATGTGTCTCTTAGTACAGAAAAAAGGCATTATCTCATCCAGGCCAGGAGGCATGGTCTGAGTTGAGTCTTCAAGGAAAAGTAACAGTTAGCCAAACAAGGAAAAAGAGCATTCAGGGCAGAGGGAACAGTATAGGCAAAGACATGGAAGACAAAAAGCTGTCACCATTGGGAATGAGCAAATAAGTCAGTGTGGTAAAGATTATCTTGAGCTGGGATTTAAACCCACGCTCTATTTTCTACACTATGTGATGCTATACACTCCTGATAGGCTACAGCCTTGGAGTACGCAGATCTACTTAGAAAATGTACCCTTGACACCGAAGCTAATGATTATCAATATAAAACTGATGAAACTATTGCATTGAATTAATGGCTCACTATTTAGAATCCTGAATCCCTCAGAAGGATGCTAATATAAAATGTAATGAATGTAATATAAGGTAAAAGTCACATGAAGTTATTTATCTATTTATTTACTTAATAAATATTTATTAAGTGCCAATTATATGTTACAAAATTGTGCTGGTGGAGAGATGCAATGATAAACAAGCTATGCCCTGTGCATCCAAACACTTGACAATATCATAACAAAAATGGTCCGCCTCGAGTCTGAGATACAAGAGACAAACAGCAAAAATTGCTCAGTATAATCCTGGCCTTATTTAATAGAAATGGGCTGTTTTGGCTGTTATCACAGGTATCCTGGTCTGTTTAGCAGTTTTATCCCTCTGGTAAAGGTGGGCATATATCAGTCTTGATAATACGATTTCGTAAAATCATCTAGTATATTTATCTTGACTCTTTGTTCGTTAAAAAAAATCTTTCTGACAGTAATTTCACTATTCCATTTAGGAATAAAATGTTTTGACAAAATACAGGTGTATTCTGAACCTCATGGCTGTTCTAATCCCCATTTTCACTTAATAATATTACTTTATGTCTGATCAAGCAGTAACTTGTGATTTAATGCTTACGACTATTCTCTGAGGCCTCATCACTGTGGTAGGAACTAACACAGACCAATCTGTATTGCAGACTAATACAGAGGATCAAAAATTGACTATGAGAGAATCAGCAAAAAGGGTAGTTAGCCTTTGTTGCTTATCCAATCAGCCACTATCTTTATCTTATATTAATTGTACTAGGCTGTTTATTATAGATATTCAAACATAGAAAATAGACAGAATCCACAATAAAGCCCTATGTATCCATAGTCCATCAACAATAAATATATTAGTATGTATCTCTAAAGAATGTCTCTTTAAAAAAATAAAAACCTAAAAACCATTATTACCTAAATACTTACAATAGCTCCTTAACATCCTTGAATATCTGCTTAAATGTTCAAAGTTCCAATTGTCTCATATATGTTATTTTTATTAACACTTGTTTGAATCAGGATCAAACCAAGGACCACACATTGCAAATGGCTGATATGTTGTTTAAATCTTCTTTAATCTATAAGGATCCCTTTCAATTTTATTTTTCTCACTTGCAATTTAAATGTTGGAAAAAAGAACATAGGTGCTGATTGCATCCCTGTAGCGTCACTTGACATGTCCATTAGTCATATCATTAAATTTGCATTTGGATCTAAAGATGTCTTCTAAATTAAGTTTCTCCTACATTTTATTTTTTGAAAAGATTATTCCATAGCTGTATGTTCTATCAAGAGAGACAACATCTAGTCATCTTTCTTTTTGTGATGTTAACAGCTATAGATGCTTAGTGTCTAGATCTAAATTACTTTTCGAAGAATCAACTTATCTTTGTAACTATGTTTGAAGGAAATATTGTGTTCTTCATATTCCTGTCAACTGAATATAGGAAAAGAAAAATGGATGCATATGGTATTTCTTCTTCTAGAAAGAAAGAGAGAGAGAGAGAGAGAGATCATCAATGTAAAAAAAAATAGCTACTCTTAGGAATCTTATAATTGACTGGTAATATCATGCAAGTTATTTCATTGTTGCTATAGAAATCCTAATGAATAAAATCCATTATTTTAAAACAAATGCTATAGTAGATATTTTCAAGTCTCATGAGATCTCAGCACTACGAAGATTATTTTTGTAGCTTGGAAATTGTTTCTATTTATATCTGCTTACTGTAAGGCTGAAGAAAGTGAAGCATACAAGGCACCATGTCTCACAGATCCATAATTAAAGTCACATAGGAAGTCAACTGTAGAAATGAGAATGTAGCTAACACATATTTTGGAACTATTTTACACAAAATGTTAAAATATTCCCTAAACTAATAAAAGAAGCACAGGTAGTGATGATACAGTGAAAAGAGAATTCAATTTAGGGCAAATGATTTTTTTAAAAAGCTTCAAAGGATAGGTAATGTTTGAAATAGACCTTGAAAAGTAACTTATATGTTGAGAGGGAGGTTGGAAGGCATTCAAAATGGAAAGCAATGAAATGGAAATGGATAGTAGCCTGGTTTGGATGGAGAGTGGTGGACTAAAGATGGGTAAAAAATCTGTAAATGTGGATGGAGACCATATATTAGTGGCTAAGTATACTGGGTTTGGAACTAGATATCTAGAGTACAAATTTTAGCTCAGCTTCTAAGTAGTAGTGTGACTGTGTTAGTCTGGGTCTTCTGAGAAGCACATACCAAGACAGATTTAGCCATACAAGAGCTGATTGAAGTAAATGCCATGAGGGAAAATGGGAGATAGCCAGAGAAGATCAAGAAAGTTGTCAGACTATGATTTAGGTCTGCCACCTGTTAAAGAGAAAGAGAAGGAAGGAAGGACTGCAGTGTAGCTCAGGAAATTTCTACAAAATTGGTAGGGAGTCTTTGAGCCAAAGTTGTTTGTCAGAAGAGTCCTGTATCTCCCCGTCACTGACTAGGAGTAGCCCTTAGGAACTGTGACTTTGATGCACAATGGTGATGGATTTCAGAGCCCAGCAGCTGGAGCCATGGTCTGTTACGCTCCCTACCCTGAAGGATACATTTTTGTGTCTTGAGTAGCTAACTTTCTGAGTTACAGCTCCACCATTTAACAAGGGGAAATATAAATATTTATTTCATAGATTTGTTGACAATTAAATGAGCAGGTATCTATAAAGTAGAAAAAAATTATAGTTTAGAAGTTGTTTTGGTTTCAGATATGATGTTGGTGGCTTTGATGATTAAGGCAAATAAATGTAAGGGTAAGAATTTTTCTTCAATTGGGTTACAAATCAAAAATGTATAAAGTCTTCTTGGCAAAAATGTGATATTTTCAAACTGTACTATAGGAATGAAAAAGCATTTATTGAGAGAGAAGTGTCAGAAGAACAGTAGGGAAAGGCACCATCATCTCATGGGATTTAGAGATAAAGCAGTGGGAAGGAGAGGCTATTAGTATATACCAATCTTGTAAACAAGACACTGAATGAGGGTACCCTATTGGAAAACTGTCATATTAAATAAGGCAATATATTAGGAGGTAACAAAATCCTGAACTCAAATGTTGGCTATAATCATGGAAAGAAAGGACAATATAAATGAAACACTTAGGAGAATTCATCTATGGACAGGATATCTAAGTAGATGTGTAAGGTTAGAGGAAAGAAGAAGCAAACTTTGTCACCAAGATTTCAAGTTTGTATCTTGGGAATGTTGATTGGGGGTAAAAAAAAAAAAAAAAAGGTTTAAAAAAATTAAAAAGTTTGGGCTTCCCTGGTGGCGCAGTGGTTGAGAGTCCGCCTGCCAGGACACAGGTTCGTGCCTGATCTGGGAAGATCCCACATGCCGCGGAGCAGCTAGGCCTGTGAGCCACGGCCGCTGAGCCTGCGCGTCCAGAGCCTGTGCTCTGCAACGGGAGAGGCCACAGCAGTGAGAGGCCCGCGTAATGCAAAAAAAAAAAAAAAAATTAAAAAGTTTAAGTTTAGATATTGTCAATTGATTTAAATTTTAGATTTTTGAAATTGTGGTGTTAGCCAGTTATCCCTATCTAAAAATGAAGGTTAGCATCCTAGGAATAAGTTAGATCATCAGTAAATAGACTTGGGACTCAATAGAATAGAAATGATCTTGTGATTAAGGAAACACATATGGTCACCAAGAAAATAAATGTAGAGAATAGTGAAGCGAAACAAAGTCAGGACTTTCATTTAATTCCTGAATTTGGCTAGCAGGTAAAGCCAGGGCTTTGAAAGTTAGTAAAAGTGAGTGGAAAAGGAAAGTAAGAGGGAAGAAATAGTGAATTCAGAAATTTAGGAGGTCAATTTTGTTTCTTTTTATGGCTGAGTAATGTTCCATTGTATATACGTGACATATCTTCTTTATCCATTCATCTGTTGATGGACACTTAGGTTGCTTCCATGTCCTGGAATAGTAAATAGTGCTGCAATGAACATTGTGGTACATGTCTCTTTTTGAATTATGGTTTTCTCAGGGTATATGCCCAGTAGTGGGATTGCTGGATCATATGGTAGTTCTATTTGTAGTTTTTTAAGTAACCTCCATACTGTTCTCCATAGTGGCTGTGTCAATTACATTCCCACCAACAGTGCAAGAGGGTTCCCTTTTCTCCACACCCTCCAGCCTTTAAATACTATATGCTAACACATATATATGGAATCTGAAAAAAAAAAAAGGTTCTGATGAACCTAGGGGCAGGACAGGAATAAGGACACAAACGTAGAGAATGGACTTGAGGGCATGGGGAGGGGGAAGGGTAAGCTGGGATGAAGTGAGAGAGAGGCATGGACTTATATACACTACCAAACGTAAAATAGATAGCTAGTGGGAAGCAGCTGCATAGCACAGGGAGGCACCTCAGTGCTTTGCGACCACCTAGAAGGGTGGGATAGGGAGAGTGGGAGGGAGGGAGATGCAAGAGGGAAGAGATATGGGAACATATGTATATGTATAACTGAGTTACTTTGTTATACAGCAGAAACTAACACAACATTGTAAAGCAATTTTACATCAATGAAGATGTTTAAAAAAAATAGAATAGAATAGAATAAAATAAAGAAATTTAGGAGGCAGTCCTGGGCCAGGCCGGGCCGGGGTGAGGGCCAAGGCAGAGGTGCTGGAGTGCAGGGGGCAGGCTCTGCAGGGAAGTGCACCAGAGGGGGCACGGGGAGAGCAGGGTGCTGTGGTTTGAGCTTGAGGGTGAAGCTGGTGAAGCAGGAGGATGGGCCAGCAGTCTGAATGCCAGAATGGATAACCGTTTTGCTACAGCATTTGTAATTGCTTGTGTGCTTAGCCTCACTTCTACCATCTACATGGCAGCCGCAATTGGCACAGACTTCTGGTATGAGTATCGAAGTCCAGTTCAAGAAAATTCCAGTGATTGAACAAAAGCATCTGAAATGACTTTGCTAGTGATGAGGCAGATGAAAAGACTTATAATGATGCACTTTTCCGATATAATGGCACAGTGGGATTGTGGAGACGGTGTATCACTATACCCCAAAATACATACTAGTACAGCCCACCTGAAAGGACAGAGTCATTTGATATGGTCACAAAATGAATGAGTTTCATGCTAAATGAGCAGTTCATGGAGAAATTTGTTGATCCTGGAAACTAGAACGGTGGGATTGATCTTCTTCGGACCTATCTTTGGCATTGCCAGTTCCTTTCACCTTTTGTTAGTCTAGGTTTGATGTGCTCTGAGGCTTTGACTGGACTTTGTGCTTGTATCTACCAAAGCTTGTACCCCCACCATTGCCACAGGCATTCTCCATCTCCTTGTGGGTCTGTGTACCCTGGGCTCAGTGAGTTTCTACGTTCCTGGAACTGAACTACTCCACCAGAAATTAGAGCTGCCTAAGAATGTGTCTGGCGAATTCGGATGGTCCTTTTGCCTGGCTTGCGTTTCAGCTCCCTTACAGTTCATGGCTTCTGCTCTCTTCGTCTGGGCCCCTCACACCAACCAGAAAGAGTACACCTTAATGAAGGCATATCGTGTGGCATGAGTGGGAATCTGCTTGCTTTACAATTGTCACTTTTATGATTTTTTTTACATTAATATTTTCCCTTATCTCCCCCCCAATTGTTTTTAACTTTGTGTGGGGTGTGTGTGTGTGTGTGTGTGTGTGTGTATACCATTTCATCCTGAAAATTCATTTTATTTATTCACACAGATGGTTTCTTAATACTGCTAAAATTTATATGGAACCTGAGTGAGTCCATTTTTCAGACAAACTAATCTAGGTTCAGAGTCCAGACAGAAAAAAATGGGTAGACTCTTGGCACAAATTTGTCAAAGAAAATTGGTAGTAAGGGGTTGACCCAAAGCAAGTTCTGCTGATGTCTGTTGGACTTCTCAGTACAGTAACTGTACGTGTTTAACTGGAAACTCTAGTTTCTTTGGGAAACCTCTTATCATCGTCAAAACTTCTATTCACTTTGCTGTTATAGATAGCCCGTCAGCCAGAGGTATTAGTGTTATTTTCAAGGACTTAGGCTATCTAAAACTAAGGAAATTACCTAAGATCTTTTTCCCTAAATATTGGCATATAGCTTCATCTGAAGCTATATGCTTCAGATGAAATATCGCAGTTGTTTACCTATACTGTGTCTGTTTACAAGAAAGGAAGTGTTTACATGGAATTTTAACTTTGTAACTGCAAGAATTCCAGTTCAGCTAGACAAGAGGATTAACCTTATTTTACTTTTTTTTTTTTTTAACTCTCCTTAATATGTCAATAGGATTTTCAGTATCACCAAACCATTTTGGACTTTTGTTCCTTCCCTCCTCATACACCAGGCTTATTAAAACAGTGCCTTTCTTTTTAACACTACATTGGGGTCCCAGAGTAAAATTCTCCAACTGCCATCTATTTATTTCAGCTAAGTACCATAAAGAAGCTTCTACCATAATGACCCCCTGGAGCTATGAAAACTACCACAAGACCTAAAGCTTTGGCTGGTCATTAACTTCCAACTATGGTCTTTATTTCTTGTGATGAAATGATGTGCCTTTCCTTGCCTAATCCCTTCCTGGTGTGTATCAACATTATTTAATGTCTTCTAACTCAGTCATTATTTTATACATATGTCTATAAACACTGAACTTTAAAAATCTTATTTATTTATTCCATTACTGCAGTACTTGACAGATTTTTAAAAAATGTAACAGTAATTTCTTACAAAATCCTAAATCTTTCTTAAAAAATAAAAAATGAGGAAAAAAAAAAAAGAAATTTAGGAGGCAAATGATGAACACTGGCCAGAAAAATATTTCAAGAAAAACTTCAACCTTGGAAATCAGAATAGAACAAAATAAGTCAACTTTATGGAAGATAAGGCACCAAGGGTAAATTCATTTTCTAAGATTGCTAAAAGAAAATGGAAAGAAAGTGATAAAACAGTTAAGAAGTTTGGGGCAGCAATAATCAGAGAAGTGTGTTTGTATTTTTGTTTATTTTTCTTAGGGGGTTGTTTGTTGCTTATCCCAAGTATATTTTTAGGCAGAGGGAAAGAAAGTAGTTGGAAATGAAAAATTAAAGAAATATATGTAGATAGATAAATAATTCTAAAGGACATATTTGATAAATCAAAGCCCTAGAGAAGACAGAACAATGAGTAGGATTAGAGCACAAGCAGAAGGATCAGCCTTGGTTAAAAAAGATTATTTCTTTCTCAGAGATTGTAAAATGGAAAAGAGGGAGAAGCTATAGAGTGGTTTTAGAAATGAAAAAGATGGATGATGAGTATGGGGAGCCTTGTGGGGAGGCTTGTGGGGAGGCTTAAATTTCTCAGTAAAATGGAGGAGTAATATCATCAGGCCTTTTCTAATCAGTAACATAGTTTCCTTAACTTGGTAAATTCCACTGCCAGCTATAATGTATTGACCACATTTATGCTGCTGGTGCTCTTTAAAATGCCTGGAAACTTTTCTCCTCATTCCTGACAGTATTAATGAAATGATTCCATTACGGCATAAACTAGGCTAATATTCTATTGAATTAATTTATTTAGATTGAGTCTGATTACTTAGGTATCATGATAATCACCCTGGAAACATTTGAATAAAATAACCCAATTAATTTAATAAATTCTTAATTTACTCTTGCATTCCAAATGTAATTAAAAAAATCAGTTTAACCCATTAATATGAACTTAGCAACTTGGTCTGTCAAATGAAGATAAAGCAACAAACAAAAATGTCGCTCATAAGAAGTTTCTCCAGAAACATCATCAAGTCATTAATGTTCACAAATTTTCAAAAAAGGATGCATAATGATAGCATTATTATTTTATATTTGAAGTAATTTTTACTCCCAAGTGAAATTCTGATTTCTTAACAAATTATAAGCAGCTAATTTTGATTCTACTTATGCATTAGTGAATACTACTATGAATTAAATCACTTTCTTTCCCCAAGAGCTATATATATTAAGAACTGCTATCAATAATCTGGTACAAGGATCTTGGCCCTCCTAGTATATTCTCCCAGGAAAATTCAATAGCAGCTGTGTGGTAGAGACATAATAAGATGAAAATACTTATATAGACTTTGGTATAACTGTGACCTTTTCAAACCAGAATCACCCAGGCCAATCTTCATTAGAGCTGAGACCCAACCAAAATAAAGTTCAAGTAACAGAAAGAACACATCCTCTTGACAAGATTGCCTTCAGTATGTTGTAGTCATAATTTGCAAAATGATATGGCAAGCTTTCCTGAACCAAAGAATCATAGGACTACTGATCCCCTGTGATGAAAAATATCACTACTTCAGAAACTGGAAGCTTTCATGAACTGCATTTTGAAAAGCCATATGTATCCCAAAAGCCACAAAGTGTCATTGCTTTCTGGTACTTTAGTAACAAACACTTAAACCTGAAAAATATGGGGAATGGAACACTGGCATTTCTTTTATCTGAGGACTTGATGAGAAAAATGATGCCTGGTAATCCATGAACGGTAACTGATACACAAGGAGTCAGATCTAGAAGCCAGGGGGAAAAGTAGGTGCACATACCTGAGGTCAATGTTGGTGATTTAGTTAGTAAATTAATTCAAAAAAATTAGCCTAAATTGTGTCTTCCTTTTAGGCTAACAATCTTGGCATCATTGCTGTCTTTGGCAGCTGTCATTAACAATCCTGCAAATATATCTCTGCCTCTATTCTCAGAAAAACTCCTCTTCATTCTTGTGGGAGATGTCTTAAAAAGCCCAAACAAGTAGCCATCTAATTAGAATGGGTATCAGAGTCACAAGTATGTTGGATTCTGAATCATCCCTCTGCTATGCTCTAAATCTTGTTGGCAGAGAAGGAAAGAGAGAGCTGTTTCTTCCAATTCATCTCCCTTCTTTATAGCACTCTCACAATTCCCCCAACAAAATGAAAATGAGTCAACTGCATAACCCCATGGCAACAATGTCCAGTCAAAGAGAAAAGTGAATCTTCAAAGAGGACATTAGGAGCAGCCTGGCATACGTGCTCACTTGTTTGCTACTGATTGATGGTGTCATAGGAACTCTCAACCTCTGCCTAGGCCCTTCTTTTATGGAGCTAAGAACCTGAAGATTCAGGAGCATCAAAAAATCAGAAGTGAAAACAAAATCTCCTGCATTTGTGATATATGATACTTCTTCTTAAAATGAAACTAATTCTGCAATAGTTCACGATTTATTTTAAAACAGATGCATATGGCATGCTTAAAGGATAGATATTTGCAGTACATCTGTACTGGATTTTACACACACACACACACACACACACACACACACACACGCTACTGAAAGTCTCAGCTTAGCCAACCCTCTATCATGAAGTTTATTTGATCACTTCTGATTTAGTAACTAGGAACCAGTTGGTACTCACGTGGAATATTTCTTTACGGTCCTCTGGGGAAAATGGATTTATGAAGTTGTTTTCAAATTATATTCATCCTTGCTAGTATTTTGAAAAAGAAAAAGGAGAAAAAAACACACTGGATTATATATATTCTCATATTCTTGTCCAAACAGTTTGTTGCAAGGAGACTACAAGACCACCTTGGGTTATTTTAAACTTCTTTCATTTGTAGCTATGTTTTTGGCCTTCATATGTGTTTATTAAGTGTAATATTATCTGCTTTGTCTGGCTCCTCAAAGCAGCAGCCAGACCATAACAAAGTGAGTGTTGAGAAATACTGTTAACAAGATCAAGATATATACACAAATATTTGCTGCTATCAGCCTTCCTTCACCACAGGAAATTATTTAGGAAAAAGAAGCAGAGTGCCTTGTTCAAAGCAAATCCATGGCCACAAATGCCATCATTATTACTACTTTGCACTCTAATGTCTCTGCCTTGTTTTTTCCATCTTTTCATTCTCCTATAGTGATTTCTTTTGTTCTAACTTTATCTCAAACCCATAGAACCCTGACACCAACTCTCTCTCATGGATGCCTGCTTTTTGGGTCAGTCTTTGTTCCTTCTCACATCTTCTCCTCAATTATATTTTTCCCTACTTTCTTCAGACATAATACTATTTTTTCATTATCTTCATCTTCCTTCTCATCCTGCCCTTGCAACCTACAGAGGTAATTCTTTATATATTTTTTCCTGTAGGGGAGAAATTCAAATGATTTGTATCTAGCTAGAGGGAAAGGAGAGGAGAGAGAGAGAAGAATAGTCCTTCTGAAGTATTTAGTGTCCAACACATGAGACCTGAGCAAACAATATTTGGATCTTCCACTGAGAGATGGAAGCCCAGCCTTTACGTTTGGAAGCTCCCTGGTGTGCACATACCTTCTCCCAGGTCGTCAATTCTAGGTGCTACTGTGAAGGGATTTTGCCTATCAAATTACAATCCCCAGTCAACTGACTTTAAGACAGATTATCAGGTGGGCCTGACCTAATCACATGCACCCTTAGATCTGTGTCTAGAGACATAGGAAATCAGAGACTCAAAGTCGGACACGCTCCTATTGGTCTGGAAAAAAGGAAACACTAGTAAAGAACTGTGCGTGACCTCTAGGAGCCAAGAGGGATCCCTGGCAACATTATTTAAAAATGGGGACATTCCTACAACTACAAGGAACTGAATTCTGCCAACAAGCTTAATGAGCTTGAAAGAGGACATGGAGCCTCAGACGAGAATGACAGTGTGACCAACACTTGGTGGCAGCCTTGATTATAACCGTGTGAAACCCTGAGCAGAGGACCTTAGCTACACCGTGCCCAGATTTTTGACGTAAAGGAACTGTAAGATAATAAATTTGCTTTTCTTTAAGCCACTAAGTTTACAGTAATTTTTACACAGCAATAGAAAATTAATACATAAATAAATTATTTATAAATAAATTGCAAAAAAGCAAGTTTGTCATATATCTGCTGTTGCATGGTTGGGTTCTAATATGCTAAAATTATTTTTAACAAAGAAAAGTTCATGATTCCAAAATAAAAGGGAAAATGTCTCAAAAGCCTTGTTTAATTGCTTACTAATATTTATATCTATAGATACAGCTAATAAAGATGCTGAAATAAATTATTACCGGTATCTTAAATAAAAAATCCAGAATACAGGAAATTATAAGCAACAAACCACTATTATAACATCACAAGTATTCATTGATTTTAAGTTTTGGATACTGAACAAAGGCCTTAGAATCACTTATGTTTTAAAATAACTATTTCTAAGTTCTTTAATGAAGTGCTTCAAAATACTGTAGAAAGGAGAAACTTTGGACTCACCAGAACTCCCTCCCCCTTCTCTTTTCATCCTTAGTGAGGGAGATACATGTCCACGGCGTTGATGACAAGGGACAGAATAACAACATTTGGGGAAGATTCCATTCCTTGAAAGTTTTTTCCAGTGTAGAATCTGTTGTTAACTCTTGCCTCTCCATTGTATGATACATACAATGCCTAATTCCCAATTCCCCCCCTTTTTTCTTCCTAGTAGAAGCCCTTTTAATCCAGAGATTCACAATATATCTAGTCCTCAAGGAGGATTTTGATTTGTTTGTGCCAGTTAGATCATGGCCTTCCTTAGTCTAGAGGTAGACATGTGAATTAAGTTTTCCCAATCAGATTGAAGAAAAGGAATATTTTCTAGGTTTAAGGGAGAAAGCTCCCCTTTCCTCTCCTGCTGGCAGTTAATAAGAATTAATGTTGCTCAGGATGTCACTGGCAGCCATCTTGAAACCATAAGGACAACCAGCCCTAGGAGGTAGCTGAGTACAACAGAGGAGAAAGAAGAAAAGGAGCTGGATCCTTGATTATATTAGGCTTCTCATTACAACACATGGAGCTCATTCTACCTCTGTACTTCCAGTTATATTAGATAATACATTTCTTTGTTGGTTAAACCCCTTGGAGTTGGGGGTTTTCTGTTATCTGCAGCTCAAATATCCTAACAGATAATGTGAGAGATCAATACTCACTGTCAGTATGCTGTTTAAACTTCAGCTGAGCTTAATTCTCAAATGTAAAGCATTTCAAAGGCCTATAAAATTTCATCTCTAGTTTCCCAGGCAACTATCACATGTCACTCATGGATGTTCCGAAGCACACAGGTAATATTCCATCTCATCACCTCAATTTTAAACCTGGAGAAAGACAAATGAAATGGGTGCCAATAAATCCCCAAGGCTGCAGAGATAAAAGAAAAGAATGAAAATCCAGGAGGCAAAGGAAAGTAAACAATCTACTCTGCTATCTAATCTCCCCTTTTCCACTCTTTGTTTTCATTTCTCTTTTTTAATGCTGCCATGAGAGATTCAAAATCAGATATAAATTTTCCTGGAGGCTAAGTCCTTCTTTCTGCATTAGTTTTCTGGACTCACTTGACCCTTGCATATAAGTAACACCACCTCCTGCAGAGAAAAGATTCAACAATTCCAAATTCATAAAGATTCAACAATTCCAAATTCATAATCTAAGACCTTTTGTTCTCTTCTCTCCCACATCATAAGAATAAAAATCAATCTTAGACCTAAATAGGTATAATAGACTTTAACGTAAACATTTAAATACTAATATTCTTTCTCTCTAAATGATTCTCTGATAAGGCTGAATTATATGCAAAATGATGGAAATAAAATTGAAAAATTATTTTTTGTCTAATTTTATAATGTTTTTTCCCATCATAGGCAATAAGTTGGAGATAATTTCAAGCCAGGGTAGGCAGCTTTGTTCATAGTTGCTTTGGAGAGTAACCAAATGAGACTTTCATTCAGGCCACAGAAGAAATCTGAGACATAAAACATTCAGAAAAGCTGAGGACTTCTATGTACCCAAGAACTACTCAGCCAGAAACCCAGAAAGCGAGATCATCCCTCACCTGAACTGCTCATTGGCTCCATACTGGCTTCTTGGCTTCCACTTCTTTCCTGCTATCACCTACTGTCCACACAGTAGCCAGCATGATCCTGTTAATTATGAAATAGAACATCATCTCTGCTCAAAACCTCCAACAACTTTTCATCTCACTCAGAACACGATGGCCATCAGACCTCCATATAATCTGACCTTCTACCACCCTGTCTGACTTTATATTCTGTGCTACTTTCCTTCTCAAAGTCCACCCCATCCACCTTGGCCTCCTTGATGTTAAAAATGCCAAGCATGCTTCCACTCAGTGCCTCTGGACTTACACATCCTCTGCCTATGAAGTTCTTCTCGGAGATATTTCCTTAGCTCACCCACTTTAAGTAGGTTTCTGCTGAAATGTCCCTGTATCTATTCAGATACATTCATTACTCCCTGCCCAACCTATACAAAATAGCACCTTCTATATCACTCTCCATCTCCTCACCCTATTTTCTTAGATTTTTTTTCATAGCATTTGTCATCCCTGAACATATTACATAATTTATTGTCTATCATCCATGACAACATGAGCTCCATGATATCAGGAACTTCCCTTTGTTCATTGCTTATATCCCAGCACTTAGAACCAGTACCTGGCACTTGGTAGAAGCTAAATAAGTATTTCTTAAATACATGAATAAACTTTTATTTCAATAAAAGTTGCCAAGAATATTCACAACATACCTAGATAGAATACTGTTTTAATGAAAGCCATTTTATCATATAATTCTGTATAATGAGATTATTTCTCATTCTTTTGCTTTTAACAAAAAGTTATTTCCTTGGAAACAATCTAAATATTCATCAACAGAGGAATGGATAAAGAAGATGTGGTACATATATACAATGGAATATTATTCAGTCATAAAAAAGAATGAAATAATGCCATTTGCAGCAACATGGATGGACCTAGAGATTATCATACTAAGTGAAGTAAGTCAAAGACAAATATCATATGATATCACTTATATGTGGAATCTAATACAAAAAATGATACAAATGAACTTATTTACAAAACAGAAACAGATTCACAGGTCTCGAAAAAAAACTTACAGTTACCAAAGGGGAAATGTGGTGGGGGAGGTGATAAATTAGGAGATTGGGATTAATATATATGCACTACTATATATAAAATAGAGAAACTGCAAGGACCTACCGTATAGCACAGGGAACTATACTCAATATTCTGTAATAATCTATATGGAAAAATAATCTAATAAAGAATATATATATATATATGATTCACTTTGCTGTACACCTGAAACTAATACAACATTGTAAATCAACTCTACTCCAATAAAAATTAAAAAGCTATTTCTTTTTAAAAGGGAAATATATATTCATTACAGAGAAATATGTATGTGCATGTGTACATATGTATGGAAAAATGTAAAGGAAGGAAAACAATGTAGCTACAATTCCATCCATCAAAGGACAACCACTGTTACAAACTATATAGGAAGAAGCTATTTTCATTTCCTGGGAAACAATTTAAATTAACATTTCATTCCATGGATTGAAACAATTTCAGTTTTTTGGGGTTTTTTTTGTTTTTTTGTTTTTTGTGTGTGGTACGCAGGCCTTTCACTGCTGTGGCCTCTCCCGTTGCGGAGCACAGTCTCTGGACACACAGGCTCAGTGGCCATGGCTCACAGGCCCAGCTGCTCCATGGCATGTGGGATCTTCCCGGACCGGGGCACGAACCTGCGTGCCCTGCATCAGCAGGCGGACTCTCAACCACTGTGCCACCAGGGAAGCCCAACAATTTTAGTTTTTGATAAGAAACAGATTGAGCAAAGCACCATCAAAGACTCACTGACTATTCAGCACAATGTTAGGCTTGATTATTCACAAAGAACACACATTTCAGATTGTCCCAACTGGGAGAAGCCTGGTCTCCCCATCCTAGAACAAATACCAACTTTAGCAGTTTTCTAGGAAGTAGACAAAGAAAACAAACAAATCAACAAAACATCAAAAGGCAAAAACCAAACAATTAAAAATGTCAGTGAACTTCCTCTAGCATTTCATTCAAATACAGTTATAAGTGGAGCAAAACTATATTTACCCTCCCTAATGCCTCTATATTATTAGCAATTAAAATGTCCCTTTGTAAGAAGCTCAAGACCCTACATTCTTTCTTTGAATTATTATCCATGAATCAATTACAATTTGATATTTTATATATATATATATATATATATTATGTACAAAAATTTTTTTAAATAAAATTTACATTAAATCTCTTCTGGCACCGTGGCTGCAGCTTTCAACTTTTACATAATTGACTGTGCTATGACTGCTTGGATGTTCTTCTAAGCTTGTAGCACATATCATTAGCATTTCCATAATGTCAATATTCTAGTTAAATTTTGTCCTTTGAATTCATCTACCTAAATAAGAAAATTCAATTTTGAAATTAATTCATCTCCATTCATGTATCCAGCAAAACAAGTTCAAATTATATATTTTCAAGTTACCTAAGGTTATAATGTTTTTAGAGGTTTGTTTCATTTGAATTTTCAAAATCATATGGCAGATGTGTTCAAATGACATATTTTTGTTGTTGTTGTTGACATTCCCCATTATACATATATCTTAATACTCCCTCTGGAGTCCTCAATAGGACTGCTTAAAATGTTACTGGGAAAAACAAAAAAAGACATGACATGCTGACATGCAAGTCAGTGGCTTAGGAAAGACTATTCCCATACTGAAGATAGTCAGCTTAAACTGGCTCAGCCAAAGTCCCAAAGCTTAAATATTTATAGTGTTCTTTGTCTTTTACCAATTCAGAGATTTTTATTTTCCAAAATTTAATTGCAATCTCCATTTTACTAATAATATTCATTCTTCTTATAGAACAGGAAAACTCAGCAATGCACAGAGGACAGATCGTTTTGATCTAAAACTCATGTCCTAAACTGAAATTTAGCCCCAGTTACTGGGGAAGATATGTCATAAAGCCACTGTCAATAGGATCTGTGCTCTAAAGAGAGAAGCAGGGGCTTTATTTTACTACTAGGAAATGCACTGTTAAATAAATCTATGCTATGTTTTCTTAAATCACAATCTAAGACCATCGAGCAAATGAGTGAGAAATTTAGGTTAAGGCTTGAGCCTCCTTTAAACATTTATCATGACATTACAGGAATACCTTGTTCCTCCAGCTTCCCAAATAGGTGCCACATGGAGAAGCTAATGTCCAAGAGCATCTAAAGTGTAACCATAATGTTGACTCAGAGTATGCATACTCTCATTCATTAAATCTTATGTTTATTGATTGATGCCTACCTTACGTAAAACACTCTTCTAGGGGCAGGGGAACCAAGCAAAGTCCTGTCACTCAAGGAGCTTGTAACCAATCATCTCACAAAATCCGAAGGTTTAACCAATATACATCAGGCTTCTCAGAGTAAAGAGAGAGATGTTTTGGGGGGATTTAATCTCATGATATATCCAGTCTTGTACCATTTAAAAAATTTCCTCAGCATCACCTGGGGGTGCTTATAAAAAGTAGATTCCTTGGCCCGCTTGACACTGAATCAGAATCTATTAGATTACGGCCCAGATATGCACTCCATTGTCAAGAATTGGAAACCAGCAGAAAAGAGAATAAAAGGAATTTCCAAACCTCTCCCTCTCCACTCCTTTGTCAGTCTGAATCCAACCCCTCTGGTGCTTCTCCTCCCTCTAGTTCACAGAGCTGAAAATGTTGTTCAGCTTGATGTAATAATGATAACTATAATCATACAAATTGCATATTCCACTCCCCATGGTGCTGCACAGAGAATTGACGGCCTTGTGCAGGCACGGCAGTCATGTATCAAAGCTGCAGGACCTGTGTAGAATTCAGGAAATGCCAGTGCTCTCCTTCGCTTTATGTTCCATGTAACCTTGCTGTCTCTCGCAGTTGCTGTAGCAGAGAACAGGTAATCCATCAAAAGAGAAACATCATAAACTACCCTTCTGCCCTCCAAAGTACCCTTTTTTCCTCCACCTTCTGATTTCAAAATTGAAGCTGGAAGGAATTTTAAGATAGTGTGGAATGCTTGGGGCTCTCAGAATCCTGGCCCCAGCCTTTTGGTCCTCAGCCTATCCCAACTGAGTCTTTCTTATTAGAGAGATCTCCTCTCCTCTCAAAAGACACTGCATTTTTCCAGAAAGCAGTCACAAATTCCATAGAAATTGGCATTGCGGGCAAGGACGCATTTCTATCAGATTTGTCAAGCAGTCTGGTTCAACTTCCAGTGCCTGACAAGACCTGTGCTCATCTCTGAATGTGCCAGTACTTTTGCACAGTTTCCTCACATGTGGGAGTGTGGAAGTGTGGGAGTATGTATATGTGATCTTTTCTTTATGCTTTTGAAAGAAGAACAATAAAGACCAAAAAGACACAGTAAAAAGGGGGAGGAAAATTTATCATGAAAATTTAATCCACATCCAGTGTTTTTAGCAGTTTGGGAGCAAGTACAAACTCCATTATTTGTGCAGCTATTTCTGTCACCTCCCAGTGACCCTCAGAGCTGGACCCTCCACTGCCCAGGGAGACAGAGTTTTGCAGTTTTTGAAGGCAACGAAGGACCCCTGTCATAAGTTTATTAGGATGTAAAACCCAGCTATTTTACTGGAAGCATTTCCATTTTTTTTTTATGCATACTGAATCTGCTAATGGACTGTCTCATGTTCTTTGCTCTTTTTAATTCAATATTCTGTCACTTTCATTTTCAAGATGTCTCAAAGAAAACCAAATTATTGTGATGTGCTTGACATGCAAGAATCAAAATGGACTTATATCCTAACGTACCTTCAGTTTAGTATTTGTGGACCAAAGGTTGTTTTTATAGGTAATTTCTTAAAATGTATGAAGTGCCCTACTTCCATTGTCACACACATAAGGTCAATGACACCATTTTATATGAACTAAGGAAAATTTCAGTTTATTATGTCAATAAATGTACTAATCAATCTGTTGAGAGAACACTATCTTAGAGTTATTATATGTGGATTCTACACTATATGTAGCTTATATGTAAGGTATACATAGTACTTAAAAATAAACATGGGTACATTTTTCCCCCAATAGAAACTAATCATCACTGCTTTTGAAAGCCACCAAGTGCCTCTCCCAAATAGCAACTCCTTTATTCCACATCGAGGTAGCCCATTCCTTTTTTTTTTTTTTTTTTGATAGCTTTATCACCTATGTCTGTATCCCTAATCAACAGAATTTAATTTTATGTGTTTATTAACTTTTTTATAAGTGAATTTTATAAATTCATTCATTTTGCTGTCTACTCTGTTTACTTAATATAACTTGTGACATTCATCTAGATGATAGAGTTAACTTTATTTTCACTGCTTAATATTATTCCATTGTACAAATATCACACTTTTTTATTTATTCAATTTTTAGTCAGTGGACATTTGAAGTGCCTCCAGTTTTTTTTTATTTTTCACTACTAAAAATAAATTAGTTCTGGGACTTCCCTGGTGGTCTAGTGGCTAAGACTCCACAGTCCCAATGCAGGAGGCCTGGGTTCAATCCCTGGTCAGGGAACTAGATCCCGCATACCACAACTAAAAGATCCTGTGTGCTGCATCTAAGACCCAGCACAGCCGAATAAATAAATTAAATAAATAAATATTAAAAAAATAAATTAGTTATTTTCATCAGATATTGTTAAATGTAAACAAAATCTAGGTTTTAACTTTCTGTTAAATCCACAAAGAAGTAACTACACTGTGCAAGGTTCGTTGTTTGATTCTACTTAGGAAGTAGGCCACAATGTCTCTTTAGCTTTGTTTATTGTTTTCTCCCCTGTTTCTGCAGTTTGAACCTCTCTTCTCATTCCCCACCATTGTACCCACTTTCCACAGAATTTCCAATACACCAAAAACAAAAACAAAAACACAAAGAAAACTTTACTTCACATAGGCAATGAAAACATGCCCTGGAAATCATAAAGAAAATAGTAAGGAAATCTTTCTGTACTCTGTCTCCTGCCTATTATTTCATATTGCGTGTATTAAGGTATGTGTTTTTACTCGAAATATTCATGAAATTTGCTGGTGAATTTCTGTTCAGAAAACTATCTGTGTAAGTTTCTCAGCACCAAGTGTCTACTTCTGATTTATAGCTCCAGCACCTCTCTTGGACATCTGCTGCATCTCCATGTGGCTCATCTACTTGTCCCCTTTGGCTACTGAGCTTTACGGACTGTTTCAGGAAGTTTATTACTACTGCAAGGATGGAGCATACTGCTTTGTCAGTCAGCCTCTCAGTCAGACAATGCTATTACTTGTCTAGTCCCTGCACTACTGACTCTCACAGATGAGGGGGTAATAGGATGCTGTCTAATCTTCTCCAACCACATTTTGCCAGTAAGAAATAGGAAGGAGTCCTCATACCTGGCCATTTCAGATATAGCCCTGCTTAACTGGATCTTTTTTTTTTTTTTTTGTGGTACTTGGGCCTCTCCCATTGCAGAGCACAGGCTCCGGATGCGCAGGCTCAGCGGCCATGGCTCACGGGCCCAGCCGCTCCACGGCATGTGGGATCTTCCAGGACCGGGGCACGAACCCGTGTCCCCTGCATCGACAGGCGGACTCTCAACCACTGCGCCACCAGGGAAGCCCATTACCTGGATCTTAATGGTTCTTAAAGGCTCTGGAATTTGATTACTGGTTACTAATCCTGCCTTCTCCACTAACTATCTGTACATTCTTAATCAAATTAGGTAACCTAATGCTGCCTCAGTTTACTTGTCTGGAAAGTGGGATATAAAACAATACTGCATCAGTTAGTTCTTGCTGTGTAACAAATCACCCCAAAACTTAGCAGCATAAAACAATAATCATTTATTATTTCTCGTGACTCTGTGTGTTGTCTGGGCTGGTCTGATGTTCTGTGCTGGACTTGACTGATATCAACGTGACTTATTCAGGATGTATTCTCAGCTGGCAGGTTAGCTGAGGATTGGCTGGTCTAGGAGAGCTTTAGTTGGGTTATTCAGCTCTGCTGCACATGGTCTCTCAGCCTGGATTAGTCCTCATGCTAATGGCAGGGCTTTAAGAGCATGAGGACATAATTAGCCAAATGTTACTTCGCTAAAGCAATTCACAGGGTTAGCCCAGAGTCAAAATAGATGGAAACTACAAAGTTAAAGCAGAAAAGGAGGCAATACTTGGGTCCATCAATACAATAATTTTACCTAATAATATCAATCTCTAATCAAAAATGTGAGAATTAATCCATGTAAATATCTTGGTATAATGTCAGATACATAATAAAAACTGGTAAAGAACCAGTTATCACCCTACTATCTAGGACGGGAATGCTGTCTTCTTGTCCAAAATATGTTTATTAAATAGAAAGGCAATGACTGCTTTCTTCTGTTCCCGGAACTAAGAAAAAAATTCCTAAAAAAATTATCACTGAAAAAAATGTAGACTCTATTCCCAAGATCCTCTAAATAGGGAGTCAGCAAATACTTTCTATAAAAGGGTGGAGAGTTAATAGTTTAGACTCTGAAGGCCATATGTCTCTGTCACAACTACTCAACTCTACCATTGTACTGAGAAAGCAGCCGTACATAAAAATGTCACCAGATGGGCACAGCGATGTTCCAACAAAACTTTATTTACAAAAACAGGTGATGCATCAGATTTGGCCCAGAAGCCATATGGTTCACTGTTTCCAAATGTAAATGAACAAATGACCTAGCATGTGAAAGCCTGGGAAGCTTATAAAGAACTTAACCAGTTAGTATGATTTATTCCTAGGTTCACTAGTCTTCTATTTTATTTTTTCTGAAGTTTTCAGTATACTATTGAAATGAGAATTATTATGAGGCATATATACTCCAAATATCAAGCAATCAACAGATAAAGCTTGTTATACCAGAATATGGATGTACTGGTGGTTGATATATTGTACAAAGTTTTCATTGTATAGGAAAACCAAAATAGCAAATCGTTTTCAGATTATTTGCCATTAAAAAAGCTCTTAAATAATATAGCTTATTGATGATTGATAGAAGTTTCCTGCCCATATATTCAAAGCATGGCAATATAAATCACATATTTTCATTTGTAAGGAGTAAATGATATTCATATTCTGATGTAATTTATTATTTTGAAGTTGAACACAATGTGACTTTATAAGTGTGAAAGTGCATTAGACTGTGTTATTAATGTTACAAAAGTTGGGTATAGCTATAATTTGGTTCCATAAAAAACAGCAGTAATATATTTTGGATGCTCTAAATTTATAGTGATTTTAAAGCTGTGATAACATAGGTCATCAAAAGACATATATTAATGGAACCATCTAGTAAGAAGTTTACTCTTCCATTTTAATAAGAAGCAGCTTTTGGGCAAAGAATTGTTTTTACTGCCTAGTCCTTCTTCATGGCAAGCTTTGAGTGTAGATTTAGAGAGGGAAAATCACTCAGGAAATATTGAAAATCTACAAACATGTGTTTGGAGAAAATAAAAATCGATCATGGCATTACAACCATTTCTATACATTTTCCATGTATAGAAAAGTTAACTTTTCAGAAAAGTTGTCTTATTAGTTCACTTATATTTGCATTCAATCTCTAAATATCCCTTGCTCGGCAACTCTTATTCACCTTTCCCAATTATATTTATCATAGATCACGTACATTCTCTGGTTTTTGTTTTTTGCTTTTTGGGGTTTTTTTTGGTATTTGAGACCTGTGGTCTTAGAATTAGATTTTTTAAACACTGTTTATTTATTTTTTAACATCTTTATTGGAGTTTAATTGCTTTACAATGGTGTGTTAGTTTTTGCTTTATAACAAAGTGAATCAGCTATACATATACATATATCCCCATATCTCCTCCCTCTTGCATCTGCCTCCCAACCTCCCTGTTCCACCCCTCTAGGTGGTCACAAAGCACCGAGCTGATCTCCCTGTGCTATGCGGCTGCTTCCCACTAGCTATCAATTTAACATTTGGTAGTATATATAAGTCCATGCCATTCTCTCACTTCGTCCCAGCTTACCTTTCCCCCTCCCCGTGTCCTCATGTCCATTCTCTATGACTGAGTCTTTATTCCTGCCCTGCCCCTAGGTCCTTCAGAACTTTTTTTTTTTTATTTTTTTTTTTAGATTCCATGTATATGTGTTAGCATACGGTATTTGTTTTTCTCTTCTGACTTACTTCACTCTGTACGATAGACTCTAGGTCCATCCACCTCACTACAAGTGACCCAGTTTCATTTCTTCTTATGGCTGAGTAATATTCCATTATATATGTGTACCACATCTTCTTTATCCATTCCTCTGTCGATGGACATTTAGGTTGTTTCCATGCCCTGGCTATTGTAAGTAGTGCTGCAATGAGCATTGGGGTACATGTGACTTTTCTGAGTTATGGTTTTCTCAGGGTATATGCCCAGTAGTGGATTGCTGGGTCATGTGGTTGTTCTATTTTTAGTTTTTTAAGGAACCTCATACTGTTCTCCACAGTGGCTATACCAATTTACATTCCCACCAACAAAGCAAGACTGTTCCTTTTTCTCTGCACCCTCTCCAGCATTTATTGTTTGTAGATATTTTGATGATGGCCATTCTGACTGGTGTGAGGTGATACCTCATTGTGGTTTTGATTTGCATTTTTCTAATAATTAGTGATGTTGAGCATCTTTTCATGTGTCTCTTGGCCATCTGTACATCTTCTTTGGTGAAATGTCTACTTAGGTCTTCCACCCATTTTTTGATTGGGTTGTTTGTTTTTTTGATATTGAGTTGCATGAGCTGTTTATATATTTTGGAGATTAATCCTTTGTCCATTTCTTTGTTTGCAAATATTTTCTCCCATTCTGAGGGTTGTCTTTTTGTCTTGTTTATGGTTTCCTTTGCTGTGCAAAAGCTTTTAATTTTAATTAGGTTCCCATTTGTTTATTTTTGTTTGTTTTGTTTTTTCTCTTTTTTTCCATTTGCTTATTTTTGTTTTTATATCCATTACTCTAGAAGGTGGGTCATAAAAGAACTTGCTGTGATTCATGTCAAAGAGTGTTATGCCTAAGTTTTCCTCTAAGAGTTTTATAGTGTCTGGTCTTTCATTTAGGTCTTTAATCCATTTGAAATTTATTTTTGTGTATAGTGTTAGGGAGTGTTCTAATTTCATTCTTTTACATGTAGCTGTCCAGTTTTCTCAGCACTACTTATTGAAGAGGC
This sequence comes from Hyperoodon ampullatus, assembly GCF_949752795.1. NCBI lineage: Eukaryota > Metazoa > Chordata > Mammalia > Artiodactyla > Ziphiidae > Hyperoodon > Hyperoodon ampullatus. The sequence continues at coordinate 93,188,373 of NC_136918.1, read as the reverse complement.
TGTCTTTTCTCCACTATATATTCTTGCCTCCTTTCTCATAGATTAGGTGACCATAGGTGTGTGGGTTTATCTCTGGGCTTTCTATCCTGTTCCATTGATCTATATTTCTTTTTTTGTGTCAATACCATACTGTCTTGATTACTATAGCTTTGTCGTATAGTCTGAAGTCCAGGAGCCTGATTCCTCCAGCTCTGTTTTTCTTTCTCAAGATTGCTTTGGCTATTCGGGGTCTTTTGCGTTTCCATAAAAACTGTAAATTTTTTTGTTCTAATTCTGTAAAAGAAATGCCATTGGTAATTTGATAGGGATTGCATTGAATCTGTAAATTGCTTTTGGTAGTATAGTCATTTTCACAATATTGATTCTTCCAATCCAGGAGCATGGTATATCTCTCCATCTGTTTGTGTTATGTTTGATTTCTTTCATCAGTGTTTTATAGTTTTCCGAGCACAGGTCTTTTGCCTCCTTAGGTAGGTTTACTCCTAGGTATTTTATTCTTTTTCTTGCAATGGTAACTGGGATTGTTTCCGTACTTTCTCTTTCTGATCTTTCATTGTTAGTGTATAGGAAAACAAGAGATTTCTGTGCATTAATTTTGTATCCTGCCACCTTACCAAATTCATTGATTAGTTCTAGTAGTTTTCTGGTGGATCTTTAGGATTTTCTATGTATTGTATCATGTCATCTGCAAACAGTTACAGTTTTACGTCTTCTTTTCCAATTCGTATTCCTTTTATTTCTTTTTCTTCTCTTATTGCCGGGGCTAGGACTTCCAATACTATTGGAATAATAGTGATGAGAGTGGAATTTTCACCATGTCTACTACACAAATGACTTTAGGTGACTTACCTATTTATTGATTTTCATTTTTTTTATTGAGATATAATTGACATAGACTATTGTGTAAGTTTAAGATGTACAGCATGTTGATTTGATACATTTATATATTGCAATATGATTATCACCAGAGCATTAGCTAACACCTCTATCACATTACCTAATTATCATTTATTTTTCTATCGCTTTTTAAAACAAACCTTTATTAAATATCACGGCACTCAGGCCACTGTGCTTATATAATTATATAGGGTAGGTAGACAGGAAAGGAGAGAGATAATTCTTCCAGGAGTTTGGATACAATGATTACTATATTTGAACACTCAATTTTGTTTTGAACATGGTGGGAATCAAAGCAAAAATGAAACCATAGGGGTTTACATGTTTCTCACTGTAAGATAAAAAGAAATGCAAAGTTCTATGGAATAGACATGTTTTCTTGGAACATATACTAAGGAAAATGTGACTTATTTTTTCAGAAGATTAAAACTTGTCCATCTTTTAACTCTTACTATGTCTTACTAAAAGCCAAGAAAATGTATAAGGACAAGTGGACTGTTAGCTCAGCCAGGAAAGTCTAGATATACCTTCTGGTTATCTAAACTGATACAGGGATAGGACTTGGAAAATAAAATAAGAGAAATGAATGGATAATAGTCCCTAGTGCATTTATCTAGTATCTTATATTTAATTTGTAAATTCTTTCTTATATATTATTGATGAGCACCTTGCCAAATATGGATAAATTATTACCACCGCATGATTATGACAGTCTTCTGTACAACAGAAATCTAGAATTATCTGCTTATAACATAGTAACTTAAAACTATTAAATTTAAATCCATTAAATGTTTAAAAATTTTTTGTACAATGCCAGGCTTTCTTGAAAATAAAGCCACTATGTAAATTTTGCCAGCTAAAGTATCTTCTGTGTTGGAGAAAATATCTTCTCAATAATTTGGGGAAGATTTTTATCATACGTCAATCCTTCAGTTTTATTTTAGGAGTTCCAATAGATGATGATATGCATTTTGTCAGTCATATAAATTTTTTTAGGTATCTGGTATGATTCTAATTAAAATAAAATTCTTTGTACAAAAACGATAAGAATTTCCAGTAAAGTGGGCAGGCAATATAGCAGATTTTTACCACATTGTGAAGGGTCTGAGATTCTGCTTCTCTTTGCTTGTGTCCTTTAGAATAACCAGCCTTTCAGCTGGTCAGTGGTACACAAAGTTTCAGTTGTCAATGAATTTTACAGATCATGCTAGTTGCTGCTTTATTCCCAAGGAAGGAGTCAACAACTCTTAACTTAGCAAGTGTCATGGTGCAGTTGAGCTTGACAACGTCTCAGGAAATGTACTTAAAAGGAGTTGGACTTTCTTATTTTATCCTTATTTAGAGAGGCCATCAGATCGTTATGTGCCATTTCTCATTCCCAGCAGGGCAATGATATTATCCTCAGAGGGTGCTGTGTTGGCATTTCTTGCTCCCACAATTCATTGTATAATTTTTAATGCCTTGTGTCATGAAGGTGGGAATCATATAAGTAATAGGAGTAGGCTAATTTAACCTACTCCTATAATATTGTTCTTCTGCTTGCTAGTAGGCTCCTCTATTTTATATTTTCTTCCTTGCCATTTTTCAATAGTTTTCGTGTTAAATGAGACAATCTCTGCCAAATTAGAGTGAAGAACTTACTCCTTCAGTCTTCACTTATCTTTCCCTTCTATTCAGATCAGCAGCTTACACTTACTGACCACTTAGTAGGGGCCACCCCTGCGTTCTAAGTGCTTTATATACACTAACAGATTGAATCAGAACAACAGTCCTAGGAAGTGAACACTATTAGGATTGTCTTTTCAGAGATGAGGAAAAATAAGTCAGTCAGTTCAAGGTGATACAGCTAGTAAGTGTAGGAGCCAGAAGTCTAACCCAGGCAGCCTAATTTCAGAGTAGGCTCTGAAATCATTAATCTATTCTGCCTCTCAATCGTTCAAGAACCAAGTCAAATATCTGGTTCCACTACTTACTAGTTGTGTGATTTCAGTCAAGTCCTATGAACTAATTAAGCCTCTGTTTCCACATCTCTAAAAAGATGCCTAATACCCTCATCCTCATCAAAGAGTTGTTTGTGGGCATTGGATGGGGACATAAACATAACAACCATTTGTAAAATCAGAGCATGACTATATAGTAAGGAATATATAAGGAAAATAAGAATTTTAAAAATTGCTGTAATGGATGAAGAATAAACTTCATCCCTTCACTTATGAAAGGGGCAAGGGGAGTAATGGGAGAAAAGACAAATATTTACTAAGTATCTGTTCTATGTATGAAATAATAGACTCAAAGGTGGCAAAGCAAAAGATGACTTAGTAAAATTAATAGACCAGTGATTTTACTCTTAGTTTTCTTAAAAAAATATAGTTGAGATTTGACCAATTATGCATATGTGTCAGTATGTAAAAGTAATGGTTAATATTGGAGTGAAATATAAAATTCAAAATTCAAATACACTATCTTGGAAAAGGTGGTAGAAATGGCACTATGGGGTGCCTGGAGCCAGATGTCATCATGCTTGGAGAGCTTTATAGAGTAGACAGTTCTTTAGCAGAGGAATAAGATTAGGTGAGAAAGGAGAGAGAGGGCACTTGGACATAAGAACTGATACGTGGGCTGATTTAAAAGCTTGAATGTATGAAGCTTGTTTACAAGCAAGCCATCCTGGCTGACAAGGATGATGACATTAACGAGAGATGAGAGAGTTAAATGGACAAGGTTCTCCAGAGAATATTTTAAATCTTAGATTTTATGTAATAGAGTGTTAGGTTATTCAAATAGGTTAAGATCTTTTTTTAAAACATCATTTTAAAAGAAAGGCTATTAAAAAATGGAGAAAAAGTGAACAAGACTTGCTTGTGTATATTTGTCTTTGATTAAGAAGAGATGAAAGTGCTCAAATTAGTTTGTAATTTGGCCATGTAAGTAGACATTTCTTAATGGAAAACAAAAATAACGAGGTTAGAGCCTGACTTTATTCAAATGGAAAAAGAGATACAAAGTGACATACTTTGAGCTATTTCTATTTTTAATCTGCATGTGAAATTTCAAAAAATAAGATGAGGTAAGTGACATTCTTAAACCTAGGGGTGACATTTTCTTTTAGAATAGTTGTTAATTGAGGACCAGAGCTATCTCCAAACAATATAATTTCAAATACTTTGCAAAAAAACCCAAAATAAGTGTTTTCATAATTATTAAGGATAATTCCTACATTTCCTACATTTGAAGTATTTGTTTCTTCAAATCATTTCCCTAAATATTATTCATCAAGATTCACATCTTATCTATACCTATAATCTTATCAACATCTATAATCTCATATATAATCTTATAGATCTTATTACAAGATATATTTTATTATTCCCATTTTAAAGAAGAGGAAATTGATGCTCAACAAAACAAGTGATTTATTTGCAGGAAAACAGTATAAGGAGGAACACAATACAACACTATGACTTCAGTCCCTAGTACTCTGACCTCAGAATTCCAGAACACTACACCTGTTTTTCAGTCAGTACCTACATTTGCTGAATTCATAAATTTAACAACTCCTTTAAGGCCCTTGCATTTTTCAATTTCTGGAAGCAAAGTAAATCATTACATAAATAAATATATAAATAAATGTTTAAGGTAGAAACTATATTAAATTTAAGTAGTGAGTGGCATTGGTTGATTTTAAATAAAAACATCATAGCTTGTACTTAGCTACTTTTTTTTTAAACTTTCTTTTCCTCTTATTTACTTAATCTTTATGTTGTTGAGTTGTTTATAAAATAATAATGTTAGAGCTCAAGAGAGAAAAACAAGTTTCATTCCCCCCACCAATAACTTGTAAGTAAAGGAAATACAGATTACTCTCTGATAGTTAAATTAGAAAAATCAATGAACCTAATTAATGAGTTGTCTGGTTCAAAATGGTTTCTGGCTAAGAGCCTTATAAATTTCCATAGAATTATCTATGTAATGATGCAAAGATATAAATTCACAAGACCTAAATATCAAGATGATCATACAATGTATCAGTGGTATGTAAGAGGAATTTCTAGTAAATATAAGTTAGAAGGGACTAGATGAAGGGTGGGAAATGGTTTTACTTCCATGTTTTGCTCCATGAAACATGATATCCTCCAGTTGAAAGAACATGAGGACCCATAGGATGCTTCCCACTAACGTACAGCCTCTTGCTTAGGGAGCTAGGGTCTACTCCAGCAGAAAACTTCATAGTCATTTACTGCCAAATGGCAGTGATTATAACTTTTCATATACTCCCCTATATAGCATGTCAGAAGAATATCTAGTAGGATAAGGAAAAAAATCCCACTAAAAAATGAGTCTTGCTAGATGAAATAGCTACTAAGTATAAAAATGTAGTCAGGAAACATACATACTAACCTGTTCTCAAGCTGTCTGTTTGAGAAGGGTTTTTTTTTTTTTAACATCTTTATTGGAGTATAATTACTTTACAATGGTGTGTTTGTTTCTGCTGTATAACAAAGTGAGTCAGCTATACATATACATATATCCCCATATCCCCTCCCTCTTGCATCTCCCTCCCACCCTCCCTACCCCACCCTCTTTAACCACTACTGAAATATCCACCTCCAAAGTCTGCATTGCAAACACAGGTTTGAATATATTTTCCCTTATTAGAGGAAAAAGTCAATATTCAAAATACCACCAATGAATAAAATGGAAGTTCTGAAGGAAAACTGCACCATGAAAGACAGGGTATATTACTCCTTCAAGTTCAAAACCAACCAACCAATCAACAATTTACTGATATGAATTTTTTCCTGAATTGGCTCATCTACTCCTACTTTGAAAACTTGGGCAAGTAACTTACCATTCTATACCTCAGTTTTCTCACCCATAAAATGGGGATAATTTTTCTACCTGAAGCATTTGCTCTTAGGATTGAAGGTACTAATACACGTGGAGCATGCAGAGCCATCATAAACCCTCAATGCATTCTCCTGCTCCACTGTCCCTCTCCCTCACCCCTTTAGTCTCAACGAAACAACAAATCAGGAAGCTTCTTAAGATATCTCATGTGATACTAACAGATGTAGCCACTCTAAAAGAGAAGCATAAATCTATAAGAAGCTGTGATTCAAAGATAACAGAATAACATGCAAAGGAAAGGAATTAAATGAAATTAGAGTTAGATAAGTAAAAGTTGGAGAATTTTAAAATTGTCTTGGCAGAATTAAAATAATCTAGCAAAATAGTAAACTGAAAAATCGATAATGTGGGAACTGAATTTAACATCAGTTCAATTTATATTATTGAATATGTACTATGGGCCTAGCATTGTACCAAACTCTTGGAATAAACTGGAAAAAACTGGTGAATAAGAGACACCAATCTGCCTTAGGGAAATTCCTTCTTCCCCCCCAACCCCTCTCTCTCTCCCTTTGTCTCTGTCTCTGTCTCTCTCTCTCCCCACTTCCTAATCTAACTACCTAGGTAGAAGTAGAGTGACTGGTTCAGGGATGGGTTCACATTCAACTCAGCAGAGGGAGTTACATGAACTACAAGGAAATATATATTTCTCACTGATGTTGAACCTGAAAAAATATGAGGCTGGACCTACTGTAACCATCTCTTAATCACAAGGAGAGAAGATTTCTGAGCATGAAGCCAGCACAGGATGGAGAGAAAAAAACCCCAAGTTCAATTTAGTATAGTAAAGACTGTAGGTGCACCAGGCAATTCGCTAGGCCCTGGGGACCTGACCTGGTGAGAAAGGCAGCCTGAGGAAGAGGGGCGTGGCCTGGCAGACAGGTTAGTCCACGTCAGCCATTGTTTAGATTACACTAACCAGGACACAGGATTGAGACCAGAAGGAATGGGACCAACAATGATAAGGGGCCCAGGAGGAAGGGGAAAGGTCACTTAAAGCATGGGTAAGCAACCCAGTGACAACATAGTTTTGCTGAAACTGGTCTTACACGTTGTAAAAATGATTCTTCAAAGGATTATGCACTTCTTTCTCCCAATATACTGAGGACAAATTTCCAGCACAATTTCTTTCTGATGTTGTGATTCTGGCTTCATGTAAAGAGAGCCCTCCCTTCCCACTTAGTTTCCCATGTTGCCTAATTTTCCTTTCATTTATCCTGCAAATATTTATTAGGCGCTGCTATAGGCAAGTCAAAACATGCAGGCTTTATAAACAAAGACAGAGAGTCAGAAAACAATTTTCATGCCAAATAGCAAAATATGGTTGAAAAACTTCTTTTGGGTACACATGGCGTGAATAAAATGATTTCTCTGGAGAACCTATGAGGTAAATTCAGCTTTCATTCACAACAACAGGACTGTTTACTTTACACTGAAACCATTTCTGCTATTCATTCATTATTATAGACTAATCTAGGTTAAAGTTCAAAAAAGTTTTAGTATCTTCTCTATTCATCTTAAGCATTTTTAAAAACTATTTTATCAGTGATAGTTATCAATTCCATTTTCTAGGCTGTACAAGAGTTCCTAATCCTGGGATTTTAATAGATGAAAAGACACTAATACTTATCGACTGCTTATTGAGCCAGACATCGTGCTGGGAGCTTTTATAGATTATTTCACAACATACTTTATGTTTTCCTATCTTTGAAAATATTGTTCTAATATTAGCACAAACAGAATATGGTATAGTCTCTGAATTTTTTATTAGTTCTCACTTTTCTTGTTCAACATGGAATCAGGAAAGAAAGCACAGAGGGTACTATTCTTGTATCTAACAAGTACTTTTAAAAAATCCTTTTCATTGCATCAGTCCCATGAAATGTACTTAAAGTTATATTTTAAACTTTTATTGTTATTATTTTAATATATAATATCTATCACCTATCTCTATCTCTCCATCCATCCAATTGGGAGCAAGGATACTCATATTCCATGCTTATTATTGTCTTTTTAAGTCCTTAGCCAATTTATAAAACAACTCTATCTAGTGTTAGAAGACCTGTCTCCTTCAGGCCATGGTTAGGTCATATTAGCGTCTCTTAACTAGGTGATTGGTCCAGTTACCGAGGGCATTGTCTTGAAACAATATTCTCCATCTATCCCCCAAATAAGAGGCTCTTCTTCTTCAAGTATCATAAACTCCTCTCCCAGGACACCTGTCACTACTGACTCTCTTTTTGACAATTCCATTCAGGTACAGCTAACGGGTAGATGAAACATTCCAGCAAGGTGTGAAAAACTTCACCCTAGGAAACATTTGTTCCTTAGACAACTGGAATAGAGCGGAGCATCTTGAAGTCTAGCAGTCTCACCACAAACCAGAATTCACCTGACAGCCTGAGTTTCCATCATCCCCATTCCATTACTCTGCTCCACCAACTTCCTCACAGGTTGTGTGTGACACTCTATTTCTATGATGTGTCCTGGTACTGCCACTGCTGTTTATTCAAGTGTCATGCAAATGTTATGCACCCTCTTAGGCAATGGAGATACACAGATTAAAAGACATGGCTTCTATCCTCAAGGAGATAGATCACAGAAGCAGGCATTAAAAGCAGTACAGAGAAGTATATGCAAAATTTTAAGCATCCAGTTAGAGTGTCATTTGTTTGATAAAAATCGCCACCATCCTCATGCCCACTGGCTCTTCCAAAGTCATGTCCAAGTCTAGTCCTTTCCAGCTCATTAAATTGGTTCTAGCTTATGGCCAAGAGTAGTGTTCTAGGCTCTGTTAAAATTTTTTCTAGGCTTGCAACAGGCTCAGTATTGGAATGAGTTGACTTCCAGGGTTCTGTCTGGAGTATGGAACACTGGGAACCCCACGGTACCCCAATTCCCCGGTTTCCAAGGATTCCTACATCATGTTCTAGTGTAATATTTCTCAGAATGTGTGTGGGGAGTTGAGGTGGTGGCAGTTAACTCTGACTGTGCGCAAAATAATTTTAGATTGTTTGAAGTCAGGGCATCAAAATAAATTATCTTCTTTTATCCATCAATACTTTTGATCACTCAAAAAGAAGTCTCTTGTCAGTGCCTATATGTATTGGATAGCACTCTAAATAACAATAGGAAATGAGAGGGGTTTAGAGCACTTGACAAACAAGTACAACTTACTAGTATTAAATTACATTTTATGGTAATCTTTTGCATGCATATCTTCTACATATGACAATAGTTCCAGTGTTGGAATAAAGTTACCTTTTCAATAAATTTATCTTATTTTCAATATGGATATATTTGTACAATGGACTACTATCCAGTAATAAAAAAAAAAGTGAACTACTGATACATGTGGCAACATTGATGAGCACATGATATTGTGTGAAAGAAGTGAGATCCAAAAGAAAAATACTGTATGCTTCCATTTATAGAAAACTCCACACGTGGCAAAACTATGATAAAAAAAATCAATCGTGTTTACCTATTGGAGAGAGAGGACTGACTGGAAAGGGGCTTGAGAGAACTTTCTAGGGAGACAGAAATGTTCTGCATTTTGATTTGATAGTGCTTAAACAGGTGTGTACATTTGTCAAAATTCATATAACTGCTATATTTAAAATCCACGCTTTTTTTTTTTTTTTTTTTTTTTTTTTTGTGGCGGTACATGGGCCTCTCACTGTTATGGCCTCTCCCGTTGCGGAGCACAGGCTCCGGACGCGCAGGCCCAGCAGCCATGGCTCACGGGCCCAGCCGCTCCACGACAGGTGGGATCTTCCCGGACCAGGGCACGAACCCGTGTCCCCTGCATCGGCAGGCGGACTCTCAACCACTGTGCCACCAGGGAAGCCCCCCATGCATTTTTAAATACATTTTAACTTAGCAAAGAGAGAGAGGGAGAGAGAAAGTATATCTTGGGCAAAAAGGATAGATATATTACACTGATTTGACTAACACCAGAGACTGCCTTTCCCAGAACCTCCTTCCCTGTGTGGCCAAGAAAGGTCCCTGTGCAATTCGGAAGGTAGATGTGAGGTCATCATTCTGGGCACAGAGGTGCCCGGCAGGTCCCAGGTTATTCTGCCTTGCTCTTGCTGATCCATATCCAGCTCCTCTCCTTGACCACTGACCCTGTTGGCCAACAGCAACCCCTGGCTCACCACCACACACTTAGTTGTATAGCCACAGAGCTGGTACCTATTTCCATAGAGTCTCCACACACTTCCTCTCCACAGTACCACTTCAGAGACCAACATATCTGGCTTCTCAAATATTCCCACTATGAAGTTGACAGATTACAGGACACCCAGTTAAATTTACACTTAAGATAAACAATGAAAAATTTTTAGCATAAATACAATCTCGTATATTGCATGGGACATCTAATACTAAAAAATGTTATTTATCTGAAATTCAAATTTAACTGGGTGTTACGTATTATTTTTTAGTTGCTAAATCTGACAACCTTATCCTATAGTTCTGACTGGATACTCATACCTGTGTGTCCGATGGAATGATTGATGCCTATCACTCCCACTTTTAGATCTTCACTTCCCCAGGTTATTGCACATTAGCGTAAGGTCTAATTAATATACTAATTAATATAATTAGTTATTCTAATAAATATTGTAAATCCTTTATTCACATAATTTTTATGGTGGCTATGTTTTCCTGACTGAACTCTGATTGATACAGAGGGTTAATTTAAAGAGAAAATGTTAATTACATGCACATGCATAAGAAAGTTAGGTATGACCAAATTCCAGCAAGCAGAATTTAGAATCTTAAAGCTGCTCTAAGATTGCATGCTTCACCTCATTGGCCACTGGGGTGCACAGGGCAGATTCTCTCCATAGAGGACAGTTCAGCATTGTGTTTACATAAGTATATCTTGAATTTGATTTTCCTCATCCTTACCTTAAGCTGATAATATTATACCTTCATGAAGCCCAGAGGAGGCAGCCTGTTATAGTCATGGAAACACCACACATTTTAAAGTCTAACAATCCTGGGAGCAAATCCACATACTAGTTATGTGATCTTGGGCACATTAGACAACCTTGCTTTACAAATCTGTAGTGTGGGCTTGATAATCCCTACTTTATGCATTTACTGTGAGGATTGGTTCACATATGAAAATTCCTAACAGAGCAACTGCCACAAACTAGATATTTTTCATAGGATATTTTATCTTAGTAGAAGGACAACCACTTGTATCTTTAAAAATATTTAATTTTCATAATCTGGAGGCTTGCTCAAGTCTTGTGTAGTCACCTTTTTTAGCCCTCTGGCTCTTGGGAAATATATTCAAATTACTGAACTCTTTCATTTAGTCATGAACTTGCAATGCCCTTTCTTCTCTTAGAAAGCAGGCACACTCCAGCATTTACTTTAGGCCTTAATACCTTTGAGCTACATATATATGAGCCACAGTTGATTTTGCTGACATGTTTACGTTTTCAGGATCTTAGAAACTGTTGTTTCAGATGATTTTAGTTAGTGGTATTTTGTTTAAATCCCCAAAGGAGTGGGAGAACCTTTATAAGAATCCAATTTTTTATTTGTTTTTTAACTTTGGCAGGAGGAAGAAAACCAAGTCTGGAAATAATAAAAATTTAGGGCTGATATATTGCCAAAATAAGGAATCGATGAGTCACAAAAGCACACACACACACACACACACACAAAGCTGAACTGGCTACGTATGATGACATTAAAGAATTATTATTTTTACCGGTGTTGATAGTATTATGTTTATGTTAAAGGCAAGAATCTTTATCTTTTAGAGATTAAAAAGAAAACAGAAAGGTTGGAAAGCATGCTTTGATTTGATGGAATGAGAATATCTTATTCAGCGTAAGGTAATAGAGACACTAAGGTTCTTGGTTCCCCTTTGGGAGCTGGAGAGAAGCATTCTGGGTTGAATTAGAAATTGAGTCACTCTGAATACAGAAGTGATAACAGAAACAACCTTGAAACAAGAAGAGACACCACCTTGTGAAAATACTTCGATAATGTTCCTGTTCTTTTCTTCCACTTCTTCTATGAGCAATCTCCCTCTCCCCAGATACATCACGAGCTCTCATTCTTCCTCTCATCCTCACCCCAACTTCTCTATTTTCCCAACTCACCATTCCAGGTAACAGGACAGATCTTGTGCTCCTACTACTTTCTGCAAAGCTTTAAGAGCCATTTCATCTTCCCCAACTCCTGTTCGCTCCCAATGCCTTTGCAATGCTTTTCTCCAGTGGATCTTAGGGAACACACAGTTATCTTAAATCTCTTTCTCTACCTGTTCATTTTTTATTCTCCTGTCAGTTAACTGAGTGGCCATCCACGAGCTCTACCTTTGCTCATCCAGAAAAGTCTCTCAGAGGCATTCATTTTACTACTATTATTAGCTTTTGCTTGAAACACTGAAGTATTGGGCTGGCCAAAAAGTTCGTTCGGGTCTTCCTCACGATGTTACAGAAAACCCTGAATGAACTTTTTTGCCAATCCAATAATTTCTTAAGAATTCATGCCTTCAATATTTTCCCCAATTAATCTATCTTTATATTTTAAGATGTGCTTTTTAAAAATATTCCCCGATTTATAATTTGTAGTTCTTCAATATCTACAGAAAAAATTGAATTTCCTTAAGCTAAAATATTTATATAGGGATTGTCTGTTTTTCATACATCACACTCATTATAGTACAGTTACATGAGCATAGTGACCTTGTATGTATGTTTCATTGTTGTAATCTCAGCAACTAATAGTACCTGTCGTATAATCATCCCTCAATAAATATATATTAACAGTAATAATAATATAAACTATGCTTTTTTGGCATTTATTATGTGTCAGGGATTACATTGAGTGTATTACATACAAAATCTCATTCAAACCTCACAATAATCATTTAAGGAAGGGACTTTCATCATCCCCCCATTTTACTTATGAGAAAAGTGAAGCACAGAGAGGTTAATCAATTTGCCCAAGTTTCTAAGGCTATCAAGTAATTGAATTGATTCGACTGATTCATTCAGCAAATATTTATGAAGAAAGTACTGTTTTCCAGGCACTTTCGTTGTTATTATATCAGTGATAGAGCAATAAACAAAACAAACAAAGCCCCTGCTTTCATGGAAGCTGGAATGTTGGGGTGGACTGGGCAGAGGAAAAATAAGGGCAAAGGATAACGGGCTTTGTGGACCACAGAATTTCAATATTTTAAGTCCCATTTCCTCAGGCAGTCATTTTAAGTAGTCATAAAGAAAACGTTCAAGAAATGTACAGTAAGCAGGAAGGAAGTATTGAAATCCATCAGAATAAATATCTCAATGAAGCCATTCCTTCTTGTTAATAATGATTTTCATTCATATATTCCTTTGTGCCCATGCTGGGAGAGAGGGCCTCAAATCATGGCAGATGTAAAGGTAAAAGAAAGAAGCAGTCACCAGAGCAGACCATGGCCTCCATGGTAAAAATACAGAGACAAATAGATGGTTTTAGCTCTTCACAAATGCAATCAGGGGGCAGAGACTCTTTCCTCTTTCCTCAATCTTGTGTCTCCAGAATAGTGACACTGTTGGCGTTTAAAAAATAAGATTAGGGGCTTCCCTGGTGGTGCAGTGGTTGAGAGTCCGCCTGCCGATGCAGGGGACGCGGGTTCGTGCCCCGGTCCGGGAGGATCCCACATGCCGCGGAGCGGCTGGGCCCGTGAGCCATGGCCGCTGAGCCTGTGCGTCTGGAGCCTGTGCTCCGCAACGGGAGAGGCCACAACAGTGAGAGGCCCACATACCGCAAAAAAAAAAAAAAAAAAAAGATTAGGCAAACATTTACATGAGGCATACAGAAAAGCAGACCCTGAGACAAGTGCTAGGAGTTTATTTGGGAGATGATCCCAGAAAGCACAATGAGGGAGTGGGGAAGTAAGTCAGAGAAGGGAGGGAGGAAAGCCAGAAAGTGTGCGTTAACGACAGGGTTACCACTGTGAGCAACTGAGCCTGAGTCTCAAGGGGGCTCTGAGAAGCCAAATCGAGCACACCTCAGAACTCCAGGACCCACAAGGGCCCGAAGCTGGGTGTTCTATCCATAGGCCTCAAACCCTCATTGGTTAAGAGTTGCTCCTGGGGCATTACTTCCCCAGCACTTTTGTCCTGCTCCACTCATGGGGTCAGATTACGCTCTCAGAAGTAGAGTCACAAGTGCTCAAGGGGAAGCAAGAGGTGTATATGGGGACCTTCCACTGAAGCTGAAGGTGAGCTCCAGGGAGTGCGGACGGGATATGGCAGACACCAGCTTCATCTGCTACAGACTGGGAAAAGGCTCAGTCGCCCATTCTTCTCAGAGAGTACACTAATAGATCTGTAAACTGACTCTAGGGCCAATTCTATACTTTCTAAAATTTATAGAGGCTCTGTAAAGGGATTCACAGTGGGATTAAACCATGTTCTTACCACAAATAAAAAAATCCAGCAGGGAATTATTCCAAACACTTCACCTGCCTCCTCATGGTGAATCAACATAGATATGCTGTGCCCAAGTTAAACTTGAGAAATGTGGATGGAACTCTCTGAAAAGAGAACAAAATAATCTGCACCTGTCTTTTCTCTCAGCATACTCTACAGTCTAACACCTCTTAATGCACTGCTTTTAATCCCTCCACACAGTAAACTAGCACTCCTTGCTCAGGGAGAGAAAATTCTGTAACTTGGAAAGTTGTCATCAAGTAAAAATATATATTTCCACATATAGAAATGAAGTTTTTATATATGAATATATAAATATTTATATTCTGCATATATCTTCCAAAGATAACTTTCATCATCTTCTAAGACTGAAATGTTATTCTAATTTTCCTCCATTCATGGCATAGGAAAAATTCCAATGACCAGCCATTGGATCAATATGATCTGTCAACAAAGATGAAATTTTGAATGAAAATCTTGAAAAAAAAAAAGCCATAAAAGTAAGATTCACTTTCAAGTTATTACTAAAGACTATAAATAATTTTTAGGGTTTCATAAAGACTAAATATATATTTTCTTCTAAAAATTAGAAAATTAGCCCATTGAATATATAATAAGCGATTTAGCTCATTTTCACAAATTACTCATATAATGTACATTTGAATAATTATCATTGTCTGACTAGAATTGTGCATTTTCCTTCCTGTTCACTAGTAATTTGGTACTGTATAATTATAAAGGCATTTTTCTCTTCTTTTGTATTTTTTACCTTATCTTTGCTAGCTTCATTATCTGGCTTTCATTTCTGTGAAAGCAATTATTACAGATATATACCAACAGTTACAGCATAGTTCCTACTACTATTTGTTGCATATATTGAAGAATCCTTGCATCCCTGGGATAAACCCCACTTGATCATGGTGTATGATCCTTTTAATGTGCTGCTGGATTCTGCTGGCTAGTATTTTGTTGAGGATGTTCACATGTATGCTCATCAGTAATACTGGCCTATAGTTTTATTTTTTTGTGACATCTTTGTCTGTTTTTTTTTTTTTTTTTTTGTGGTACGCGGGCCTCTCACTGTTGTGGCCTCTCCCGTTGCGGAGCACAGGCTCCGGATGTGCAGGCTCAGCAGCCATGGCTCACGGGCCCAGCCGCTCCGCGGCATATGGGATCCTCCCAGACTGGGGCACGAACCCGTATCCCCTGCATCGGCAGGCAGACTCTCAACCACTGCACCACCAGGGAGGCCCTTTGTCTGGTTTTGGTATCAGAGTGATGGTGGCCTCATAGAATGAGTTTTGGAGTGTTCTTCCCTCTGCTATATTTTGGAAGAGTTTGAGAAGGATGTGTTAACTCTTCTCTAAATGTTTGATAGAATTCACCTGTGAAGCTATCTGGTCCTGGGTTTTTGTTTGTTGGAAGATTTTTAATCACAGTCTCAATTTCAGTGCTTGTGATTGGTCTGCTTATATTTTCTATTTCTTCCTGGTTCAGTCTCAGAAGGTCATGCTTTTCTAAGAATTTGTCCATTTCTTCCAGATTGTCCATTTTATTGGCATACAGTTGCCTGTAGTAATCTCTCATGATCCTTTGTATTTCTCCAGTGTCAGTTGTTACTTCTCCTTTTTCATTTGTAATTCTGTTGATTTGAGTCTTCTCCCTTTTTTTCTTGATAAATAAGTCTGACTAATGGTTTATCAATTTTGTTTATCTTCTCAAAGAACCAGCTTTTAGTTTTATTGATCTTTGCTATTGTTTCCTTCATTTCTTTTTCATTTATTTCTGATTTGACCTTTATGATTTTTTTCCTTCTGCTGACTTTGGGCGGTTTTTTTGTTCTTCTTTCTCTAACTGCTTTAGGTGTAAGGTTAGGTTGTTTATTCGAGATTTTTCTTGTTTGTTGAGGTAGGATTGTATTGTTGTAAACTTCCCTCTTAGAACTGCTTTTGCTGCATCCCATAGGTTTTGAGTTGTCGTGTTTTCATTGTCATTTGTTTCTAGGTATTTTTTTATTTCTTCAGTGAACTCTTGGTTATTTAGTAGCATATTGTTTAGCCTCCATATGTTTCTATTTTTTACAGTTTTTTTTCCTGTAATTGATATCTAGTCTTATAGCATTGTGGTCAGAAAAGAGACTTGATATGATTTCAATTTTCTTTAATCTACCAAGGCTTGATTTGTGACCCAAGATATGATGTATCCTGGAGAATATTCCATGAGCGCTTGAGAAGAAAGTGTGTTGTTGTTTTGGATGGAATGTCCTATAAATATCAATTAAGTCCATCTGGTCTAATGTGTCATTTAAAGCTTGTGTTTCCATATTTATTTTCATTTCGGATGATCCGTCCATGGTGAAAGTGGGGTGTTAAAAGTCCCCTACTATGATTGTGTTACTGTCAATTTCCCCTTTTATGGCTGTTAGCATTTGCCTTATGTATTGAGGTGCTCCTACGTTGGGTGCATAAATATTTACAATTGTTGTATCTTCTTCTTGGATTGATCCCTTGATCATTATGTAGTGTCCTTCTTTGTCTCTTCTAATAGTCTTTATTTTAAAGTCTATTTTGTCTGATATGAGAATTGCTACTCCAGCTTTCTTCTGATTTCCCTTTCCATGGAATATCTTTTTCCATCCCCTCACTTTCAGTCTGTATGTGTCCCTAGGTCTGAAGTGAGTCTCATAGACAGCATATGTACGGGTCTTGCTTTTGTATCCATTCAGCCAGGCTATGTCTTTTGGTTGGAGCATTCAATCCATTCACATTTAAGGTAGTTATCAATATGTATGTTCCTATTACCATTTTCTTAATTGTTTTGGGTTTGTTTTGGTAGGCCTTTTCCTTCTCTTGTGTTTCCTGCCTAGAGAACTTCCTTTAGAATTTGTTGTTAAGCTGGTTTGGTGGTGCTGAATTCTCTTAACCTTTGTTTGTCTGTAAAGGTTTTAATTTCTCTGTCAAATCTGAATGAGATACTTGCTGGGTATAGTAATCTTGGTTGTAGGTATTTCCCTTTCATCACTTTAAATATGTCCTGCCACTCCTTTCTGGCTTGCAGAGTTTCTGCTGAAGGATCAGCTGTTAACCGTATGGGGTTCCCTTGTATGTTATTTGTTGCTTTTCCCTTGCTGCTTTTAATATTTTTTATTTGTATTTAATTTTTGATAGTTTGAGTAATATGTTTCTTGGTGTATTTCTCCTTAGATTTATCTTGTATGGGACTCTCTGATCTTCCTGGACTTGATTGACTATTTCCTTTCCCATGTTAAGGAAGTTTTCAACTATAATCTCTTCAAATATTTTCTCAGACTCTTTCTTTTTCTCTTCTTTTCTGGGACCCCTATAATTCAAATATTGGTGCATTTCATGTTGTCCCAGAGGTCTCTGAGACTGTCCTCAATTCTTTTCATTCTTTTTTCTTTATTCTGTTCTGCGGTAGTTATTTCCACTATTTTATCTTCCAGGTCACTTATCCGTTCTTCTGCCTCAGTTATTCTGCTATTGATCCCTTCTAGAGAGTTTTGAATTTCATTTATTATGTTGTTCATCACTGTTTGTTTGCTCTTTAGTTCTTCTAGGTCCTTGTTAAACGTTTCTTGTATTTTCTCCGTTCTATTGCCAAGATTTTGGATCACCTTTCCTATCATTACTCTCAATTCTTTTTCAGGTAGACTGCCTATTTCCTCTTCATTTGTTTGGTCTGGTGGGTTTTTACCTTGCTCCTTCATCTGCTGCATAATTCCTTGTCTTCTCATTTTGTTTAACTTACTGTGTTGGGGGGTCTCCTTTTCGCAGGCTGCATGGAGTAATTTCCCTTTCTGTTCTTTGTTCCCCACTCCTGGGATTCAGCTTTGGTTTTGGCCCTGCCTCTGCATGTAGGTAGTCTTCAGGCATCTGTTCCCGCCCAGACAGTACGGGGTTAAAACAGCGGTTGTAGGGGGCTCTGGCTCACTCATGCCATGGGGAGGGAGGGGTACAGTAGTTATAATTGGAATGTGTGGAGAGCCTGCAGCAGCAGAGGCTGGCATGACATTGCAACAGCCTGAGGTGCACCGTGTGTTCTCTCGGGGAAGTTGTTCCTGGATCAGGGGACCCTGGAAGTGGTGGGCAGCACAGGCTCCTGGGAGGGGAGGTGTGGATAGTGACCTGTGCTTGCACACAGGATTCTTGGTGCCTGCAGCAGCAGCATTAGCATCTCATGCCCATCTCTGGGGTCCAAGCTGCGAGCTGTGTCTCGCACCCGTCTCTGGAGCTCATTTAGGCGGTGCTCAGCCTTCTGTATGCAGACAGCGAAGGAATCCCGTCTCCTCGCACACCCCAAAACAATGGTTTCTTGCCTTTCAGGCAGGTCCAGACTTTTTCCTGGACTCCCTCCCACGTAGCTCTGGAGCTCTGGACCCTTTCAGGCTGTGTTCACACAGCCAAACCCCAGTCCTCTCCCTGGGATCTGACCTCTGAAGCCCGAGCCTTAGCTCCCAGCCCCCACCTGGCCCAGTGGGTGAGCAGACAAGCCTCTCAGGCTGGTGAGTGCTGGTTGGCACTGATCCTCTGTGCGGGAATCTCTCCACTTTGCCCTCTGCACCCCTGTTGCTGTGCTCTCCTCTGTGACTCCAAAGCTTTTCCCCCCGCCACCCTCTGTCTCCATCAGTGAAGGGGCTTCCTAGTGTGTGGAAACCTCTCCTCCTTCACAGCTCCCTCTCAGAGGTGCAGGTCCCATCCCTATTCTTTTGTCTCTGTTTTATCTTTTTTCTTTTGTCCTACCCAGGTACGTGGGGATTTTCTTGCCTTTTGGGAAGTCTGAGGTCTTCTGCCAGCATTCAGTAGGTGTTCTGTAGGAGTTATTCCACATGTAGATGTATTTTTGATGTATTTGTGGGGAAGAAGGTGGTCTCCACGTCTTACTCCTCTGCCATCTTGAAGGTTCCCCCCACCATTATGTCTTGACAAAACACCTGAACCACAGGATGACCACACATAGTAAATGGTTGCTGTTTTAATCCACTGATAGTTTGGGAGGGTTTCTTATTCAGAAATATATTCCAGAACCTAAATTTGGTACTGGAAGTAGGTTTTTTTGTTATAACAGAAATGTAAAACACATGGCTTTGGATTTAGAACCACATGTTGCATGGCAGTGTGAAGGACCTCAAGTAGACGATTTGTGGCAGTGGAACAAAACTGAGAAAAGTGTTATTGAAGGCTGGAGAAAAGATAAATTGTGTTACATAGTAATAGAAAATTTAGCAAACCTATTGACTGAGGTAACGTAGATGTGGCACTTATAAAATATGTCCACAAATTCTTAGATACTCCCCCTTTTAAGAGGTGAAGCTTAATTTCCCTCTTTGAGTATGTCTGACCTTAGTGATTTGCTTCTACTGGAATGAAATGGAAATGTATGACTTCAGAAATTAGGTCATAAAAAGAACTGCAGCTTCTTTCTTGCCCTCTATTTTGGAGCATTTACTCTTGAGGAAACATCTGTGATGCTGGGAAGACTCCCAGGCTGTCCTGTGATGCTGAGGCCTTCTGCCAGCAGTCAGTTGAAGTGTTCTGCTAATACCCTCTAAGTGAG
Organism: Hyperoodon ampullatus; assembly: GCF_949752795.1. Classification (NCBI taxonomy): domain Eukaryota; kingdom Metazoa; phylum Chordata; class Mammalia; order Artiodactyla; family Ziphiidae; genus Hyperoodon; species Hyperoodon ampullatus. The sequence continues at coordinate 93,168,538 of NC_136918.1, read as the reverse complement.
CTGTCTTGAATGCTGATTCTCCAGCTCCAGCCATGCTATCGGATAGTTGCAACCTTTGCTGACATCTTGACTGCAGCCTTATGGGAGATCCTGGGCCAGAACCATCCATCTAAAGAACTTCCAGATTCCTGATACTCAGAAAATATGTGAGAATCTTAATTTTGCTTCATATTGTCTTAAGATGCTAAGTTTTGGGGTATTTATTTTACACAGCAATAAATAATATAGAAGGAAATATAAAGTAAAAATGTGCCTATGAACTCGAGGATCTGGTTTAGCAGATGTTTAGCAGAATGTTGGAAATGCCAAGTGTTTTTTTAGTTATGTATAATGAAATATGGCTACAGAAAGTTGAGATAAAGAGGGAATTGGTCACTTTTCTCTATGGATTTTGAGGATCTATAAAAGAGCCAGGACTAGCTTCAGATAACAAAAGATCCTCAATTTAAGGAGCAGCCTCAAAATAAGGATCAAATTCAGCCCCCTACCAGTAAAATGTGACCTCAGTGCCATAATGGGATGAAATCTTCAGGGAGAGGGTAAATGTATTTTGCACGTAAATGGGATGTGGGTTGTTGTGGCCAGAGAGCAGAATGTGAAATATTACATTGTCCCAAAGATGACAACAACATTATCTCTAAAACAATTTTCTTCTGCAATGTGACCTTCCTCATTCCTAATTAAGAATTGACATTTACATCCCCACCCCCTGGTATCTAGGCTGACTGTGCGACTACCATGATGATATGAATACAGGAGAAGTGATGCAGCACTGGTCCTGGATGTGGCCCTCGACTGGCGAGGGAGCTTTCTTTTCCTGACTCTTGGAAGCCATATACAATGTAAGAAATGTGATTATCCTGAGATCACCATGCCATAAGAAATACAAGCTATATGGAGAGATTCTACAGGATGGCACATCATGTAGACACAGAGACAGTCAGACCAAGAACAACTAAGGCACCAGTCATGTGAATAAAGAACCTACCTCGGACAACCCAGTGCGGTAGGTACCACCTACTTCAGCCCATCTCTATTTCCTGATCCAAAAATGAATCAAATAAAAAGGTTGTTTTAATATACTAAGTTTGTGGTAACTTGTTAAATAGCAATTCCACATGACACTTCAATGCTGCTCTATCAACAAAGCATAAGGCCAACCAGGTGAGTTTATTCTAGTAAATAAAACACAGTAGCAGTGATGGGATGCCACTTTGGACATTAGGTTATAAAAAAGACATTGACTTCCGTGTCGGTATGTTCTCTCACCCTCATTCGCTCTGAGGGAAGCCAGCTGCCATATGGGGAGGCTGCCCTGGAAAGAGTGCCATGATGACACTCAGGCAGCCTATGAGGCAGCCCATAGAGTAGGGAAATCAGGCAAACAGGCAGCCGTGTGAATAAGCCTGGAAGATCTTCTGAGGCCTGCCAATAGTCACCTGAGTGAGCTTGGAAATAGACCCTCCTCCACTTGAGCTTTGAGAGAGCCACACCTCAGTGGACAGCTTGGATGCAATCTCTTGAGAGACCTTGAGCCCAAACCACCCAGCTATGTTGCTTCCAGATTACTGCCATAAAATCTATAAAATAAATGCTAATTGTTTTAAGCAACTAAGTTAGGGCTAATTTGTTATGCACCAATAGATAACTAATACAATCCTCTTCTTAGATATGGAAGGGCCTGTTTTTGTCTAATTCTTGCTCCTTTTACTTTAACCTATCTTTTTCTATGTTTGCTTTTAAGATTTTTATCTTTATCCCTTATCAGCAACTTTACTGTGCTATGTCAGGTACAACTTTCTTTGTATTTATCCTGCTTGAGGTTCATCGTTATTCTTATTTTTTTTTTAACATCTTTATTGGAGTATAATTGCTTTACAATGGTGTGCTAGTTGCTGCTGTATAACAAAGTGAATCAGCTATACATATACATATATCCCCATATCCCCTCCCTCTTGCATCTCCCTCCCACCCTCCTTATCCCACCCCTCTACGTGGTCACAAAGCACTGAACTGATCTCCCTGTGCTATGCAGCTGCTTCCCACTAGCTATCTATTTTACATTTGCTAGTGTATATATGTCCATGCTACTCTCTCACTTCGTCCCAGCTTACCCTTCCCCCTTCCTGTGTCCACAAGTCCATTCTCTACGTCTGCATCTTTATCCCTGTCCTGCCCCTAGGTTCCTCAGAACCACTATTTTTTTTCAGATTCCATATATATGTGTTAGCATACGGTATTTGTTTTTCTTGTTCTGACTTACTTCACTCTGTAGGACAGACTCTACATCCATCCACCTCACTACAAATAACTCAATTTCATTTCTTTTTAGAGGTTAATCATTATTCTTGAGTTATTATTTTCAAAACTCTAATGATTTAGAAAATTGCAGCCATGTCTTTCCACACATTGCTTCTATTCCATTCTTTCTTCTCTTTCTGGGACTCCAGTCACACATATGGTAGCCCTCCTCACTGTAACTCCTAGGTATATCATGTTGTTTTGTGGTTGTTCCATCATTTTTATTCACTGTACTTCTTCACACAGTGTTCTGACTTATCTTCCATTTTACTAATGATATTTTCAGGTGTTTGTAATCTGTTGTGAAACCTTTCCATCACATTCTTTTTTTTTTCTTTTTTTTCTTTTTTTTTTTTGCGGTACGCGGGCCTCTCACCGTCGCGGCCTCTCCTGCCGCAGAGCATAGGCTCTGGATGCGCAGGCCCAGCGGCCATGGCCCACAGGCCCAGCCGCTCCACGGCATGCGGGATCCTCCCGGACTGGGGCACGAACCCACGTCCCCTGCATCAGCAGGCGGACTCCCAACCACTGTGCCAGGGAAGCCCCCTTTCCACCATATTCTTAATTTCAGTTACTGTGTTTTTCAGTGCCCAGATTTTCATTTTCTTAAACACTATTTCTTTTCAGAACCTCTCAATTATATCTATTTCTTTGAAAATATTCAGGATACTTATATTAAAGTCATTGTGTGATGCCATTATTACACATATTCAGGATATTATTTTAAAGTTATTGCATAACTTCATTACCTGAATCATTTATATGTCTGGCTCTATTACCCATATTTTCTTTTTTAAAAAAAGAATGTTCTTTTTTCCCATATGCCTGATGATTTTAGTTTGGGTAACATAAATTGTATATAATTAAGTCTAGTGTTATGTCTTTTCTTCCTCGAAAGGGAAGAATAGTCTAGGGAACTAATAGTCTAGGGAACTAATAACCTTCTATGAATTTAGTCTAATTGTAGGAGGCTAGGTGATATGAAGTTGGACTTCCTTATCCTGTGAGAACGAGACCATTTCTAGATCACACTAACTCCTAGAGTACAGTCCTTATCATGTGTGCTTATAGGCATTGCTTCCTTGGCAGGCTCTGGACTTCAGCTGTGTCACTCCGAGCCCCATAAGAAAGCTCTGTTCAGCTTCTCACTTGCCTTTTGGCATTTTCCACATACCAGGCTTCTCTATCTAGGTTTTTTCTTCTTTAAGACCTTGGTTACTAATTTTTTAGTGGCTTGTTGCCTTTATGATACCTTCAAGTAGTTTTTTAATAATATATTTTGATTAGGTTTTCTATCTGTTCATGCTGGGAAGATTGGCCCACATTTCCTAGTCACAATGCCAGAAGTGTATATCCCCTCACACAGAGTTTTTGCCTCTCAAGTGAGAGAATTTATATACTTTGGAGAGACGCTTCTCTTTTGTTTTAGGGGAAGGAGAAGAAAGTATGTGTGTGAGTGTGCGCACGGCGCACGCTCACATGTATTTGGTTTCAACAAATACTCTCTTTTGAAAAGGAGAAATTCTGTGCACACATTTTGTCACGGTATTTATTTTATTTTTATTTTTATTTTTTTTTTGTGGTACGCGGGCCTCTCACTGCCGCAGCCTCTCCCGTCGCGGAGCACAGGCTCCGGAACTGCAGGCTCAGTGACCATGGCTCACGGGCCCAGCCGCTCTGCGGCATGTGGGATCCTCCCGGACCGGGGCACAAACCCGTGTCCCCTGCATCGGCAGGCGGACTCTCAACCACTGCGCCACCAGGGAAGCCTGGTATTTATTTTTTTAAATCTCTTGTGTTATAACACCATATTTATTACAATTTTGTTGAACTGTGGAGAGGTTATGCAGGTGTGGGGGCAGAGGATATATGGAAAATCTCTGTACCTTCCTCTCAATTTTGCTGTGAAACTTAAACTTCTTTAAAAAATACTGTCTTCATTAAGAAATGTGTTAAAATTATATATCTTAACCACATTTGGTGAAAAGTAGAAGTAGATCCTGCTTCTCTTCAGTTATGAAGATGGCAGTGGCCAGCTATGATACAGTAAGAGGTGAACTGCTTTGGGAAAATGGACTAGTGATTTTGTCTCTCTGTCTAAATTCAGAACCATATATATAAAAGAATATTAAATCAGAAACACTGGTGGACTGAGAGTAATAGGATTTTTAAAATGCTGAAAAGCTGAAAGTAGAGATATAAATACTACTCAGGGTCACCTTAACATTATCTTTTTTGTTACTTGTTTTTCTCAGTAAGGATGTGGCCTTGCTGACACTGAGTATCGTTCAAGCACCAAGAAAGCCTAAAGTTTGTAAATATTCCCTTTTAAAAACCATGAATTAAATAAAAATTTTACCATTTGCAACACGGTGGATGGACTTGGAGGGTATTATGCTTAGAGAAATAAGTCAGAGAAAGACAAATACTGTATGATATCACTTATATGTGGAATCTAAAAAAATAAAACAAACTAGGGAATATAACAAAAAAGAAACAGACTCACAGATATAGAGAACCAACTAGTGGTTATCAGTGGGGAAGGGGAAGGAGGGAGGGGCATCATAGGGGCAGGGGATTAAGAGGTACAAACTATTATGGATGAAATAAATAAGCTATAAGGATATATTGTACAGCATGGGAAATATAGCCAATATTTTAAAATCACTATAAATGGAGTATAGTTTTTAAAAATTGTAAATCACTATGTTGTACACCTAGAACTTTTATAATATTGTAAATCAACTATACATCAATAAAATTTTTTTTTAACAAAAAAAGAAAAAGAAGACCATGGCTTTTGTGTAAATTCTTCTTGAATAATGACTAAATCAACAGGTAAAATAATACTGGATTAATAAGAAATAGAACTTTTTTCCCCAAAGTTCTTTAACTTGCCAAATCCTATGGCCAACTCTCAACATTTTGTCTTATCAAAGTCTCTGTGACATTGAGTCTGAAAGAGATTGTGTCAGTTGGCATTTATTGTATCTCATTCTCTTATTTTTCTCTTATCTTTCTGTCTACTCCTTCCAAGTCTCCCTTGCTAGTTTGTACTTCTCTGCTGCTATGCCTCAGAGTTCTCTTTGTTTCTCTATCTGTACTCCCTCCTGGGGTAATTTCGTTCTGTCTCATGTTTTGAAATATAGTATCTAACATAGAATCCCCAAATTGAATCCGAAATCTGTCTAACATCTCCCTTGGGCATCTCAAACATAAATGGTCAAGCTAGACTCATGTCTTTACATACATCCCTAACTCTTGCCAAGTATTCTCCATCTTGATGAATATTTCCATTAGTCACTTAGTTGCTTAGGCCTAAGAATCATCCTCAATTTATTTCTGTTTTGAATATGCCACATCCAGTTAATCTGTCCCATTACCTTGCTTCATTTCCTTACATTTTTATTGAATCTAGCAAATCTTATCCATTTCCACTGCACTACCAAAATTCATGACTCCATCATCTATTTTCTTGAGTACGAACTCATTATTGGGCTCCTAGCTTCCATGCCCACTGTCATAGTTCAATCTTCACATACCTTCTGCATGAACATTTTTGGAATGAATGTTTACAACAATCAATTATATTTGACATTTTTTAATCTCTTCAACAGGTTCTACATTGGAAGCTGAAAAATCCAGATTCTTTTGTGGAAGCAAAAGCCTTACATAACCTTCCTGCTGCATAACTCTCTGATATAATCTACCATTTTTCTATGTTTCACTATGTTATAGCTACTTTGACATTAATTTTGTGTCTTAAACAATCAAGTTTTTTTTTTGTTGTTGTTGTTGTTTTTTTTTGCCTCAGAGTATTTGTACTTGCTGTTCAATTTGCCTGGAATACGCTGCTTGCAGATTTTCAGAGGGTTGATCTCTATCATTATTCTTATTTCAAATGTAAAATACTCAACAGGCAGTTGACAACAGGGTATTGTTAGCGAAAGGGCCAAAGGGAAAATTCTGTGGTGCTAAACATGGTCCATATCTTGATCTACATGGTGAACATGTAAAAATATATCCCTCCCAAAATATAAAGCAATGCCTAAAAGGTTAGTGATTTTTTATACTTTTTTTGTGTATATTTATACCTCATTAAAAAGTTTTAAAAAGTTAAACTATTCAGAAGTTCCCCATGATCACCTATCCAGACAGCCCAAGCCCTACCTACCTGAGTCTATCCCATTACTCAGATTTATTTCCTTTATAGAATTTAACATTTACAGAAATAACCTAATCTCTTTAAATATTTACATTTATTATATGTCTTCCCCATATAGAATGTAAGATATTTAGGACATACATTTTGCTTGTATTTTTCACCATTATATTTCTAGGACCTTTAACAGTACCTGCGACATAGAAGGAGAAAAATAAATATTTGCTTAAATACATTAAAGCAGGGTCTTAGTATGTTTTGTTCATTTTGTCACTATACAATATACAAATAACTTACAGAAGGACATCTCCACCTTGGTTAGATTCTAAAGAACTGGTCACAATCCATTAATTCCCTCTGTTCCCTAAAGAAAGAAGGAAAAAAAACGCTACAGGATGCATGCCAGAAGATCTGCATAACTTCTCTTTCTTTAAAATTTCTCCTTCTCCTCTTGCTTAGTTTCACTGATTGAAATTCTAGTTATTTTCTTCTGATAATTTTCCTCTTGAAGCCTTTCACAATCCCTCTCTGTCTCAGATAGATATTATCTCTCCTTCTTTTCAATCTCTCTCATAAACATTCTTCTTCCATCCTATCTGTATAAAGATACTTGGATCCTGAATGTTTCCAATTTAATAAAAAACATCTTGACAGGAGAAAATATCCATGTTTATCTTTTATTCCTCTACTTCCTCATAGTGCTGTGCACACATTATCTTAAATAAATATTTTAATCAAATTTACTCTAAAATATCTCAGGTAGATTAGCAACAGGTAAGACCATTTATGATGAGAAGAAAGTAAATAGGTTAATAGGAAGAAGAGGACTTAATTAGGTAAAGGGGTTATTAGTGCCAAGCCCTCCTGATTCATTTCTTTGTCTACTGTCCCAAATCTTCTAATCAATTCCCCATACTAGACCCTAATAAATCCATAAGCCTACTGCTTAAAATACTTTAGCGAATAAACACTGGCTTCAGAATCAAATAGAAGTCTCTTAAAATGTCATACAACAGTTGGCTTATGCAACCTACACATCATCCCACCACCACCTCCTTATTCATATGTAGCTCAGAATATGTCATGTTCACTTTATGCTTGTAGGGCGTTGCATATGCATAGAGCACTGCTACTTCCCTCTATCTGCTTGGATTATTCATTTTATCCTTCAAGACATAATTCAAGTGCTACTTCCTCAAGAAAACCTCTTGATTTTCTTAATTCAATCAGGTGCTCTTCTGCTATGTTAAAATAATCTTGAGCAAAATCCTATGTAGGGCTGCCTACTGTAATTCTTTGATTTTTTAAATCTTATTAAGCCAAAAGATTGTGATCCCTCCCTCAGAAAAGGGCTCTGGCTTGTTCACCTCCATATCTCGTAATACCCAGCAGAGTGCTTAGAAATTAATTTGGTGTTAAAAAATCTTTCTGTTAAATAAGTGGGTGAATGAACAAGTGAATGAATGGATGTATAGGTAGATATATTGATGGCTGAATAATATATTAGTTTGCAAGGATAGTGGGTTTCCTTTTTTTAAAGAACATTATTCTTGGGAACTTGCTGCTACTGTTTCTTATACTGATTTTGACAAATAGGAAGTAATATATCTTGGGGATGAAAATATGCTGTGAGGGTGAGTGAACCTAACACGAATGACCTGAGACTAAATGATTAGCTTAGCGGCTCCGGGAGATGAATGTTTAATACACTCAACTGCTTAGTCATTCTTTTTTCATTGTCATTTATCATTGTCATTCCTATATCTGATAGATATTATAGATGCAAAGAAAAAGAGAGAGACACTGTGGCATACTCAATGTCAAAAGCATATTTTGAGCTCATGTCTCAGCGAAGACATTGTCTGATATTAGGTATCTGGGTCAGGGCTGCTCCCCTAAACCATGAACTCTTTGCTTTTCTTGGGCAGGATTCCAGTTCAACTTGAAGCAAAGTTGAAGTCTGCAGCACTGAAAGATATTTGGGGCATTGTCCCTGAAAGCCTCACCTGCTATCTGCTGGGTTTGCATAACATTCCACTGGGGCATTCCAGAGAACAGAAATATTAAAGCTGGCCTGTAGCCTAGATGATGACTTATTCATAATATTTCAAAGGGAACTTATTTTGCCAGCAATGCAAAGAAACACATGGCCAACCGTTTGCTAAGTGACCTCTTCTCTTGGAGCTTTGATACTTAGCAGTCTTTAGGCAATAATTCTCTTTATGAAATGGCTTGCGTACATGTTCTAGTATATCTGAAATGAAAGATCATGGTATAAAATATAATTAAACACTAATTTAATAATGTTCTAAGTGTATAAAATCTAATAATGCTCTAAGAGAGCATACTGAGGCAAGAATAGCAGGGGAATGAGAGGCAAGTGAATAAGCGTGGTAGGAAGGTAGAGAAGAGGGAACGATATTTCTGGAAAGATCTATCGCAGAATAATTCAGACACAGAACACAGGATCTCACGGCGTTGGCAGCCATCAGAAACTGGTCTTCAGCAGTCAAAACAGCATGATTTCACTGATTATCTGTCCCATAAGACTTGAGGACAGGCTGTCATTTTATGGTACAGAACAGAGTGTATTATGGCTTTGATGCCTCTTATTCCATGGGGAAGTCATTTTGAATTCAAGATCCAAACAAGAAGAGAGTCTCACTGACAAAAATGTTTGAATGATTTTTTTGTGACCCCTTTTCCATTTCAGAAGAACACTGGATGCAACAACTCAGGTCAGAGTAAAAACTTTCCATGGTAACTTCCCAGGTTAATCAGAAAATTAACTCAAAAAAAAAAATCTACAAGCAAAAAGTGGACATCTCAGCATGGGACAAGAACAATATAAAACCTGAAGAACTGGATCTAACTGGGCTACACCCCTTAGTTACACTGAGAGTTACCATCAGTTCCTGGTGGAAAAGATCTGGGGAATGATGTGTAAACTCATAATAGTTTTTGTATCTGTAGAGTGAGCTGATTTTAATCTTTCTTACAAGTGTAGATTTAGACATCAGTATCAACAAACTCTTTTGTCAACTTCACGAAAGCTTGCATTAAAGACGAATTAAAAATGTCCTGTTATTATATATGTTGTATGTAGGTGTTCTAAAAGGGTTGTACATATATGATAATTGGAATTAAAGTTCTGCTGTCCAATGTGGACAAACTTAAGGTGAAGCCTGTGGTAAGGAATAAATGAGTTAACAGACATAAGAGTCAAAGTGCCTCATCCATAATATGAGTCATTCCTGCTTTGATTGTTATTATACAGTTTTGTCTTGAATCTTCTTTGTGTCTATATATGATTTATATAAAATGGGAATAATTAAATTCCTTTGTGATTTAACTTATAAAAATATATTTATATATTGTCATTTCACACATATTAGCTCAAGAAATAATGATCATTCGGGGGAACAACTTCCAGTCTGTTATTCAGAAAAGGACAATATTTACTGAGCTACAATTATGTGTGATGTATCATAATATATACCACAAGTAGAAAGAGATACGCTACCTATTCCAACCTTTCAAGGATTTATAGTGAAAAGGACAAATTATTAACTCCCATTTTACAAAAATAATTGAAGCTCTGGGAGATTATATTGCTCAATCTCACATAAAGATAATAATAACAAAGAACATTCAACTAAGAAATTCCTCTGGAAACTAGAAGGATAGTGTTTTGCTTTAACAAGAGAAGGAAAATGTGCTTTGCTGAGCAAGGAAGGGGATGTGGAAGAGCATAAAGAGAGCACGTGGAAGAGCATAAAGAGAGCACAGGGAAGGAAATAATGACCATTTGGGAGAAACTGAAATTGCAGCATTACCCTCATACATGCTATTGTTCTAGTATTTCTTCTCCTTCCTCTTTATTAAAAAAATAAATTTTTAAATAAAATTTTTAAAATAAATTAAAAGAGCAGATCATTTTTTCTCTAATTTTATCCCTGTCATTTTCTGAAAAAACTACAAGGTTTGATGAAAACGAACACTGCATGAAGGCAAAAAATAGATCAATTCATAAGGAGGAAGCAATCACCCTGGTTCACTCTTTTGAAACAGTTTTTTTTATCATTGGTAATGGAATTTTGTTTTGTCCTAAAAGCCATTCTTCCAGTAACATTTAAGAAAAAAACAATATGAACTCAATACTAACTGTGGGTTCACTGCTGTACTTTTGGTCCATAATGTTTGAAGCATCAATTATCTCTTTTGTGAGAAAAAGAGTGAATTTATGACCCATGACAGCAAAGACAATCATTTTTCTTTCACAGCCATCTGCACAAATGTATTTCCCTTACTGGATCCTTTAATTGTGCTTCTTAATCAGATGTTCAAACCCTTAAATTCTCTCAAGTCCCCCGCTCTCTTTTGCACCCCCTCCTGCCCTTCCCCAAGAAGCAATCAATAATCACTAGAGTATGTGCCTTTTCTTTGTAAACTGTTAATGCTAAAATCTCCATGTAAGAACTTCTGATTATTGTGCTCTGCAGGTAGCCTTTCCTGTTTCTTTTCCTTTCCCAAAACATCCTCTAAGCAACTTATGCTAATTAACTATAGCCTAAAAGATAAAACTTCAAATTATGCTTTACAGAAAAGAACCTTCATAACTGTCCAAAGGAAAAAAGGCATTGGCATCAAGTTTCTTTTAGAATTTCATCTTTTCAAAAAAACAATATCTTAATGTTAAATTATGTCCTTAAATAGAGATCTTGTTGCATTACCAATGTGATTGAGTTAAAAACCTGTTCATATAATTCTTTTTCTAAATTAATTACATAAAGAAATGGGTTCCAAAGTGGTGTATTGGGATGTAGGATGAAAACAATAGAGCTTCTCTTTCTACTTATTTATTTTTTAAAAATATTTAATTTATTCTTAATATACATATTGACACTCACTCCACTTGGTTGTCACAATGATATATGCATAATTCTGAGGGAAACATGGGGATAACACTAATGTAGTTAATTTTATAGAAACAAGACCTTTAAGTAGTAAAATCTTTACAAAACTTTGTAATGTTATCAAGTGTGATTATGAAAATATTCTGTAGCTCATGAATTTTCATAAGCTAACTCACAGCAAAGACCATAAAATAGTTGTTAAATTTAGGCATTAAATAAAATTTTTTTTTTTACAAAAAGATGAAAATTTCAAAATTTTAACCTTTACCATAGCAAGCAGCTATGGGTAGGAATCTTTTAAAAAATGTACTTAATTTGTGCCTTTAAGATAAAGGAACATATTGCTGCATCACAAAATGGTAAACCAAAATTTTCAAAATTATTAAAAAGTATTCCACTGCTAATTGTATTATTTAGTAAAAATATAGGGGTCTTTTGTTACTTTAATAAATAAAATTTAAAAGCATTTTTGAAATAGTATTTAGTTGTTTTTATCCTTATTAAGATTAATATTTTCTTTGTTTCTAATAAACATGAAAATAACTTTTTTTACATGGGTAGATATATAGCATAAGCAGTAATTATTTTTGATTGATAAGGTTGTATAATCACAAAAATGTAAAGGAAAAATATGAACAGAAGATACAAAATTTATCAACTCTAAATCTCCCCTTTTTCATAGATTAAAAAACACCAGGAGTTAATTTACCAGCCCAGCTCCCCAAAGCTTCTTAAGTGCAGGTTGGTCTAAAACTCAAGTGTCTTGACATCTAAACCTCAGTCTACTCAGAATGCCACCCACCAGCCTGTATGATGTGGCTTTTCTTCCTTTCCAAACTTATCCCTTAATATCCTAGGCATACTGAGCCGTTCGCAGTACCCAGTATACTCCATGAACTCTCTTCCCATATCTTTGTGCCTGCCATTTTGTTTTTTCAATCTCACTTGCCCTTCTCCAAAATCCTTGTTGTTCTTCCTAACTTATCTTTCAAAGATTCATCTCAGGCATTACCTCTTTCAGAATATAAAAAGATCTACATGATGAAAAAACAAAAAGAAGTTTTAGCAATATTGTCTATACTCTCATTTTATAAGTAAACAAAGACTCAGATAAGTGATGTGCCCAGTGTGACCCAGTAATCTGGTACCATAATCCAGGGGTCTTTCTACTGCTCCTCTCTAGTTTCCAAATGTGATAAAATGGATGACCAATAAAAATTATTGGTCTAATTACTGACTATTTTATACCCAGCTACGTATTACAAATGCCTTAGCATTATTTGTACCTAAAATTAATTATGGAAGAGAAAACAGATTAGCTTATTTTCTAATTAGCTCTTAAAGTACTAATAATCAGGAATATTTTATTTTCATGCCTTATTAAATATTTTGTACAACATCTTTAAAGTGTGATTTATATCTATCCTATTATTTATACTGGAGCAAAGCAAAGATATTAAAAGGATATATTTAGTAACTCAGGGCAGACCTGAATAAGTACAAGGGGGTGTTTTTTAAGTGAAATGGAGCTTAAATTCCCTATCATAGGACAAATATGGGATCAGGTTTCTTCTACTGAGCATATCAGAAGTATTTTTTACTGGATGGGGCTTTGAAATGGGGGATTTCAAAATGCAACTAAATTTTGGAGAAGATTTGCCAAGGTAAGAAAAGTTCCAGTTTTGAGTTCCAGGGAGATACGTGTGTTTTTCCCAATTATACCTCCTCCTATTTCTTCTTTAGCTACTAGTCAGTTGGAGTTTGATCTTCCAAAATTTAGGGCTAGTACTTTGATTAAAATATGGCTTTTGTTAAAGTTCTAATTTGGTGTTTCATTTTGTTAGGTAAATATAATTAAATATGTTAAAATTATGACTTGTAAAATAATAATAGCTAGATAGTAAGCACAAGAATTTAGCCTTTTATCTATATAATTGAACTCAGCTTATTTTAGAACTTCTCATTTTGCTCAGTACCTCTCATCTTATTTTTAGGTAATCAGTTCAGTTTTTATGTTAGGTACTTATATAACTAGTCAGTCAATTATGGATCTTCCTCAATAGTCTTCTCTTTTCTTTTTTCCTTCTCTTTGAAGTGATCTAAATTTGATGAGCAGGGTTAGGGTGGCTTATTTATTGCCCTGGCATCATGGGGAATTTTTTTCTACCATTATTTTTCATCTGCTTTGGCCTACACTAAGAGTAACTCATTCTTCTTGGTCTGCGGCATTGTATGCTGGCATCTACTGCTAATGTCCATGATCGTCCCATGACCTCTGGTATCCAGGTCTAGGCCTCATTGTGCTTCCATATATATCTTTGGTTAGGCTCACTTGTTCTCAGCCAGAACCATACTCTCTAACTGGACCTAGAGAACTTTCATAGACACTCCCAGATAGTGTTGGAATGCAAGGACCCTACAAATCTGATTTTAAGCCCATTCCCTTTGGCTCCACCCATGTCCATTGCAATGAAAACCACTTAGGATTCAGTATGGACATGGGATCACTCTAAAAGAATCTAATATCTCACACTATCACCTAGGAAGGGAGACATGTCTGTCTTAGACCCCACTAAACTTACACTCACACCCACCTTTTGCAATCTGCCCTAGAGAAGATGTTAGATCCTTTCCAAAGGACTCAAGAAGAATCTAAAGCTCTAGCCATATCTATTCTAAATCTCTCCCTCTCTCTCCATCTGACTGGTTCTACTGTTTCCTCCATTTACTATAGCAGGAAAATGTGCTCTTATATAATTCATAGATTTCATTTGTGATGTGGTATAGGTATAACCTTTCTGTTCTGAGCTCACTAGTTTTTTAACATAATAGAACCCAAATCCTTTTGTCTACAAAAATTCTAATATTTGCAATAGAGACTCAATTCTATCTCAAGACAGTTCTATATTTTAAAAATGTGTTCAGAAATTCAATAGACTCCTTTGTTTTATTCTGTGTCAACTCTTTCCCAGAATAAATAAATGCCACTGAGTCACTGGGAAAATGGCCTCAGAACAATGAGAAAATTTTGATCTCTGTAAGAAAATTTAAAACTCTGTTATCATCTCAAAATATTATTAAATTAAATCTTAGATTCATTTGCAAATTTAATATTCTCTTGGCAAGTAAAATACATATTTTCTGGGTGGAGAGAGAGTCTGCCCAATATATCAATTATTTCCAGAAACAATAAACCTGATCTTTTGTCAGAAATAATGATACTAACCTTTAATCCCAAACAGTCCTCGGACCTTGTGTTCACACCAAATAAGATAGAATATTTAAATGCTACTGTTGTGGGACCTGACTGAACCAGGTATAAGGCAATTGAGTTAGTGGGTAAGGTTCTTAACATTTCAGGCAGGGACATATTCTGATCTGTAATTTATCCAAATCTAGGTAATAATATGCTTGACAATGTACGTGAGTATTCTATCCTCAAAACTTAAATTACGTTATATTCTTAAAATAGAACAAATTCCATTACAGCCAAATGCTATCACATGAAACTTTCAAAAGTGTACTTATTAAATATGGTTGGCCAAAAAGTTCATTCGGATTTTTCCATAAGCTCAGTGCTTAGTTGTCTTTAACTTCATTTGAAACAATTTTGTTAGATTGTATTGTGACAGCTGTCATATCAGCGTGCACTAAAAAAAAAAAAAAAAAAAAAAAACCATCAAAATTGGTGAATTTTTGCGTGGCCATTTTAATATTGAAGATGGAAGAAAAAAGCAACATTTTTGGCATAATATGCTTTATTATTTCAAGAAAGGTAAAAACACAACTGAAACGCAAAAAAAGATTTTTTTTTGCAGTGTATGGAGAAGGTGCTGTGACTGATCAAACATGTCAAAAGTGGTTTGAGAAGTTTCGTGCTGGAGATTTCTTGCTGGATGATGCTTCACGGTTGGGTAGACCAGTTGAAGTTGACAGTGATCAAATAGAGATATTAACTGAGTACAATCAATGTTATACCACGCAGGAGATAGCTGACATACTCAGAATATCCAAATCAAGTGCTGAAAATTATTTGCACCAGCTTGGTTATGTGAATCACTTTGATGTTTGGGTTCCACGTAAGTTAAGTGAAAAAAACCTTCTTGACCGTATTTCTGCATGCGATTCTCTACTTAAATGTAATGAAAACGTTCCATTCTTAAAACAAATTGTGATGGGCAATGAAAAGTGGATATTGTACAATAATGTGGAATGCAAAAGATCGTGGGGCAAGTGAAATGAACCACCACCAACCACATCAAAAGCTGGTCTTCATCCAAAGAAGGTGATGTTGTGTATATGGTGGGATTGGAAGGGAGTCCTGTATTATGAGCTCCTTCTGGAAAACTAAATGATTAATTCCAACAAGTACTGCTCCCGATTAGACCAACTGAAAGCAGCAGTCAGTGAAAAGCATCCGGAATTAGTCAACAGAAAATGCATAATCTTTCATCAGGATAACGCAAGACCTCATGTTTCTTTGATGACCAAACAAAAACTGTTACAGGTTGGCAGGGAAGTTCTATTCATTCGCCATATTCTCCAGACATTGCACCTTTGGATTTCCATTTATTCTGGTCTTTACAAAATTCTCGTAATGGAAAAAATTTCAATTCCCTGGAAGACTGTAAAAGGCACCTGGAACAATTCTTTGCTCAAAAAGATAAAAATTTTTGGTAAGATGGAATTATGAGGTTGCCTGAAAAATGGCAGAATGTAGTGAAACAAAACTGTGAATATGTTGTTCAATAAAGTTCTTGGTGAAACTGAAAAATGTGTCTTTTAAATTTTTACTTAAAACCCGAAAGAACTCTTTGGCCAACCCAATACAACTGAATTAAGTCCCTCAATACAATGGTTGGATTTGAAATAAAACTCAGTACTTTAAGAGTATAAGTTTAGCTGCGGATACTGCAGTCTCCTCCAGAGGAAAAGATGCTAGAACCACAGGAGAATGGCTTGATTGACCTACCAGATTATGAGCATATAGAAGATGAAACTTTTCCTCCATTTCCACCTCCAGCCTCTCCAGAGAGAGGTGGTGAAGGAGCTGAACCTGAAGAAGAGTTAGGGAGAGGGGCACCTGTTCCTGTACCTCCAAAGAGAACAGTTAAAAGGAACATACCCAAGCTGAATGCTGAGAGATTAATTTCAGAGAGAGGGCTTCCAGCATTAAGGCATGTGTTTGATAAGGCAAAATTCAAAGGTAAAGGTCATGAGGCTGAGGACTTGAAGACACTAATCAGACACATGGAGCACTGGGCGCATAGGCTATTCCCTAAACTGCAATTTGAAGATTTTATTGACAGAGTTGAATATCTGGGAAATAAAAAGGAAGTTCAGACCTGTTTAAAACGAATCCGACTTGATCTCCCTATTTTACATGAAGATTTTGTTAGCAATAATGATGAAGTAGGGGAAAATAATGGCCATGGTGTAACTGCTACTGAGTTAGATCCCTTTCTGACAAACTCATCTGAAAGTGCAAAGTTTGCTTCTGAGTCGAGTAGAAGCCTAACAGAAGAACAACAACAAAGAATTGAGAGAAATAAACAACTGGCCTTGGAAAGAAGACAGGCAAAGCTACTGAGTAATAGTCAGTCCCTAGGAAACGACTTGTTAATGAATACACCCAGTACACAGACACCTGAAGAGGGTAGTACAGGTGAAGAGCAAAAGGAGGAAGAATCAAATGGATTTAACAAAGACCTTCTAGACGATCCACATAATGATGCTGCTGCCAATACTGTAAATGAAGAGGAGGAATTAAAAATAGAGAAAATGCAACTGGACCAGTCCTTTTAAAATATATAATAGTAACTTAAGGCTTCATCTAGAAATGTTACTGAGGTTGGATAGGCCTCAAATGAGAAAATCTATTAACTTGCTATCTTCCAAATTTGAGATTATGCATTTTGCATACTTTGAGTGAAAATCCTTATATAGTGAAACTTTTATAGATTCCTGTTTAAAATCTGGTATTATTTATACTTGTTTCTTATTCACTTTCATTGTCTATTTATTCTCCTTAGTGTTTATTTTTATATGGGTATGACCTTGTAAAAATGATTGGTAGTTAATAAGTAGCTTCCACTGCTAGTGTGCCATTGAATGCCCTGTTTTTACTAAACTGGGTGGTGTTTTAAGATATAAATATGTGATAAATGCTAATGTTCTTTTTTTCTTTTTAAATAAAAAGCTCACAAACTAAAAAAAAAAAAAAAAAAAAAAAAAAAAAAAAAAAAAGAGTATAAGTTTATCTCATGCATCTGAATTACATCCACATTTTAAGATGTAAACATGGCATCAGCATGACCAATGCTCTGGCTAGGTGGCTCTTAATTTTTTTAACAGAGTATACAATGTCACTGAACCACTCTTTCATTTGTGGTATACCATCAATTGATCATTCATTCTACACATGTATTTACGGAAGAAAAAAATTGAAAATTGATCTGATCTGACTATATTTTGCCATGGATTGACAATCTTACTGTAGATCTTAAAGTTTCCCTCTCAGACTCTTTGATATATATCTTAATGGTATTGTGTGGCCATCACTTACACTGTCTGCCCTGGTGATAATCAGTCTGAATTGGGAATGAGCCAGCTTTCTTATCATTATTAAGAGATTCCTTAATCAGCGTGAAGCTGCGGTCAATACTGGCATTCACATTTTTTAAAGAACACTTTCAAAATTTTATTCCTAGTTTTACTTTAAACACTTAACAGAATCAAGATGAGTTCTGTAACTCATCTACCTTCCTAAAGTAAAAATGGGAAAACAATCATGGGATATAGTCTCATTGTTGCAATTTGTTTCTTTCTCTTTCATCTCTCAATAATGACTCCCTTCCTCACTAAGTAGCTCTATTACATTTACCACTCTATTCTAAAATTGTCCTTTTGTTCTTGTGAAGTGTTTAATTCATTATGAGAGAAGCACAGTCATTTATAAGAGCCTTCATTATATTATTTTCAGTATGTTGGAAGTGTAAGTGGCATCTTTTGTTCTTTTCCATCTGCAACACATATGCCATCACTCTTTCCTGCCTGAAATGCATTTTCTAAAGTATGACTTTATTAGAATATATGCTAAGCTTTAAAATAATCTCCCAAATAAAGCTAAACAGATAACTATATAAAGCTGCCAGTTGTAATTTTAGTGAGTTTAATTTTTTTTGAGAATTTATTTCTTTCCACTAAACCAAATAGAATTCAAATTCAAATACAATTGTCTCTAAACGCAAAAGGCACTACACTGATTACTACAGGAGACACAAAGATGATTAACACTCAGTTTTTGCCCTCAGAAGAGCTAAGATCCATTCTAATGGGAAGGACAAACCCAGTACAAAATAAACAGAAGCCCAGACTTTTTCAAGTCAAATGAGACAGGTGACAGATCTGTTTAAGGAAATTCAGTAGAACTAAGGGGAATCAGGAAAGGTTTTATAAAAGGGGTGTCCTCTGAGATACACTTTAAAGTAGGTGTGGCAGAGAACGCTAGCTGCTTACCTAAACCAATGCTCTTACTTTTCGGGACACACATCTAGCCTACAAGTCCAACCTCCCTTGCAATTCAGTTATTTGACTGAGTTTTAGGAATTATGAAGAGGACCACATGCCAAACATCTGATTAGCCTGTGAGGAGAGCAAGAAATAAAACTGTACTGTGTTAATCAATGGTAATTTTGAATTTTTTGTTACAACAGCTAGCATTAATTACTTAAAAATATTCACTATCTCTATCAAATGAGAACTTAAAATTTGAGTTCTTTAATCTTCAGCATGTTATGTTTAGCTTTCTGAGATTTTTTTTCTTTTGGGTTATTTTTTCAGTTCTTTCCTTGTTCATATCTTTCATTGGTTTTTTTTTTTTTTTTTTTCTCCTGATAATATTCTCTGGGGAAAAATCTTCAGGTTCTACACATGTGTGCTTCAATCTATTTTGTTCATTAACCACTGTCCTGTTTGAATTACATAGGCCTTCCATATCCCAAACATCTCCCCAGTTCCAAATTCGGGTTTTATAAATTATAGTACATGTAATTCCAGTCTGGTCTTAAAACTCTCATAATTTCTTGAAATTTGCAAACTCTTCATAATTATCAGAGGAATTTTAGTTTTAAAATACGTTTTTACTTTTTTTTTCTACTTATCTCTCTTTTAGTAGCTTTAATAATACACTATGTGAAAATAGTAGTGAAAGTAGAACTGCTTGTCAGAAGAATATAGGAGAGAAAATGAACCTCACATGGATTTCTTTTGTGAGCACACATAAATTCAAGCAGTTTTTCTGTTGAGCTATTCATTTGGAGGGGTGATAAAAATTAAACAAAAACAAAAACTGAGAAACAAAGCAAAAAAGAAATCTTACAGGAACTTTGGTCCACATGTCCCTAATTCTCATTTGCCCTATCTTTGTCCATAAGAATATGGTAACTCATGCAAAGCTGAATTAGAATCCTCTTAATGTACACATACATTATAAATATTAAGATTTAAAATGTAATTTTCAATTACCCAAGGTACAGTACAAAGCAATTTAAGCTTTCAGTGATAACTCCATCTACTTTTAAAAAAAATATTTATTTCTTTATTTATTTTGGCTGCACCAGGTCTTAGTTGCAGCACTCAGGATCGTCGTTGTGGAATGCTTAGTTGCAGCATGCGTGATCTTTAGTTGTGGCATGCATGTGGGTTCTAGTTCCCTGACCAGGGTTAGAACCCCAGCCCCCTGCATTGGGAGCACACAGTCTTACCCACTGGACCACCAGGGAAGTCCCGAACTCCATCTACTTTGAATAACAGCAAACCTTGAGTTACTAAACAACCTAAAAACCAAAGATGTAGCTGTAATGCAAATAAAATATTGATAGTTGCTATACTGAAGGCATGTCCAGAGTGATGTGATAGCTCAGAGGAAGGCACATTGGAGGCAATCTATTAGGTTGCACAGTAGCTTTCCAGACAGAAAGAGAAGAAAATCTGTCTAGGTCTGGAGTATAAAAAGGAATGGTTTTCTCTAGATGTATGCCTAGGAGTGGGATTGCTGGGTCATATAGTACCTCGATTTTTAGTTTTTTAAAGAACCTCTATACTGTTCTCCATAGTGGCTGTATCAATTCCCACCAACAGTGTAGGAGGGTTCCCTTTTCTCCACACCCTCTCCAGCATTTATTGTTTGTAGAAGTTTTGATGATGGCTGTTCTGACTGGCATGAGGTGATACCTCATTGTAGTTTTGATTTGCACTTCTCTAATAATTAGTGATGTTGACCACTTTTTCATGTGTTTGTTGGCCATCTGTACGTCTTCTGTGGAGAAATGTCTATTTAGGTCTTCTACCCATTTTTTGATTGGATTGTTTGGTTTTTTTTATATTGAGCTGCATGAGCTGTTTGTATATTTTGGAAATTAATCCTTTGTCAGTTGCTTCATTTGCAAATATTTTCTCCCATTCTGAGGGTGGTCTTTTCATGTTGTTTATGGTTTCCTTTGCTGTGCATATGACCCAGCAATCCCACTCCTAGGCATATATCTGGAGAAAACCATAATTCGAAAGGATGCATGGACCCCAATGTTCACTGCAGCACTATTTATAATAATAGCCAGGGCATGGAAGCAACATAAGTGTCCATCGGCAGATGAATGGATAAAGAAGATGTGGCACATACATGCAATGGAATATTACTCAGCCATAAAAAGAAATGAAATTGAGTTATTTGTAGTGAGGTGGATGGACCTAGAGTCTGTCACGGAGTAAAATAAGTCAGAAAGAGAAAAACAAATATCGTAAAATATCACTTATATGTGGAATCTAGAAAAATGGCACAGATGAACCTATTTGCAAAGCAGAAATAGAATCACTGATGTAGAGCACAAAACTTATGATTACCAAGGGGGGAAGGGGAGGTGGGAAGAATTGGGATATTGGGACTGACATATATACACTACTATGTGTAAAACAGATAACTAATGAGAACCTACTGCCTAGCACAGGGAACTCTACTCAGTGCTCTGCGGTGATCTAAATGGGAAGGAAATTTTAAAAAGAGGGGATATATGTATACATATGACTGATTCACTTTGCTATACAGCAAGAAACTAACATAACTGTAAAGCAACTATCCTCCAATAAAATTAAAACAAAGAAACAAACAAACCTTAGAACCTGAAAAGAAAGGGATGGTTGTTAGGAAAATAGACAAAAGACTAACTATGGTCAGAATCAGGGCCCATATGAAGTATTAGGAAATGAGGAGACAAATTACATAGATGGTAAATTGTAGGACAGTGTAAACCTATACAAATATGAGCAATGGTGAAAGAGTCTGTAGAAGACTGTTGCCTCTGCATCTCATGGTATTGGTGAAGTTGCCAAAAGTCAGAAAGGCAGTTAGGAAGAAAAGGTGGACATACAGTGGAACAGAAAAAGAGCAAAGTAGAACTCATGAAGGCAGACTAGAACCAACAGGCACAAACTGAGATGCATGTCTGTTTCCCATGGCCTCCAACCATGATGGTATAGCTGACCTGTAGGTAAAGCTGGAGACCATGGAGCTATATACTCAGCTGGCCCAGGGCTTAGAGAAACTGTAAAAGATCAAATGGGAGCTGGAGCGGCTGTGAACCCCCAGCTGCTGCCTCCGGCCAAGCAGGAGAGCCAGCTCATCAACAGTGGGAGCAATCTGCACCAGCACCCAGTGCCCTTCACCGACCTTCAGAGTAGAATGGCTATTGCTTCACTTCTGCCCTACAAATCTCATGCATATTTCTCTTGTGGCCAACCATAAACCTAAAGCCATAATGAGAAAGAGATTCTAGGAATATAGTTCCAACTTAACTACGTTGATACAGCACAGAACCACCACCACATGCTCCTCATAGGGTCAGCTGAACACATATTTTTACAGAGACCTCACATAGACTTCAGCTGAGCACACATTCTTACCCTGATGTTTCTTCTGCCCATTCTGTTTCCCAGACAATCACAGGTTTCACCTGGAAGCATCGCTTCAGCAAATCAATTGTGCAAGAACTTTGTTTTGGTCTCTACTTCTAGATAACCCAACCTAAAGCAGGCCCCATCATGCTAATGAGTTGTGACTGTATTTCATAGGCAACAGGGAGATGCTGATGGCTACTTTTTTAATTAGAAAGGTGACACAAGGTAATTACTGAATTACTGAACAAAGATGCCAAAGGTTTTAAGGTACACTGAAAAAAAAATACCACTAATTAAACTATGAAACAATGCTTACTGATCACTTTATTATTTTATAGTTGTGGAAAGAGCTATTTTTAGAATTAAACATTTATTTTTATTAGTTATAACTTTCGTACATACGTTTAGAAAGGATATTACAATGGAAATAAAATGGTTAAGGTATTTTCAAAACTTCTTCATAACAAGAATGTATTCATATAAAATACTGAGTCATTTTCAACTCAGAGTGGTCAATAACTGTGATTTTACATTCTAAATCTTCCTCTGTTCCATCAAGAATGTTGGTAATACAACATTTCTTAAAGAACTGATGAAGAACTGAAAGCCATTAGTGCTTGAAAGTTAGGTGTGCAGTCATATAAAGTTAGACTACTTTTGACTTTCTCTTTAGGAATGTTGTTCTACCATTATTCTAGGTTTGTTTGTTTTTAAGTCGCTGACATTCATGCAGGTTATGATACTGGGACACTTGATGTTTGGGTGAAGACACTAATAACCTCATCATGACTGCCATATGGCTGACAGTGATTGTAAGAAGTATTCTAATTTCAAAGAAATTTAAATATGAAAAATTGTGTACTTAGAATCAATAAACTATGGTGACTGAAGAGGAATTGAAAGAGGATAGATAATAATTAGGAAAACTGGCTACATGGAATCTGTGTTGGTCAAGGAAAAAGATGACAAGAACCTATACTAAAACATTAACACTAGATATATGAGACAGAATTCGAGTTGCATTTAGGAAGCAAAACTAGTATGGATAGTTAAAATAATAAAATCCTAAACAAAAATACTCTCTTGGTACATTTTATATTAAAGGTTCTAGAGGCTATTAAAGGTTATTTTATATCGAATAATACAAATTTACAAATCTCTATGTATATAAAGACTGAAGCTCATAATAAAAAATTTGAAGAAATTTTTATGATTTCACAGTTCTCAACAAATTTGTAGATGTATAGATTCAGGTGAATCTGTTGCCAATATTAGGGTATTATTAGGGTACGCAAAAAGAGTAACTCTCACCCAGTTGATTTCCATTTGTTAATTAGACGTTGATATTGGGCCTCAGCTTCTGGCTATGCTACTATCTACGAAGAGCTTAAGGAGTCTTGTTTTAGAACAATACACTCATGAAATATGATAATAACACTTTACAGTGCAATACAAATTTGTTTTTCTATTCAGTTATTGATTTAGATTTATTCTCTTCCACTTCATGATTATATAGATAAATTGTACCTTGAAATATTAAAAAATATTATTTTTTCTCATGAAAGAATCCTTAATCGAACTAGCTTATGATGACACAGAGTTACGAGGCAGTCACTGCAAAGATTTTGATAACACTGAGTAAATACTTGTGTTAGTGTGCTAAGAGATAGAATTTAGAATATAACATTGAAATGTAATTATAATAAGGTACAATGGCATAAAAATTTTAAAAGAAAATAAAGTATTAACCATGAAAAAAATTATTTTTTCTGGCTATGCATTTTAGTGGGTTAAAGAAAACATCTTATTTGCATTAATAATATCTCCAGATATGCATATATGTCTAATGTCACTTACCAAGCATATCCCTGACATTGGTTATTTTAATATTTTACAATAATTAAATGCAACCTTTAAAAGTTAAAAAAGACATTGATTGACATAGTATTATACTTCAAAGCAGATCATTTGACAAAAACATAATTTTATTAGCAGTATTTATTACTAAGACAATTTTTTAAAAATTACTTGTAATTTTATTTTGCACCCTGCTTCACCACATATTTTAATATAAAACATAATTCCCTGAAGAAACTGCATGATCAGAATTTGAAACACAAAACTTATCGCTGGTTAATATATTAAGATGGGATGATGAATTCAAGTCTCTCATCAACCCCTCATATCATTTGTGATTGCATCCTCCAGGTGGGCCAAGTAGATATTCACAATATTAAACAAAAAATAAATCTGAATATAGCCTCATATTTGGAATTGCCAACTCTTGCAGATATCTTTCATATAGTTTTAAAAATAAACTGTAAAGCATCTGTTAGGAATCAATTTCCAACTGTCATCACATGTGTCTGTCATGCATATATTTAAGTGTTTTTTAAGTTATCACAGAAAATTTCAAATATACATAAAAGAAGAGAGAATAGTGTAATAAACTTCTGTATACTCATCGTCCAGCTCCAACAATTATCAACATTTAGCCATTCATATTTTAATATACTATGACAGTTTCTACTATATATATACTATTATTAACTACCACCACCACCATTTGAAGACTACTACTATGTGCTAATATTTCAGTGAAAGTTCTTGGTTGTAAGCAGTAGAAAAAAGCTGGCTAATTTAAGTGGAAAAGATTTAATAAAAATAAAATAATCTATGGAAGGATCAAAACATTCTTGAAGATAAAACATTCAGGAATGCTGCAGAAAGTCACAGTGAAGCTTCCTTAATTACCACTGGAAATTAAATGTAGCTTCTACCTTTACCATAACCCTTACCTAATAAATTTGACATAGACCTTTATTTTATAAGCCTCTAGCTTCAGTGATGTGATTAGCAACATACAGTACACATGCCTGTTCATAGCTACAAGGGAAATGAGGAAAACCAGTAGCTGGCTTCTGTGGTGGGAAGTATTCTAAGAATAACAAAATAGGACATTTCTCAAATATAGACAAACAAAATACTGTATGATATCAATTATATGTGGAATCTAAAAAATAAAACAAATGTATATAGTAAAACAGAAGCAGACTCACAGATATAGAAAGCAAACTAGTGGTTTACCAGTGGGGATAGGGAGGGGGAAGGGGCAAGATAGAGGTATGGGATTAAGAGCACTGCACTAATTTTGAACTGAAAGAGATTATTTACAAAAGCCAACTACTGCAATCAAATTCATCATCTTATAATAAGACAGTGAAGACCAGGGAGAATCTTCAAGTGACTTATCCCAAGTTCTACCACAAGCAACCTCAGACAACCTTTGTAGCAGATCAGACTATCTGGTAGGATTGTGATATATGATGGTGCTTCTAATCAGGTATGCTGCCTTACTGATTGTGGGGACACTGGCATCCCCAAATTCAGAGTCCATCTTCAGTATTAAATTATTTTGCAATACTCAGGGTACCAGAACTGTAAATGATAGACATAAAATGTCTAAAACTGGGCTTCCCTGGTGGCGCAGCGGTTGGGAGTCTGCCTGCCGATGCAGGGGACACGGGTTCGTGCCCCGGTCTGGGAGGGTCCCGCATGCCGCGGAGCAACTGGGCCCGTGAGCCAAAATTGCTGAGCCTGCGCGTCTGGAGCCTGTGCTCCGCAACAGGACAGGCCGCGATAGTGAGAGGCCCGCGCACCGCGATGAAGAGTGGCCCCCGCTCTCCACAACTAGAGAAAGCCCTCGCACAGAAACGAAGACCCAACACAGCCAAAAATAAATAAATAGATAAAGCAAACTGTCAACAAGTAAAAATAAACACTATAAAAAAAAGAAAAGAAAACTAGATTCATATTTGAAAAAAAAAAAAAATGTCTAAAACAAACAAACAGACAATCAAAACTCCACACAAAGAGAAAGAAATGGTAATGGAACTTAGAGACTGACAAGCAGCAAAACATTCATCTGTTCCCAAGGAAGAACATTTGATTTGTTGCTGCATTTGCTTGAAATCCATCTCAGACACTAAGGCTGAAAGAAAAATTCAATAAAGAACCAGAACAATTTAATGAAGTTCATATATTTGAAATTATGTCAGGGGCTTTTCACATTGCACTGTTCATACCTTTTAGTGTATACTGACAGCAAGTCCGTATGGGAATGTTGGCGGCTAGAGGAGTACATAAAAATTCGGATAAAAAATTATCTGAAAATGGAGCTGGAGGAACCAGGCTCCCTGACTTCAGAATATACTGCAAAGCCACAGTAATTAAGACAATATGGTACTGGCCCAAAAACAGAAATACAGATCAATGGAACAGGATAGAAAGCCCAGAGATAAACCCACGGACATATGGTCACCTTATCTTTGATAAAGGAGGCAAGAATACACAATGGAGAAAAGACAGCCTCTTCAATAAGTGGTGCTTGTAAAACTGGACAGCTACATGTAAAAGAATGAAATTAGAACACTTCCTAATACCATACACAAAAATAAACTCAAAATAGATTAAAGACCTAAATGTAAGAATAGACACTATAAAACTCTTAGATGAAAACATAGTTAGAGCACTCTTTGACACAAATCACAGCACCATCTTTTTTGACTCACTTCCTAGAGTAATGAAAATTAAAACAAAAATAAACAAATGGGACCTAATGAAACTTAAAAGCTTTTGCACAGCAAAGGAAACCGTAAACAAGACAAAAAGACAACCCTCAGAATGGGAGAAAATATTTGCAAACGAAGCAACTGACAAAGGATTAATCTCCAAAATTTACAAGCAGCTCATGCAGCTCAATATCAAAAAAACAAACAACTCAATCAAAAAATGGGTAGAAGACCTAAATAGACATTTCTCCAGTGAAGACAAACAGGTGGCCAACAAACACATGAAAAGATCCTCAACATCACTAATTATTAGAGAAAAGCAAATCAAAACTACAATGAGGTATCACCTCACAATGGTCAGAATGGCCATCATCAAAAAATCTACAAACAATAAATGCTGGAGAGAGTGTAGAGAAAAGGGAACCTCATACATGTTTGGCGATATAAATTGATACAGCCACTACAGAAAGCAGTATGGAGGTTCCATAAGAAACTAAAAATAAAACTACCATATGACCCAACAATCCCATTACTAGGCACATACCCAGGGAAAACTATAATTCAAAAGAACACACAAATGCCAATGTTCATAGCAGCACTATTTACAATAGCCAGGACATGGAAGCAACCTAAATGTCAACTAACAGAGGAGTGGATAAAAAAGATGTGGTATATATATACAATGGAATATTACTCAAACATAAAAAGGAATGAAATGGGATCATTTGTAGAAATGTGGATGGACCTAGAGAGTGTCATACATAGTGAAGTAAGTCAGAAAGGAAAAAGCAACTATCGTATAATAATGCATATATGTGGCATCTAGAAAAATGGTATAGATGATCTTATGTGCAAAGCAAAAATAGAGACACAGACATAGAGAACAAACTTATGGATACCAAGGAGGAAAGGGGTGGGGTGGGAGGAATTGGGAAACTGGGATTGACACATATACATTATTGATACTATGTATAAAATAGACAACTGATGGGAACATACTGAATACCACAGGGAACTGTACCTAATGCACTGTGGTAACCTAAATGGGAGGGCAGTCCAAAAGGGAGGGGTATCTGTATGTGTATGGCTGGTTCATTTGTTTGTGCAGTGGAGGCTAACACAACATTGTAAAGCAACCATACTCCAATAAAAATCAATAAAATATTATGAGGATATTTTTTGACCCTAAGGAATTTCCATCATCCAAAGTATATGTACAAAGACTACCTTTTCACATGTTCTTGAAGGACCTATGACTGCATGAGGTGAAGTAAAGTTAAGCATAATTTTTTATTGTAAGTATCTTTTTTCTATGGTACAAATGAACTTACCTGCAAAATAGAAATAGTGTCACAGGTGTAGAAAACAATCTATGGTTACTGGGGGGGAAAGGAGCATGGGATAAATTGGGAGATTTGGATTGACATATACACACTACTATATATAAAATAGATAACTAATAAGGACCTACTGTATAGCACAGGGAACTCTACTCAATACTCTGTAATGACCTATATGGGAAAAGAATCTAAAAAAGAGTTGATATATGTGTATGTGTAACTCATTCACTTTGCTGTACAGCAGAAAGTAACACAACATCGTAAATCAACTATATTGCAATAAAAAAATTTTAAAGTATCTTTTTTCTTATTACTTACAAAATTGTTAAAGTCATGTTGTTATATACTTATAATTTTTACACTTATTGAGTGACTTGCTTAGGAGGGAATATTCCTAAAAATAGAATTTTGAAGTATAAAGAAATGCATTAAACTTTTGGTTCCATCATATCCTCTAGAGTTATACAAGATTACAGTGTGATAGTTGCATATGAAAATGTCCATTCTCCCACACATTATTGCATTAACATTTTCCAGTATAATAATTTTAAATGAGTTTTAAAGTAATATTTCTTTGATTTCTCTTGAGGTAACATAATTTATAATTTATCTAATGGTATTCATTTGAATTGCCTATTGATGACCTTTCCCATTTTTCTACTGGAGTGCTTGCATGTTTTGTTTTGTTTTTATAAAATGAAGATTTATATTAAATTTCTCTCAGCTCTATGATTTTCTAAATCTGATGGTACAAAGCTACAGTTACTGCAAAGAAACATTATATAAATGTTTTTTATTATTGTCTAAGAACATTCTATGTATCAAGAAATATAATCTTTTGGTATATATTGCATCGTTTTCCTATTTGTCTATTTTATGTTTGTTTGTTTATATACTTTAATTTGGTGTGAAGATGTTTTAAACACATGGTCAATTCTAACACTTTCTCATTAAAGATTCAGTCATTAATCTTACAAATGAGTGGGAAGCAGCCACATAGCACAGGGAGATCAGCTCGGTGCTTTGTGACTGCTTGAAGGGGTGGGATAGGGAGGGTGGGAGGGAGGGAGACGCAAGAGGGAAGGGATATGGGAACAGATGTATATGTATAACTGATTTACTTTGTTATAAAGCAGAAACTAAAAAAAAATAATAATAATCATATATTAATCTAATATATTGGTTATATGAAAATGTTTTAATTAATAATTGTTATATATATTTCCCATATTTTTCCATCTTAGTCACAAAAATATTAAAGATATTAAATGACTTTTAGGAAAGTAAGTTTACTTTAAAAAAAAAAATCTTACAAATGAAAAAAGTTATCCCTACCTCTTAGGTTATATAGATATCCACTCATAATTTCTTCACATTTCATGAGTTAATTTCTTCATTGAAAATTATAGTTTTTATAAAATTCACTTTTATTTCAATTATATATTTGTGTGTATAAACTGTATATATATTTACAGTTTCCCAAATAGTTGTCCATTTTTCTCTCCATCATCTAAATGATATAATATTTTCTATTTGACCTATTATATTTTATGTTCTCTTTTCTCTCTTCTTGTTCATCTTTTAGATTGATCACATATTACTATTATCAAAAATTCCATTTTTTAAACTTTCTATTAAGTTGTTAAGTATGCATTCTTTTCCTGGGTTCCCTAAATATTACAACAAGCATCCTTGACTTATTACAATCGAATTACTTCTTATAAATAATTACTTCTTTAATAATGCTAATATTTGTTTTTAAAGAAATATGCAACAGGTTGCCTTTGAATAAATTAGATAACTTTTGAGCATCCAGCCTGCTGAATGTCTGTTTTGGTTTGTTTAGTTTTGTTTTATATTTTTTTAAAATAGTGTATTCCATAAATTATAGATCAGATTAAAAGACAGATTTTTTTCTCCATGAAGAAAATAATTACCTATTAAAATCTGGAAATGCAGAAAACTATTTGTCCACAGTTAGTGAGAATAGTGGATGTTGAAAACCATATGGTGAATAATAGATAAAATAACTGGTTTCTTAAAAATTGAGACAGATCATATATGGAAGATGTGGGTGAAAAAGATTGAGCACAGTAATTGTTTCTATTCTAGAGAAAATGAGAGTGTGGAATGTGGGCTCAGCTGACCAGTACTAAATAAGTTAATGACCAGTTTCCAAGTCATCACACGGCTGGGACTGAAACAGTAGTTTTTCAGAGGGTGTGAGTGACCAATGGATGACAAGGTCTTACTTTTACTTACAGTTCATTGAGAGAGAAAAGAGAAATTGTATCTCAAAGGGAAAAATTAAGAATTTCTTTCTCATTGTAAATCAATTTCAATTCTTCCAAATCAGGCTTCTTTTTCTATCACTGACTGAAAGAAGAATAAGAATTTATTATGGCATAACCTATCAGAGCTTCATAACACAGATTTCAGTATGTTTTAACAAGAGAGTGCAATCTGTTTGCAAGCTAAAAAAATCATTTGAGAAATGCTTTGCTTTTAGTTACTGGATGAACTTGTGATGTGGCCAGTGTTGAATTCATCTTTTTTCTGAGCCTGTTTTACATGTAAAACACTAAGCCACAGTGTTATATTTAAGGGTTGAGCATAGTTACTATACCTGAGTTTGCAATGTATTGTTAAATTAGACATTATTCCATTGGTTCTTCTTGTTGACTATAACCACATGAAAATTTGACTTAATTTTCCATATTTGCATCACAAATCTACAGTTGCAAAGTTATGCAGCAATATGTTTAATAGGTTATTTAGCCCCAAGAACACTCACATGAACATATCTTCTTTGCCCTACTCTCTACATCCCAACAAAATAAGTCTCGTACTTAGAAATCATCTTTTACTTATTTTCTGTATAAATTTCTGTACCTATTCAGCTCTTAAGCTCAGATTTCTCTTCAAAATGTTTTTTCTCCATTTTCTCACATCAGCTCTGCCTGATTTTTGAGATATCCTCTTGGCCAATTTTACACTGCTTTCTTCATACTCCAATCTCAAAATAAGTCAACATGTGCCAGATTTTCTCCTCAAAAATCACTATTAAAACATATCCTTTTTCTTCCCTTCCTTCCTGCCTTCCTCCCTTCTTCCCTTCCTCATTTTGTCAAAAGTCATTAGATGGGCAATAAACGTTGGAGCTCATATAGTAGATGGGTGTAGCATTAGTATCTTTGCTGGGTTTGGAGTTAAAACTTGAGTAGGGTAAGGAGGGCATCTACACTGAGGGAAGAAAGGGCTCCCTCATTATAAAGTTGGTATGAAGCAAGAGAGATTGATCAAATAAGTAAGTACATTGACAGCAATAAGAGGTACATATATGTTAAAGGGAATGGTTACAATAATCTGTGTGGTTGTTTTAGAATTGAAATTTTTCATTGTGAATGCATGGTTAGATAATAGATAAATAAATAATGTATATTGTATATTTTAGTACTGGCCCCTGAGAGGACCTCAAAGTAGAGACCTATTATAACAAGGAGATCATCTAACATCCATATCTTAGTTTTAAATATCATTCTCCACTAATAGAAATTAGGGTTGCTTGGAGAAATGGTTGATCCCAGGCATGCCACAGGAAAGTACAAGATAAGCCTGTAAATAAGGACATACTCAAAGAATTACTGGCACATGTTGTTCCATTTATCTATTGCTGCATGACACATCACTTCAAAACTTACTGGTTTGAAATAATTTATTATTACCCTTCATGGTGGTAGAAGCTCAGCTGGGTGTTTGTTGCTTGGGATCTCTCAAATAATTGCAAACAAATGGCAGCTGGTTCTGGAATCACCTGATAGTCTGAGATTAGGTATTCAGCATAGCTTACTCAAATGACTGGTGATTGATGCTGGCTGTTGTGTAGGAGCTCAGCTGGGGCTGAATGTCTACATGTGTCTTTTCTACGTGGCCTGAGATTCTTAGCTAATTTTTTTGGATTTTGAGAGGAAGCATTCAAAGAGCCAGCATTCCAAGAGAACAAGCCAGAAGCTACAAGACTTCTTATGACTTGGCTTGGAAGTAATATGGTGTCACTTGTGCTGCATTCTGTTAAGTACCAAAGGCAAACTCAAATTCAGTGTGGAAGGGGACTCTACAGATGTGTAAATACCAGGAGGCATGGTTTGTAGGCAGGCCACCTTTAGATTCTAGATATAACACTGTCTGCCCCCTGGCTTCAGTGACTTACATTCCTCCCACAGGCAATACACTATGCCCCAATGACCATCGCCCCGCCCCAATCAGTATCAGGCTCAGTTCTGATATCCTGGTTTAAATAGACATCCTTGGAGATGGTTGCTCAAGTGCATTTCCTAAAGTGCAGGTTTCCAGCATAACAAACACTAGGTTAGGTAAAATATGAGATGACTTTAACCGACTGACTTTATATTACAGCACCAGAATCACATATTGTAAACTGAAAGATGAAGTACTACCAGACCAGAATTCAATCAGCGATATTTAAGAAAAAGGAAATAAATTCATAGCAAAATAAAAGCTGGAGGCACATTATAGAAGAACATAGAAGATAGATCAGTGGTTGGCAAACTTTTCTGTAAAAAGCTATATAGTAAATATTTTAGGATTTACGGGCTACATACAGTCATTGTCATATAATTCTTTTTTTCTTTTCTTTTTAACCCCTAAAAATGTGAAAATCATTCTTAGCTTGTGAGCCACATAAAAAGAGGCCATATCCAGGTTTGAAATGCAGGTCATAGTTTGCTTACTCCTGTGTTAGACCAATAATTAGTAGATAGCAGAATTATGAAAGAAATACAGCAACTTTAGTTATATTAAGTGGGTTGAAAAAGCAAATATTGAGTGTTTACGAGCAAATTTCTGTGTTAAATATTTCTTAGTTGTATATGAGATCTATATTTTAAATACACAGATGCTGGAACTATATCTGGTTATTATAAAATCCTTACATCAAAATATGATTTCCAGTAATTATAAAATTAGGGTATTGCAGTTCTTCAGAAAAGTGCCCTTTCAGGTTTTTTTTCGAGAATTGAAAAGGCAAATGTAAGGGTGATCCTTTCTAATATCAAGTCTAACCATAACATTTTCTGTGATGCATTTCTCCAATTTATATAATTTGCTTTCATACTACTCCCTGTTTAGTTACTAAATATTTCACTTGAACTGCCCAGGGCTGTTCATCTACCGGGAAGTCTGCTGAGGAAGCAGATACAAATTGTGCTTGGTCATCATGCTCCTGGACTTTCTAATGAACAAACTATAAAAGTTATTCATGCAGAGACGTGTTTTCCTACTTGTTATTGAACCTGTAGTACTGAGTACTCCCTGAGTTTTAAGAACTAAACTGTTGGAAAAAAAAGGTTTTCAAGTCATTTGTAGAGATGGAAATCAATTCTAAATACAATTACTTATAGGAGGTTTCTACAGAGCTGGACTTCAGGTCTGAATAAAAATTTTCCCTCTGGGGGAAAGAGACAGATGAACGATAGTGAACACAAAAGATTTTACCTGTTATTATCAAATCAAAGATTGATGTGCTTCTCCTGAGGCAGAGTTGCAGTGTAGCTAAAAGCGCAGGTTCTGGAGGCTAAAGACTTGGGATCAAAACCTGTCTCTACAGCTTTGCCACTTGAGAGAAGCTGGGCAAATTATGTCTTCCATTTCCTCATCTGTAAAATAGAGAAAACAATAGTATCTTACATAGGATTCTTGAAAGAATTCCATTAGTTAATACAAAAAAACTTAGAAGAGTGACTAAAATTTCACAGTTTAAGAATGAAAAAAAAATTTGTAGGCTAAAATGGTAATTGAGAGTTCCCCAGACTGCAGTCATTCATGTGCAGTTTTTATAATTTCTGTGTACTCCTATGTCCCACCTTCTTTAATTTTCCTCTTAATAATTGCTACATATATTATTATTTACTTGATATTTTTATGTGTAAGTGAAACATGATTTAAATATTTAAATCAAATTTAAATATTTAATATTAAAATTGGGTGACTGTTTAACTATTGATTAATGTTACATTTAAATATTATTTAAATTAATATTATCATCCTAAAGAAACACCAGTATTTTTACCATAAATGAAAGGTAACAAACAAACCTAAACAAAATAACGTTATTTATTTCTAACTAGATAATGGTGACTGCCAAATGCACTGGGTTATCTCCCTGCTTTTTCACTGATTAAAAGAAAAATTATTAAATGTTAGAGTGATGTTAAAAACCAAAATTGTTTAACCAAATTGAGGCCTTCTCCTCGATAAAGTTAGAAAGAGTGAAGGAAATAGAAAAGGGAATAACTTTTTTAACTAAATAATTCATGTTCTTTTGATGCCTTTCTTTTAATGCACCACTTAAAATTATGTCCCCCACACTTTGGAAAACACTACTATGGAGGAAGCTTTAGGGAGATCCTTAGACTTTAACTGGACTTCTGTATGAGGCCAGAGTTCAGGTAATTCTTGAGCTTCAACTCATTATAGAAAAGGGAACGGTGCAAGCAAATGCACCAAATCAGGCACGTTGACCAGTACATTGTCACTAAATCATTGGGTTTGTGAGGGGATAAAATAGCTGGAGAACTCTGCCATTCACATTGTACACAGGGCCTCAAACTCTAGGCTAGGCGAGGCAGACTGCAAGCAATAACCATCATAGAAGGATTCTGAGGTTGGGCTAATGTGGATAGTTTATGAGGCTCAATTCAACATAGAACATGGACTCAAGAAGGCAAAACCTGGTTGCAGGGAAACCAATGCCTTGGCAGTTACTGTGGCAATGAAAAGGAACCTATGTATCTTTGCCATAAGAGCCAAAGGTTGAATATAAAAAGTGAGGAAGAGGAGAAAATGTGTACCAAGTTTCAAGGTTGGATGACAAGGAAACTGCTGGTACCATGTCAGAATAAGAGATAGGGGCTTAAGGGGAAACACAATGTTTAGTCTTAAAAACACTGAATTTGAGAGGATGATGTGGCATTCAAGTGATGATACTCAGTGACAGAAGTAGAGTTTACACATACAAGTTAAATCATGAACAGAGATATTAGCCTAGGAAGCACTCTCAAGGACATACAGTGTAGAAAAGAAGAGACAGGGAAGCACATAATACATCAGGTAGGAACACTGAACATGCTGATGATGGAGGCTGCATGACTAGCATAGTGGTGGAGGGAAGGAGATGTCAGAATCCAGTTCAGTGTCTTGGTACCAAAATGGAAAAGAGAATTTCAAAAGATTGGATTCCCTAGTGCTCAGTGCTAGATAGAGATCAAGCAGATTAAGAAAATTCAAACACTGGATTTGACAAATAGGAGGTCATTTAGTAACCTTAGAAGACACAGTGATAGAGGCATATAAAGATTAAAGGTAGGTGATCAATCAGAGAAAAGGGAAGCAGAAAGTATAAACTATCAAAAATGACTAATTACTTTTGTATCAAAGTTCTAGCTGCCAAACTAAAGTTTAAATTCCTTATAGGCAGATATCAAAAATAATAATTGCATATTTCCCCACAAATCTTACATGATGCCTTAAAAATGAGAAGTACTCAACATCTCACCATTGATTTATCCATTCATCTAATTTATATTCAATAAGTGCTTACTGTTTGCCTCTCACTCTGTCAGGTGTTGGAACTACAACAGTTTTGTAGGACACAGATCTGCCCCCTCCCCAGGGTCTCCCAGACTAGTAGTGGAGAGAGCATAGTAACCAATTAATTATAAAGTGCGAGAGCTCCCAACAGGGTTATAAAATCTCTAAGGAAAATGAACTCAACCTTGTTATCTTGAAAGGTAAGTGAAGACTTCCTAGTTGTGGTCTAAACATTCGTTATTAAAGTGATTAGAAAAGCCAGTAGTTGTTCAGATCCCTGTTAATAAGACTTGGAAGACACATATGGTTGGTAGGATTAAGCTCAAACTACTTTGACCTGGAAGCCAGGCCTCCACAGTCAAACTCTAACATATCCTTGCAATTTCCCATCCCAGTGCTCCTGTCCTTCTGTCTCTGACACCAATTTTATTGTTCCTTGCTTCCATGATTAATTTAACTCACCTTTCTTCCTAGTTAAGTCCCACCTAATTTCCCCATACATCCAGTGAAAATTTCTCCACAAAATCTTTTTGGTCTACTCCAACTCTAAATGACCTCTCTCTCCTCCAAACTCCTAAATTGCAATGAGCTATACAATTTGGTGATGGGAATAACAAGATCATGAATTCCTTTGTAGTCATAAAACAATGGCTAACTTTTATTGAGTGGGAATTTCTTAATACCTACTTTTGTTTCCCAGGCCCAAACCTCCTGGAATTCTGTTCACTCTCTTTTACCCTCCATTTTATATCTTGTATCCACAAAACACTGTTCAATTTGTGTACCAGCTTTTTTTTTTTTTAAGTTTGCCCTCTATCAAACCAGCCTAAGAACTCTATTTTATCCCCAAATAACTTAAGATTTTATTTTAAACCAGTGTTTAAGACAAACTCTAGCTACAGTTGCTAAAATTTTACAAACTATATAATTTTATAATTATGTACAAGTAATAAGTCATATAATAAATTATCACATATATATGTATTAACTTGTTCTTAGAACTGGTCAAATAATAGCACAAAAGCAAATGTCACCCTCACAACAAAAGGCAGCCTAGATTTTGAGCCTCCATATACAAACCATTTATTACAATTATAGTGCTCACTCCTCTCCAACTCATTACTCTCTACCAGATGAAAGAAAGATTTCTCAAGGACCTTTGTCTCTATCTAACAACCCATCTCCAAAACAAAAAACACAATTCAGTAATGTAGCTTGGAAACTTTCTAAACACAGGAGGACACTTTTCCTCTCAAATCAGCGCTGGGATGAGTCGGTCTCTACATTCTATTTAACTACTGAGCCTTGTTTAGGGTTTTTCTAGGAGCAGGTAGTTTTCTTTCAGAACAATGTGCTACAGAGCTGACACAAGTAGATTTATACAAGGGGATAAATCTTGACAAAACAGTAAACAGCAGTTCAATTAACCTGCTTCAGGGGAGCCTAATGTAATTTAAGAAATACAATCACTTCAGCTAAGGTTATAAGGTTTGAAACTAAGTTTATTGTCTGAAGGTAAATGCATCAGTGCTAGATGTTCCTTTGGCAACTAAACTTGGAACAAAACTAAACCAACAAAATGATGAGTAATAATTGACAATAGAAGAGTATAATAGTTGTCTAGATTCCCAAAATTAAATAGTAATAATACTCAGAAAATCTAAATCAATAAAAATGTTTTCAACCTTGTTTTTTGATTTTAAAATATTAAAGAGTAAGGAACGAGGAGTAAGAGTTAGGATAAAAGTCACTAAGTGTCAGGTTTAGGAAAGACAAGTTTGACTGGGTATATGTAAACTTGATTATGTGACTACAGAAATGTTTAATTTTCCCTATGAGTAAAAAGAACTGTTTCCAAAGGGAAAACCTGAAAAGGGATAGGGCATTCTACAAAATAAACTATTACTCTCTTTGCAAGTGGACGTTACCATTCCAGGCTGCTAGCGGCTGTTTTAACCTTTCAGTGTTTCAAACAAACCAATCCTGTAGAGTAACTTTCTGTATGCAGGACCATGAAAGAGCAAGGGAAGACCTACTGATGCACCTCACCAGTTCAATCAGACTGGGTACCCCTTGAGATTTACTAGGCAAGAGCTATTCCTGGCCATCATCAAAAAGTCTACAAACAATAAATGCTGGAGAGTGTGAAGGAAAGGGAACCCTCTTGCACTGTTGGTGGTACTGTAAATTGATAGAACCACTATGGAGAACAGTATGGAGGTTCCTTAAAAAACTAAAAATAGAGCTACCATATGATCCTGCAATCCCACTACTAGGCATATATCCAGAGAAAACATAATTCGAAAAGATACACTCACCCCAGTGTTCACTGCAGCACTATTTACAACAGCCAAGATATGGAAGCGACCTAAATGTCCATCAACAGATGAATGGATAAAGAAGATGTAGTATATATATACAATGAGATATTACTCAGTCATAAAAAAGAATGAAATAATGCCATTTGCAGCAACACGCATGGACCTAGAGATTATCATACGAAGTGAAGTAAGTCAGACAGAGAAAGACAAATATCATATGCTATCACTTATATGTGGAATCTAAAAAAAAAAAAAAAGATACAAATGAACTTATTTACAAAACAGAAACAGACTCACAGACTTCTAAAACAAATTATGGTTGCCAAAGGGGAAATGTGGCGGGGAGGGATAGATTAGGAGTTTGGTATTAAAATATACATGCTACTATATATAAAACAGATAATCAACAAGGACCTACTGTATAGCACAGGGAACTCTACTCAGTATTCTGTAATAATCTATATAGGAAAAGAATCTGAAAAAGAATGGATATATGTATATGTACAACTGAATCACTTTGCTGTACACCCGAAACTAACACAACATTGTAAATCAACCATATTCCAATATAAAATAAAAAATAAATTAAAAAATAAAATGAAGATAAATAAAAAATTTTAAAAGAGCTATTCTGACCACCATCACCGAGAGGTAGACACCCCACCCTGCCAACTGCATTTTTTTCTAAAGTACTAGGTTCCCATTTAATAATTTATTTCTTTGTAATAATAACAAACTGAAGAGCACTGTAGCATACAAATATCTTTCTTGCCCATCATTTCATTTGTTACTCATAACAACACTCTAAGTTCGTTCTCACATCATTTACAAATAAGGAAAATTCAGTGACTTGCCTAGGGTCACATAGCTAGTAAGTGGGATCTGAACTCTGGATTCTCAATTCTACATTATTCTTGCTCTTTATCACTGTGTTTTATACAACTGCACATATTTCCACTGGAATGGCTTAGAAAAGTAATTTTTTTTTCTGTAGTTTCTGAAAACAGCCAGAGAGTATTTTCTCCTCATCTAAGGTTTAGTAATATCAAATCAAAATTTTAACTCTGAGATTTATGATGACACATCATTCATATTTCCTTGTGAATGAATAATATCAATTCACTGAAATTCAGCAAATGTAAACTGAAATAAATGCAAGATACTATTTTCACTTTCTTGATTGGCAATTTGTAAGTTTGATAATAACAAGACTTTATGGAGAGAGTAAGTATTTGGATGCATTGTTTTTGGTAGTATAAATTATAATATTTTTGCAGGGCAATTTAGCAACAGCCATCAAAATGTAAAATGGATATTTCATTTGACTCAGCATTTTCACTCTAATGATTTACTTTATGTGTGTATAATGGTAAAAGTTTACATATATACGTACTATACATACATATATACATATATATACACACACATAAATATACACCTGTATATACATACACACAAATATATTTATTTTTACACTGCTTTATTAGCCATAACTTTGGGAATAAGGG
The DNA here is from genome assembly GCF_949752795.1 of Hyperoodon ampullatus. NCBI lineage: Eukaryota > Metazoa > Chordata > Mammalia > Artiodactyla > Ziphiidae > Hyperoodon > Hyperoodon ampullatus. Next base: position 93,128,861 of record NC_136918.1, on the reverse strand, counting down.
GGAAATGGCCTTCATTTGAAGAATGGTTAAATGAATGATGATATATGCATATACTGATGTATCTCCAAAATAAAGAAAAGGAAAAAGCACAATAGAAATATGCACAAATTTAATAAAATCCCATTTACTATAAAAATTATGTAGGTATTTGCATTTTTTCTTAAAAGTTATGAAGGAAACTGAGAATAATGCTTACACTTGGGGAGAGGGATCAGGGTAGTGTGGGGGAGATGCTTACTTCTCATATGGTATCCCTTTTGTATAGTGACGAATGGTAATTATGTGCATTTATTACTCCCTAGCTAGTGTCATTTACTTGCAACAATCCTTTTCATAATGAATCTTTAAGTTTGCCTCAGATTCCATCTACTATTGAGCAGTAATAAGACAGTCCACACCATGTTAAATTGTATCTTGAATATTTGCATTTTTCAAGATTTATGGACTATGCCATCTGATGGGACTAATAAATTCACTCTTTTGACTGGGAAACTCATCTTTGCATTTAACAATCCTAAGCACAAAATGGTTAGAAACAGCAGCTGAGTGTAAAAGAAAAATAGCTATCTGAGTCATTCAAAATATACTTTCAAATATACCTTCAAACAAACACCATAAATATGATTGCCTCCAATAATACTCCCATGACACCCAGCAATGTTCAATCTAGACATGATGCAAGATACGATAATTGCTAGAACTACATCTCCACTTGTTTTTTGTCTTTGCCTTCACGCCTTGCACAGGAAATTGTTACACAGATTCTCCCCCATGAAACCCTGAAAAAGAACATCACCAGAACTGAGGGGGAAAAAAGTGCATAGAAAGGTCAGTAGTTCAAACTATAATCACTATTTTGGAGACACTTCCTTGCTACCCAACAGAAAACCAAGTTCCAATATGAAGTAAAGCTCTTGGAAACAAATTTGGGGAAGGAGTGAGGAAGATTTGCACACACAGCTGAGGGAGCGCTTGGAACCATAGATCTGCCTGAATTTGTTTCCCTTTGTACATATTTATTCATCATAACACACTCGCTAAAAAGAATCAGTTGTACCGATATACTGAGAAAATGAATTCAGGGATGATAATAAGGGAGAAAATCTGAGAAATCAATTTCTTTCTTATTTCTGCTTCTGGAGAAAATAAAGAAATTAAAACCAATTTACATGCAGAAAGAAGATATTTGTGATAATCAAGATCTGGATGGATTTCAAAGGGCTATATGATTGAGAAATATAGAGAAATCAATGCTTTTTATAGAAACTTATTATTTAAATAAAACTAGCCATCTTTATCTATTTATTGGGCTTTTAATTGAAAGAAATGAAAATGAGATAGGAATGCACCAAGTGTAGATGTTGGACCTTAGATGATACTCCTGGGGAGGCAGTTATAGCACATTCACTACCATACTAAATTTCCTCTGTGTTATGCTAGAATATTAAAGGAAGAGAAAAAAAATAAATGGTTTTTAAAAAAGAACATTCCGAGTAATTTTAATTGACTGTATTGATTTGGTTTTTTGTTTGTTTTTTAAAAGCACATTCTCTGCATTCAAAGACCTTATTCTTTTTTTTTTTAAATTAATTTATTTATTTTTGCTGTGTTGGGTCTTCGTTTCTGTGCGAGGGCTTTCTCTAGTTGTTGCAAGCGGGGGCTACTCTTCATCGCGGTGCACAGGTCTCTCACTATCGCGGCCTCTCTTGTTGGGGAGCACAGGCTCCAGACGCACAGGCTCAGTACTTGTGGCTCACGAGCCTAGTTGCTCTGCGGCATGTGGGATCCTCACAGACCAGGGCTCGAACCCGTGTCCCCTGCATTAGCAGGCAGATTCTCAACCACTGCACCACCAGGGAAGCCCTATTGATTTGTTTTTAAATCAACAGCTTAATAAGTGGTCAGAATAGAAGCTATCTGGATCAACTGCCAATCTTCAATGATGTTAAACATCTGAAAGACTAGTCAAATAAAATCTAATGCATACCACAGAGTAAAAGGGCAGCTGTTCTATCATTTGTACTTTTTCAAACCAGCAAAACAATGTTAAGGTTTCACAGTCCTAGTAATTCAATCAAAGTATCAGCCTTCAGGCTTAGATAAAAGCTCACATTCTCTTAAATGCTTTCCTAATGTCTGCAGACAGAACACTGTTCTCCACTTCTGACACACACAGAAATGTATCTGTGCTTTTTTCCATATATATATATATTTATATGTACATATACATATGTAAAATCATATATGTTTGCCTAGCTCAATCCTTATCTCATAAGATTCTTGTGTTGGATACTGTCTGTTAACCTCTGTACACCTTCCATCCCTTCTGTGTCCTGCGATGTATGTTGTCACCTCCATGGACCATGCTACCCAGGCTCCCTTTACCTCTTGTTTCCAGTTAGCTTTCTCCAGGCTTTGGCAGGACACAGGAAGGTGGCAAGATGGAGAGTTAGGTGTACTTCTTTCCCTGACTCCCTCCTTACTTGTCCATAGTCCTGGGAATGGTTTCATTCTCTAACATCACATCCCTTGTTAGATGGATCCTATTCCATAGCTTCAGCTCTTATCCCTCTTGTCCTTAGGGTAGGTAGTATCTTCCCACGGCTGCTAGTCCCTGGGTCTTCATCAGTGCTGCTTAGGTCTCTTAACCCTGTGTCTAAGTGTTTGCTAAATAGTTCCTTCATCTAATGTTCTCAACTCTTCTGAGCGTGAGTACTTTTCCTACTTCAATCTTACCATATCCTCCCAAAGAGTAGAACTTAGGTGTTCATTAACTTTATATTCTCAGTGTTTAATACAAGGCCTAGAAGAGAGTGGGCACTCATTAGATGTTTTTGGAATGCACGAATAAGTAAATGAAAACGGTATTAGATTAGCGACTGTGTAAAAGCAAAAAGTATAAATGATGGTCTTTATTGCAATGAGGTTTACATGTAAGGAAAAAACAATAGACAGGTGTACAAATTCAAATAACTTTTCAAGGCTATATGTGGTAAATAATGAATCACAGGCTTCCATGTTCAGACCCCAGAAAGGGTGCAATTCTTTACTATTAGTAGAGAGAAGCTACCTAAAACTGGTTAAAAAGAAATTAACATTCAGCCATATGACAAATTCCCCATAAGGTAAACCAAGTAAGATGAAACAACAACAACCCAATATTTCTCTGCCTCATGGGTATGCTGGCAGCTTTGATTATTTAATATTTATAAAGCACTTTGAAGATGAAAAGTGCTAAACATTATCTAACAGTCATGGAAATGCAAATGTGTCAGGTCTTAAGAAATTTAACAGAAATTAGAGAGTGACAAACTACTCATGAACAAAAAATGCTCAACTAAGCCTTTGCATTTAAAGAGGCCAGATGGGGGAGAAAAGACTTTTTCCCTAGCGCAGAGAATCAAGCTAATGTATACCCCACCCCCACTCCCACCAACACATGCACTGCTGAAATGCTTAATTTAAAGCCTGAAAGATGATGTACTTTGTAACAGCATGTAAATCAATGTTTTATTAAAGCCAATGAATTACTACGCAGAAAAATGCAAATAACAATAAAACACATCATGAGCAGATTCAACCCTGCGCTGTTCTCAGTGGAGCAATTATCAAGCCTTGCTTTGGCGAGTCAGGGTATAATTTAACTAGGGGTGCGTTTTACCTCTTGCTTGCTTGCGGAAATTGCAGAATCTCCCAACCGTTTTGCTTCACCTCCGGAAGTACAAATAGACAAAGTTTTCCCCACTGACATTTTTTAAAGTTGCATTTTTAAAATGCTTATGCTTTTCCATCCATTGATTTTAATTACACTTAGCTTAAGAGGCTTGCCTGGACAGATAACCTTTTTACACAAAAGAGAGGAACTTACACACCGTAGCATTTCTCTCCAGCTTGTCTATCAGTTAGAAGGCTTGGGTTTAATATCTTTAAGCTTGTCTGTTTGCAGGCCGATTTTATTTATTCAGAATTTATATATAAACTAGACATCCGATCAAAGAACCAGAACTATGGCCTTAATTCCAGCGTGATTTTTCAGCTGTTAGCTCAGGACATGCGCTGAGGTTTACTGCAGTTGTTTTGTTGTTGAAAGGAGCAGGCATCTGGGTGATAAATCCTTTTTAAAGAATACTGAAATGGTGATAAATAATATCACTGAAATTGAACTCAAGCATAAAGAAAAAAGGGTTAAAAAAGAAAAAAAATGGAACAAATGCATTGCAAAATGAGTTCTAAGAAACACTGTGTGAAAAAATATACTAAAATAGAAGAGTAAATCCATTCTTAAACTGCCTTGAAAGTGCAAGTTTTCAGTTAGGAAAGAAAGCAGAGAGGAAGAAGCAGAAGCTATTATTGCCATTATAATCCAAAATCTTATTTTATATTTGGGACTTGTGAAACGATTTCATTTTAAAGGAGGCCTTAAAAAGCTTCACTGTTGTGCATTTTGTTAAATAAATATGGCAGAATAAATAAACCACAGACAATAATGTATTGTGCAAGCTCTAAAGAGTTAGATAGGTCTTTAAGGCTAAGTGCATTTTAATATATTAAGTAATCAGATGTCTGTGACAAAATAAACTGGAATGGCTACAATTTCATATTGCTGATACCTTGAACACTTAGTAACTAAGTGAATTTCCAGTGGATATATTTTGTGCTATTTATGAATAACAGAATACATATGATAATCAACTTTCCATTTCTTAAACATTGGGCTTTGAAGATCAAATGAGACACTTGTATATGAAAGTGACTTAAAAATTAACAAATGCAACAACATAGGTCTTATTAGCTATGTCAAATGATGTAAGACCTTTGAAAAGAGAATAAAATATTGATCTATCCACATTGGATTTACAAGCCAGTGATATTCATCATCATCATTATCCCTATTTTTTTCACGAACTAATCAAAGACAGTTTTTCAATCCATCTGTTCACATTAAACAACTTATAAACAAAGACCCCATTTAAGAAAATTTAGCCTAAGAAGGAGAAGGGAACGTTTCTTGCTGGGCATCCCTGATTTATGTCTGTTTTATTCAATCGGAACTTTTGGGGAGTAGGTAACTAATAAAGATATTTTATCTTATGCAAATACATATTTCTTTAGAATATTCGTCCATTTAATAAGTGAGTAATTCCCCCAAAGTGGCTATCTCCCATGTAATGTCCCCCTAACCTAAGAACTACAGTGGTTCTTAATGTTCTTATAGAATTATGGAGGAAGATAAAATCCTGGTATCCTAAGTTGTTACTGAAGTGCATTTTTTTGTATAAATGGCATTAGGAATTGTGGCTACATGTATTTAAAATACTTCCATTGACTGCATGTATTAAATATATATATGATTGTTATCTTTTTGAGGTTAATATTGAGGAAATTATTATAAGCATACCTTGTTTTATTGTTTTTTGCCTTATTAAGCTTTGCAGATACTGTGTTTTTTACAAATTGAAGGTTTGAGGCAACCCTGGATTTAAAAAGTCTATTGATGCCATATTTCCAATAGTATTTGTTCACTTTCTGTCTCTGTATCACATTTTGGTAATTCTGGCAATATTTCAAACTTTTTTATTATTATTATATTTGTTATGGTGATCTGTGATCAGTGATTTTTGATGTTGCTACTACAACTCACTGAAAGCTCAGGAGATGATTAGCATTTTTTAGCAATAAAGTATTTTCTAATTAAGGTATGTACTTTGGTTTTTTTAGATATAATGATATTGCACACTTAATAAACTACAGCATAGTGTAAACATAATGTTTATATGCACTGGGGAACCAAAAAATTCACTTGATTTATTGCAACACTTGCTTTATTGTGGTGGTCTGGAACGGAACCTTCAATATCTCTGAGGGATGCCTGTGTTTAAAATATTTGTTTATATAAAAATTGTTTTCTAATCTGAAAAGCAACTCTTTACAAATTAACTTTTTTGTATGTTTAGCCCATTTATAAATTGAGAAATATCTATTCAGTAAAATCTATTATAAAGATGCTTTGAGCACCATAATTCTGGTTATTCTTGGGTCAGACCATAATTTAAGGAGCTGGGGTAGGAGCATAAACAAAGCTTCATGCTCACTAATACCTGTTTCCAACTACAACGTCTTCTCCATTGACCTTATGGCACTTCTTTCTTTAGTTAGTGCTCAGATCCTGCAGAGGCTGCATGCCATAGTCAATACTGTCTGTATTCCTCAAATGCAAATTAACATCTGTTCTCCTCACTGAAATATGATCAGGCAATAAGTCGTAGTTACATCTATTCCTCCAACATCAACTTATAACAGTCTTTTCCTTAGTTTTGCCTATATGTTCAAAAATAAAATTTAAAACAGTGTAAAATTAATATTGTTTTAACAAATTAAAAGAAGAAACCAGATGAAAAATCTGATTATGATATTCTTTACATTAGATTACATTGTATGTTTTTACAAAAGCAAGAAAGACCTACATACAAATTTTATCACTGTAACTAAAATGCATCATAAAAGAATAAGAAGATCATGCTTACTGACTCTAAAAATATTTTAAATGTTATTAAAATTTTTTCCTTCTCATTCCTTTAACATGATTTAATAAAGTTGCTCTAATATTTAATGTTTGATTGTTGATGACCAATGTTTCCTTACCTACAGCCTTATGCTGAAGTTAGCTATAAAGATGGATAGATGATAGATAGATAGATAGATAGAGGTTGATAGCATTTCTACAAATGCGTATATATATGTGATTGTTCTCTCACATACATTAGAATAAAATCATCTACTTTTAGTAAGAATGAAAGTTGTAAAATAATAAGAATAGACAATTAATTTCACTATGAAATATTGCTATTAAAAATCAGAAATGCCACATAATAATTTCTACTTTGGCCAAGATAGAGTGACCCTTCCACTTGAAACAATAAAAATACACAGATGTTTATGAAACAATGGTTTTCAAGATATTGGACATCAGGCCTCATGAGACAGTATTCCCTGAGAGATGACCAACAAATGGGTTCAGCTCTACCACTGTCCCTCCTTACTGCACCTAGAGAGTTTCCAGGTTGCAACACAGGGGAGGGAAACTGAGGCAGGGCCCAGCATATAGCATGAGTTGAGGAGTCAGAGCTGAAAGTCTCAGGTGACTGAGGGAGCCTGGGTTCTCATGAGAGAGTACTGAAAAGGAGAGAACCATACAGGAAGAACTCTGGAGACAGGCAGAAGGACCCCCTTGAGTGCTCAGCAGAGATATTATTAGTGCTTGTAGGTGATTAAACTACCTGAGGGCCAAGAAAGAATAACCCAAAAGGTTTTGAGGGAGCCGTACCCAGCACTGACAGTGAGCTGGAAATAATACCCATTCCCACAAGCCAGACTAGAAAACTCCATAATTCATTGGCACTGGGCACAAATCAGACTTCCACTACACATGACTTTGGCCTTTTCTACCAAATCTTAACGGCACGACCAAAAAGGATTAAAGTCTTTACAAGTTACTTAAAGTCCAGAAAAAACTGAAGCATACATAGAAATACAGAAATATTCAAAACCCAAAAAGATGAAATTCACAATAATTGGCATCCAATTAAAAGTTACCAGGCATGCAAAGAAGCAAGAAAATGTAACCCATAATAAGGAGAAAAATCAAACAATTGAAGTGAGCCAGAACCAATAGAGATGCTAAAATTAAAAACAAGCACATTGAGACAGTGATTCACTCTAAATTTCACATGTTGAAAAGTAGACACAAGTAAGATACAAAAAAGGACCAAAATCAAAAATTGAGAGATTAAAACTATGTCTGAGTCAAAAAATACAATGAGTAGAATTATTGGAAGATTAGACATCATAGAAGAAAAGAAGGTGAAATAGAAGACATAGCAACTATCCAAAATGAAATACAAAGAGAAAAAAAGAATTGAAAGAAATGAGCTGTGGGATAACTGCAATAGCCTAACATATGTGCAATTGGAGTCCATGAGGAGGAAAGAGAGAAGGTGATCAGAGAAAGTATTTAAAGAAGAATAGCTAAATATTTTCCAAATTTGAGGAAAACTACATATCCACAGACACAAGAAGCTCAATAAACTCCAAAACAAGAAACATCAAGATAATTACACTGTAGCACATCATAGTCAATTTCTCAAAACAAATCACAGAAAATCTTAAAAGCAATTAGAGAAAAAGAAACATTATGTACAGAGGAAAAATGCAAGTATAATTGTACATTTCTCATCAGAAACAATACAAACAAGACAATGGAATAACATTTTTAAAGCATGTAAAGCAAAACCTAGATTGAATAAAAGTATTTTTCATACTTGAAGAAGAACTAAAGACTTTTTCATACATAAAAAATGGAAAGTATTTATCACAAGCAGATGACACCTAAAAGAAATGTTAAAGGAAGTCCTCAAGCTGAAGGAAAATTATAATAGACAAAAATTCGAATCTACATAAAGGAATTAAGAGTACTGAAAATAATTAAATGAGTAAATATAATGAAGTTTTCCTCATTATTTAAATCGGTTTAAAAGATAACTGTTAAAAACAAAGAGACAACATATTGTAGAGTTATAACATATGTAAAAATGAAATGGAACAAAGCACTGGAACAGAGTCTAGGAGACATACAATTATACTGTAGTAAGGCTCTTATTCCACATGATAAGTGGTAAAAGACCAATTGAAGTAAACTGATAAGTTAAAGATGTATACTATAAATGCTAAAGCAACCACTAAAATAGTGAAACCAAAAGTTAAGCTAATAAACCTACAAAAAAGAAAAAAGTCATGAAAAATACTGAACTAATCAATAAGAAGGCAGAAGAAGAGAATAATGGGACAAATAAGAGATGAAACAAACAGAAAACAAAAGAAAGATGATAGATGAACAACCATGTCAATAACCACATTAAAGATAAATGGTCTAAACACTTCAAATAAATGTGCCAACTGCTGTGCCCAAGTTCTTTAGCAGATTACCTCATTTAATTCTCAAAAAAAAAAACCTATGAGGAGATTGATGCTCTAATCTCATTTTATAGATGTTCAGTGAAATTATATAATTTTCTTTGCTTTCAGTTAGAGGTAACCAGCAACTCCAGACCCTAAAAATCAGAATAACCCTCCTTCCTCTGGGAGATAACACTTTGCAAATGTTAAACACTATAACAGTTTCGATGATCCTGTCGTAATTTTTATCACATCCACAGTACATAGTTCTTCACACTGATAAATACACACCCTATGGGAAACAAAAAACCTTATTGGTTTATTTATTTGTGATAATTTTAAAATTATGTTGCCAAATCTCTAACTCTAAATTTGCTGTTTACACAGTCCATTATTTTCTAGAATCAATCTTCCCACACTGAATGAATTTCTCAAATAATTGTGGCCTTACTGATCAGTATCATCACAGACAATAAACTCAAAATAATCCTCCACCTAATCTAGTAAGAACAATTAGTGTCCATATTTTCTCACCATATTCTGCTCATGCATTAATGCATTTATTTATCTTCTTTGACTTGAAAACTGAAGATAAGCTAGTAAGTGGAATTTAGTTAAAAATCATGTGGGTGGGCTTCCCTGGTGGCGCAGTGGTTAAGAATCTGCCTGCCAATTCAGGGGACACGGGTTCGAGCCCTGGTCTGGGAAGATCCCACATGCTGCAGAGCAATGAAGCCCGTGAGCCACAACTACTGAGCCTGTGCTCTAGAGCCCACGAGCCACAACTACTGAAGCCTGCGCACCTAGAGCCTGTGCTCTGCAACAAGAGAAGCCACTACAATGAGAAGCCCACGAACCACAACAAAGAGTATCCCCTGCTCACCGCAACTAGAGAAAGCCTGCATGCAGCAATGAAGACCCGATGCAGCCAAAAATAAAATTAAAAATTTATATATATATAAAAAATCAATAGACTATTGAATACAAATTCAGAATTGTTATTTAAAAAATCATGTAGGTTAGGTAAGGGATAATAAGCAAATCCTTAAGTGAAGATACAAGGTATGAGGTCAAAGACATCAGGCAGAATGTAGTCAAATGTCTTGATACTAGAACAGACTCTGCAAAACATCATCTTTTACAGTAGGAAACTGATATTACATTGAGACTTTCTACGTGGTGAGCAGTGTGCTGAACATTGCACATTCACTGCCTCCTCATATTATTACAACGTAAGATACTTCTGAAATATTAATTGATAGGATTTCTATTCTCCATAGTGCCTTCTATTTTCTGGCCACTTTCTCACTGAGTCAGTCATTTCATGTTCTCTACTCATGAAAAGTATGACATGAGGGATCATAGAAATAAATACACAAGGATTACTGGATTTTAAACATCTAACTCTCAAGAGAATGTGAGAAACTCATACTATGTAAATAAGTAAAATTGATGAATAAGAGAGAATTTATCCATCCAGGGACTATAAAAGAGGGAAAGAGATAGGAAGAGATGTTAAGGTATAAAGAGAGAAATGGAGATTGACCAAGATGAGGATAAGGGGTCCAGATACAGAAGAAGCTTGTGGAAAGGAAATGAGTCACGATTCAAGAACCTCTAACCTCTGCTCCAAGGCACACCACCTATTGCCAGTGACAAGGAGCTCTGTAGGAGCAGAATTCATGTTCAAAACTGTCCAGACTCCATCTATGTGAGTACATATACCACTGGCACCTAGGAAATACATTAATCGTCCTTTTTAGTGGCTTCCACTGAGGATTTCTCTTTGATTGCACCAACATGGTACTAGCTGACTGTCCAGAAGAGCTGATGCCCTTAGGTTTTTCTATACTTTGCCCCAAAGATCCCAGCCTAATTTACCTACCACTTTTCACTAGCAAAGTATACTTCTGCATCTACATTACTCCCTTTCATGGAGAATTGGATTCTGGACTTCTAGAGGATGACTGAAAACAAGGAAGGGAAAAACTCTTACTTTTGTTCTTGTATTTAACTTAATGAATCAGTTTCATTTGTCTCTTGATTCAAGTTAGAGGTAAAACACATCATGTTATAGTTAAAACAGCCCCACTGGGTAGTGGTGGTAATTATTATAAGATAAAGAAAAAATCTAGGGTTCAGAGGGTTAAATTATGAATGAGTAATTTAACTCGAACATTAAATTACAAACAAATTCTGTTCTGAGAGCGCTTGTAAGTTCAATTTGTTCGTAAGTCCAACAAAGTTAGCCTAGGTACCTAACTAACACAATCGGCTATATAGTACTGTACTGTAATAGGTTTATAATACTTTTCACATAAATAATATGTACATAAAAAACAAACACAAAAAATAAAGAAAACATTTTTAATCTTACAGTACAGTACCTTGAAAAGTACAGTAGTACAGTACAACAGCTGGCATGCACGTTCTCATCTTTGAAAGTTCGTAACTTGAAGGTTGGTATGTAGGGGATTTACTGCATATACCCAGGAGTGGAGTTGTTGGGTCATATGGTAGTTCTATTTTTAGTTTTTTGAGAAAGCTCCATATTGTTTTCCAGTGGCTGCATCAATTTACATTTCCACTAACAGTGTAGGAGGGTTCCCTTTTCTCCACATCCTTACCAACATTTGTTATTTGTGTTCTTTGTGATGATAGCCATTCTGACAGGTGTGAGGTGATATCTCATTGTGGTTTGCTTTGCATTTCCCTGATGATTAGCAATGTTGAGAATCTTTTCTGTTGGCCATCTGCATGTCCTTTTTGGAAAAATGTCTAGTCAGGTTTTCTGCCCATTTTTAAAATTGGGTTGTTTGTTTGTTTTGATGTTGATTGTATGAGTTGTTTATATATGTTTTATATTCACCTCTTATCGGTCATAACATTTACAAATATTTTCTCCCATTCAGTAGGTTGTCTTTTCGTTTTGTTGATGGTTTCCCATTGCTATGCAAGAGCTTTTAAGTTTAATTCGGTCCCATTTGTTCATTTGCCTTTATTTCCTTTGCTTTAGGAGATGGAACCAAAAAAAATATTGCTACAACTTATGTCAGAGCGTTCTGCCTGTGTTTTCCTCTAGGAGTTTTATGGCTTCCCATCTTACATGAAGGTCTTTAATCCATTTTGAGTTTATTTTTGTATATGGTGTTAGAGAATGTTCTAACTTCATTTTTTTACATGTAGCTGTCCAGTTTTCCCAGCCCTACTTAATGAAGTAGTCTTTTCTCCATTGTATATTCTTGCCTTCTTTGTCATAGATTAATTGACCATAAGTGCATAGGTTTATTTCTGGGATTTCTGTTCCATTGATATATGTGTCTGTTTTTATGCTGGTACCATACTGTTTTGATAACTTTAGCTTTGTAATATAGTCTGAAGTCACAGAGCATGTTCCTCCAGCTCTATTCTTCTTTCTCAAGATTGTTTTGGCTAATCAGGGTCTTTCGTGTTTCCATACAAATTTTGAAATTATTTGATCTAGTTCTGTGAAAAATATCATTGGTATTTTGATAGGGACTGCATTGAATGTGTAGATTGCCTTGGGTAGCATAGTCATTTTAACAATAATTAATTCTTCCCATCCAAGAACATGGTATATCTTTCCATCTGTTTGTGTCGTCTTCAATTTCTTTCATCAGCGTCTTCACTGATGAAACATCAGTGAACACCAGTTTTCTGAGTACAGGTTTTTACCTCCTTATGTAAGTTTATTCCTAGGTATTTTATTCTTTTGGGTGCAGTAGTAAATGGGACTGTTTCCTTAATTTCTCTTTCTGATAGTTCGTTGTTAGTGTATATCTTTTCTGGTATGTTCTGGTCTTTTTCATTGATGGTTGTTCTGCAAATAGTTAGGAGTTTTGATGTTCTCATGAGAGGAGGTAACTTAGGGTTTCTACTATGCCACCTTGGATGATCTCCTTATCATCTTTTTTTCCCAACTATAAAGCTATGCATGTTTATTGTAATATATAAAATGATAAAAAATACATTTTGAAAATACAGAAAATTACAAGAAGGGAAAAAAAATCACCCATAATTTTACCATCTCCATAAGCAGTATTGCCATTCAGTGCATATATTCCTAGTTATTTTTCTAGATTCACTTATTTTGTTGACTTTTATATTGTTAGATGCTCTCCTACTATAACTTGGGTACTTCAGAGATGTTAAAACATGGGTCTGTGTATTTTGCAACTGAGCACTAAGTCTGTTGAGTATGTTCAGCCTTGTTTATAAAGTATGAACTGATGATTCTGTGGGGCAAAAGTCATTAGTGAGGCTCACTTTGGGGATAACTGGACAGCAAATTCAGAACATGCAAGCATTTTTCTTTATTTTATTTTAATTTGGTTCTTATTAGCATCTCTCTGCTTACAAATGGCTTTATTAGAAAACAGTTTGAAATAAATAAATTTTAAATTCATTCTTTTTTATTTGTGCAAATTACACAAATTATTTCCTGTTGTCATCTTATTTAAATAGAAAAGGCCAAATCCTATTTCTTTTTTCTTGGATACAAGTGAGTAAGCCTCATTTAATGACACACCCCTGAGAAATGAGTTGCAATAAATAACAGCTCAGGGGAACTAAAAAGCCCCAAGTAGAATTCAGAAAACAACTCTGTTGTCTTGTGCTAAACAACAAAGTTTGCATGTTGTGAAAACACCAGAACTGGTGTTTATGTTCATGGTTCTCAGTCCTTAATTCATTTGATCAATTTATTGTGTATTATGAAACATTAAAAATAATTTATGTTTATATATCTGACAAATTGTGATAGAGGCCATTGGTTCTCACCAAACATGGAGATATTTCCTATATTTTCCCTGCCCCAAGGCTTCTAGGTGTGGTCATGTGGTAAATTCTTGCAATGGAACATCAAATGGAGGGATGTAGGGCTGGGTCACTTCCACTAAAATGGTTAAGAATGAATGTTTCTCCCTCCACCCTTCTCTGTCTCTCTCCATAATTAGAAATTAAAAAACACATGGGTCTTGGAGTTCTAAGAGGAAGCAACCTAAGTCCCTGATTCACCACTTGAAGCAGAGTTGTGTTGCATAAAGTAGGATAAACGTGAGTAAGAAATAAATCTTATTTTTGACAAACCACTGAATTAGAGGGGTTTATTTCTTATTGCAGCATGGTCTAGTTGTACATTTAGCCTTATTGTTTTACAGGGGTTGAAGTGTGCATGTGAGAGTGTAGGTGGTAGCTGAGTAGCTAAAGGAATAGCCTGGGCCAGTTCTCAGTTTATTCTCAGCCTCTCAGCTCCACATTCACTCCCTCCTACCTGCTCCACCATAATGACCTGGACTCCAAGCATTTCTCCTCTACTATGAGCATGATGTTAAGCTTTGTCAGTATAGGGTGCTGAGGGACACTGAAAGGGGCCTCTCTTCCTGTTCTGGAATGCTGCCTTTTTGCTCCTGCTGTGTGTGTGTGTGTGTGTGTGTGTTCACATCCAGTGTCATTCTGCGCCAACTGCACATTCAGAGTGTACAGTCTCTCAGCCATCTTGCAGCCCAGGTTGGGTCACAGTGACCACCGCCAGCGTCAGGCCTGTTGCTGGCAACAGCATGCCAGTGTCTCCCTCTGAGCCCCTGCACATCAGCCTCAGCTCTCCTGGGCTGGGAGGGTTGTGTCCTCCAGCCCTCCTGACACAACCACATTGCTCGCCAGGCCACATGCCACTGCCAGCAGTCAGGTTCCTAACAGCTGAAACTTTCTCCATGCCTGCCTACCCACAGATGTGCAGATCTGTCTGCCTGTACCCAGATGGCTGTTTCCTGCTTTCCTGGCAACTCTGGACCAGTTCTGGCCTGGACAACTCAGCAAACTTGCCTGCCATCCAGTAGATTATAACCACCGTTATTCCAATGAGGTCTGAACCCCGGCTTTGGGGAGGGGGGCCCTTCTAAATTGTCCTTCCTTATGTGATCTTATCTACACATATATATTATATAATTTATATTTTAAACATTTATATTTATATTTTAAAGGAGCACAATAGTTTAAAATATTTGAGAAATAATGAACCTAATAAAGAGAATGAATAGATGAATGAATGGATGAATGAATGAGGTGACTGGTAAAAAAAAACTAAACTGGGCGTATCTGAGAAGAGTTGGCCTATGTCACCAAGAAGAATTATAAGCAGCAAGTTTATAGCAGGAGAAGATGAAAATTTAACAGCTTCTTTATGTGAGTTTTTTTCTAGAGTTTGTCCAAGGAAAGTTAAAACAACTATTCTTACTAAAATTAGGAGAGAAACTACAATTGAGTAGGAAATGCAATCAGCATATAAAGATTTTTCTCTGGACCTTTGCACCGCCTTAAATATATATATCAGGTCTAGAGTCACGAGCACTATTCAAGATCAATTTTCAGCACTAAATTTGGTTTATCTATGGCAGAAGATATACCAGGAATGTATTCAATAGTTTGCAAAATCCCTTCCCAGATGAGTCTACCTCTATGAATCTCTAAGAAGCATTAATCCCATATCAGAGACAGATTTTCTTGTTCATTTAGGAAATGCCAACATGTCTGGTATCAAAAATAAGCTATCACAGGGAAACTAGGCTCAGAGATGCAGCTAAATCAACAGTAAAGAAGGATATTTTCTTTTGTTACATTTTAATTTCACTCTCAATCACTAGGTAGGCTGTGCTGTTGTTTAGAAATTTTCAAATTTCAAATATGAGATTAAAATATTTTAATTTTAAAACACTTATAATGTAAAATAAATGTTAGTTAACCTCCAATGTCTTTACTAGGATGCATTAGTCTATATAATTACAAAAGTGAAAATTAATAGGAATTTCTTTGGTAAAAATATCTGGGTTTTCCATATTCCACTAAATTGGGTACAACTTTTCCTGTTCAGAAATTTTACCCATACACATGCAGAGGACCGCATTTCTGCCGAGTCAGGTTAGATAAATCATTGTCTTTGTTCAATCTTCCTTCTTAATAATACACAGGGGAACTATAGATTACATGCAGTCATTTTTAATTTCCAGTTTTTCAGTCTCATATTTTTCACATACCAATCATTACTTTTCTTACCATTGATTTTTCTTCCTTGTGCCACATGAATCATTTTTATTTTCCTGATGTTAATATTCAGTGTTCAAGGATTTTAGCAAAATTATACATATTCACATCGATAACAAAAATAACCTCAGATCTTCCCTGTCCCTATATCCATATTTTTTTGTAATGTGACTTTGTAACATTTCCCATTAACAGGAAGAGTTCATTTCTCTGCCACTGAGTCTAGACTGAAATTTTGATGCGCTTTGGACAGTAACATGTCATTATGCCAGTTCTGAGTCAAAGCCTCTTGAGGCCTTGTTCACTTTTACTCTTTTTCAACTGCTATTTCAACAAGCCCAGGCTTGTGTGTTCTGTGATGGGAGAGAAAGTGGAGCGAAGCTGTGCCATCCCAGCGAAGCCATCATAGACCAGCTTGCCTCCAGCCAACTTGAGAGTTGACTGCAGTCACATGAGTGAGCCCAGCTGAGATCAGAAGAACCAGAAGGCTGAGCACAGCTCAAATTGCTGGCAAATAGAATATAAGCTAAATGAATAGCTTTTCTTTTAAGCCACCAAGTTTTGGGGTGGCTTGGTATGCAGCAAGAGCTAACTGATACATTTATCCTATACTTTCACCATTTTATCTGTTAGAATTCAGATTCTCCCTCACAATGATATTCATTCACATTAGAACTCACATTCTGATTTGGTTGGCCAAAAATACATTAATATTTTGGAACAAATGTAGGCAACTATACATAAATTCCTGGGTGGTATCATATCATAAATATCTATGCTGTTTGCTTGCTTTTTCATGAAGACACATACATCAAATAGCTTTAGAGGATGTTCTGTTTAAAACAGCAAAAATAAAATGTAGCCCCTGCTAGAGACTACACTAAACACTTTATAAGCTGTGTCTCAATTTTACCTTATAGCCTCCCACAAGATAAAATGAATACCATCACTGTGTGGGTTTTTTCCTTCAAATAAGAGAATTGAGTATTGGAGAATTTAAATAATTTTCCCAAAGTCTACCCAAGACATAGAAATGAGATTAAATGAATAATCTCTGACTCTAAATCCTAAGTGATTAACCATAAAGTATGTTGCCTACGATGTTCCAGAAATGTAAAGAAGGGGCAGCCTTTGATATGATTTCAAAGCATTTCCCATTCAACCAAATTCAACTGGAGAAATTAAATGTGAAAAAGCAGGTAAAGTTCATGTTCCTATATTTCAACCTAAAGAAATTTACTAGTTCTCAATCAACTCAAGAAGTTAGCAAACCACCTGTTTAACCCACTGTTGTTATGTCACTGTAATATACATAAATTCAAGTGAAGACAAAATGTTGGTGGACAGAACAATCAATCTTACTAACTTGCTCTTCTAAAGCTAATGGGTTTACAGTGGCATCACATGAAAGTGCAAGGTGCAAATTCATGTCATGTAAGAGTAAAAACAAGTAGCAGAGAAATTGAGTGCAAAGTTACGTTTACAAATTAATAAACTGTCACTTATGTTGTTGCACAATCCTATATCTATAGTTTCATCAACCAAAACACTCTAAAAACTGAAAAAAAATTTTGTTAACATACAATGAGTGTATACAATTTGCATACAGTGAGTGTATACTCACTAAGCAAGAAAATCTGGACTGAAGTGATGTAAAAATATTTATAGTCTCTGTTTATATTTCGTAGTATGATACATTTTACTGAAGAAATTTTTTGACTACATGGTTTTGCCTCAGTCCCTGCTGGAAGTGCTATGTGATTTAGAATATATGCTGTGTGCAAAATTTCTGAAGTTCAAAAAGTCTTAACTGTAAAATAATCTGAATATAAGAACTTTAGATAAGTGATTGTAAACTCAAAATATGATTTGAGCCTGAAATTTGACCAATAAGTTTTCATTCTTCATGTTTATAATGGATTTAATCAGTCATTTCCATTTTAGTCTGAATGAGTAATCAAATACTTTTTAGGGAGCATATTTTGATAAGAAGAGGGGGAAAAAAAGAAGAATCTGAAGTCTTTTTTTTTTTTACTTCCTCCACAGTTGGTTTTTAAAACAGAAATACATCAACACAGAAAAAATAAAATATGACTTCTGAATAGAATCTCAATGTTATAAATCCTCATAATGTAAAAGAAAAATTGTTCACATAACAGAAATTGGGAGGTGGTTAGTAGATGTAGAGAGGAGAGCAGGAACACAAATATCATTTCTCATGGTGGGGACTCAGGAGATATTGTCTAAGGTTGATGGAAGAGGGCATTGAAAATTTTGTGTATTATTCAAAGTTTAAAAGCAAAAAGAAGAACTAAATGATAATAAAATTTTCGACTTTGGGAGTTAGGGATTAGGGAAAATTAAGAGCGATGCAAATAAACGGAAGTTCTATCTTTCAACATGAGAAGTAAACAGATATAACTACATTTGATAAATGATGAAATATATATCATTTAGAAATAAAAAGCTTACTATGAGAAGAAAGCGAAGCAGAAATGGTTCCAAATGGGTTGCTTCTGGGGAATAAAAGGAGGACAGAGGGGTAGATCAGAGGCTAATTTTAATGACTGTGGTACCATTTTAAAAATAAAAAGTAAAAAAAGCAAAACTATGGTAGTGCTAGTTGATTAAAATAAAAGAGTCACTAGAAAATAAGTGAGTGATGGTCACTTTAAATAGGGTGGTCTGAGAGTGACTTATGAGAGGGGGTAGCCAAGAGAAAATCTGGAGTAAATGTGCTCCAGGCAGACAGAGTTCCCTATCCAGAGGTGCTCAGGGGGAGTGAGCTTGGCATGTTGGAGGAAGAGACAGGAGGCCTTAGTGAGCCAAGGGAAGCACCACGCTAGAGAACAGGGAGGTGTGCAGCAGCCAGATGGTGCAGACCTTATGGCTCATGGCATGAAGTTTGGGTCACATTCTAATTAACATGGGAAGCTGTCAAAGGGTTTTAAGTAGTGGAGAGATAGGCTCTACTTCAGATTTAGAGAGACAGAAGTAGCTGCTCTGCTAGAAGTAGACAGCAGGGGGTAAGCGTGGACTTACCCCCTGGTAAGGCAGGGGGACTGGTTAGGGTGTTCCCGCCAAGGGTCAGGGAGAGAAAATGATGAGTTGATGACCAGTGTTTAAGGTTTGAGACATCCTTTTGGAAGTAAATCAAACAAAGCTTACTCATAGGTCAGATGTAGAAAGTGAAGACAAAACAGTGGAGACTCCAAGCAATGGGATGAATGGTAATGATTTTAACCATCTTGATTGGGGGTCACAGATGTTTTTGGAGCAGAAACCCAGAGTCTTTTTTGTGCACGATCAGTTTGAGATGTCCACTAAAAACTCAAATGAAGATACTACACAGGAAATTTGATATATGAATCTTGAGTTAGGGACCGGGTTAAACTGCTGATATAAACTTAGTAATCATCAGCATACAGGTGATCCTTAAAGCCAGGAGGGGCTCACCTTAGGAAAGAGGGTAGATAATAAAAATAGCTAGTGTTCATTACATGATTACCATATGTTTAAGACTCAGCTAAGTGGCTTTTACATGCTATGCTGGGCGGTCCCCAAGGCCACCCCAGCTTCTATGATTTGCTAGGAGGACTCACAGAGTTCAGCATATGGTCATAATCACAGCCGTGATTTGTTACATCAGAAGGATACAAAGCAAAATCAGCAAAGGGAAAAGGCACCTGGGGTGAAGTCTAAGGGAAACCAAGTCCTCTCTGTGGAGTCACACAGAACGTGCTTCATTCCCCCAGCCATGAGTGTGGTAACCCCTGTGAAATACTGCCAAGCAGCGAAGGTTATTAAAGACTCAGTGCCTGGGATTTTTATTAGGGGCAGATCACGTAGGCAGCCTGTGCCTGGCACTTGCCAAAATTCCAGACTCCCAGAGGGAAAGCTGGTGTTCAGCAGAAACCATATTGTTTTCATGAGCAGTTCAGGTGCAGTGAGGGCACCCTTATCAGTTAGGTGGTTAGGAACCCTCCCGAAATCCAAGTGCCCAAACGCCAGCCCAAGGCCAACCTCATCAGAAGCCTTTCTAAAGATAAGCAGTCAAGACTGCTCTGTTGACTCTTTTCTGCACAAGTCTTAAATTATTTCAGACTCCAACCACCTTCTGAGATAAGTCCTATTACTATCTTTATTTCACAGGTGAGGCAACAGGAGAAGAAAGCTCTGTCAGCTAAGAGCTATAAAGAGTCTGGGAATTGAAACCTGGCAGTTTGGTGCTTGTGAGAGAACTCTTGGATACTTTGCAAAGGAGCCTCTTGCAATAGAGAACAGAAAACACCAGGAGAGAAGGGTTGAAGGGCTGAGCCTTGGGTGCACCAACAGTTAGAGGTCCAATGGACAAGGGGGCAAGACCAACCAATGAAATGGGCAGAAAGCCAGGAGGCCATGCAGTCTGTCTCAGGACTGAAAGAAGAGTTCAGAAAATGAGTTATTTGGAATCACCACATTGGAGGGGTGAAAAGATTGTTGCTTACAAGTTAAGTACATGAATTAACTTTAATTTTCCAGCTTTGTCTCCTACCGTAATGTCAAATACTCTACCTCTGACCACAGGGGCCAGATGCTTTTCCACAGGCATTACCATTGCTATTGAAGCTGCTATTCCTTTACACGCATTCTCCCTATTATCTGAAATGCTATTCCACTGTTTTCTAGGTAGCACTTTCTAGTCATCTTTCAAGAGCTGCACCTAATAGTCCTTTCTTTGTAGAATATTGTTGCCTCTCCCAAACAGAGTCATCTACCTTATCCTCAGAGTTCTTTTCTTCATACTTCTAAGACAAATCTATTCTTATTAAATTCATTTAATTTGATTACTTTTCAGCACCCTTCTTTAGTCTGCACCTGCACCTTATTCATATCTATACTGTCAGCATCTAGGGTAGTGTTAGAACATAGCAGATGCTCAAGAAATACGAGAGGAAGGAAGGAAGGAAGAAAAGAAGGAAGGAAGGGAGGAAAGAAGGAAAGGAAGTGGGGAGAGGAAGGGAAGAGGAAGGAAGATAGACTGAGGGAGTTCCACTGAGAAGCAGAAAAGCTAAACAGGGAGATCAGCTCGGTGCTTTGTGACCACCTGGGGCGGGGGAATAGGGAGGGTGGGAGGGAGGGAGACACAAGAGGGAGGAGATATGGGGATATATGTATATGTATAGCTGATTCACTTTGTTATAAAGCAGAAACTAACACAGCATTGTAAAGCAATTATACTCCAATAAAGATGTTAAAAAAAAAAAGCTAAACAGAAGAAGTGTTTGGGGTGAATGTATATAATATTTCCTGAAACTCAAGCACCTGAGATTGAATTGGAAATATTTTATTTTATTATTATTATTATTATTATTATTTGGCTGCACCATGCAGCTTGTGGGATTTTAGTTCCCCAACCAGAGATGGAACCCGGGCCCTTGGCAGTGGGAGTGCAGAGTCTTAACCACTGGACCGCCAGGGAATTCCCTGGAAATATTTAAATTCTAGTAATGCGTGTATTGAATTTGCATTTGCCTAACTGGTGCTACGCAAACAAATCTATAAAACTTACTTTCCATGCATACATAAGTACCTGAGAGATATAGATTGAAATGTCCTAGGCACTGTTTTTTTCTTCCTTCCACCAAAGTCTTTCTTGGACTAGCTAAAATGCAAAATTTCATGAGAAGAGCACAAGAGGAACATTTTAAAGGGAAGTTTATTTCCTAGTGTAAATGGATTTATCAGGACTTTTCCCAGGGATACATTTTTTCTTTGAGGAGAAGGAGGAAAAAATATGGGGATGTGGGGACTCTAAGACAGGTAGCCATAAAGGAAAAAAATTATCCAGAACTAAGAAGCTAAGAGATCAGGGAAATCAAATTGTGTGCTTCACACAATATCTCATCTTCTGAAATACAACCAGAAAAACTCCTACATGGAGATACAAAGGGGACATGCGGATCCTGTTTCCAAAGGGGTTTAGAGATGGGTAGAGGAAATGCCAGTCATACATGGTACTTAACCACATGGGACAGGGGATATGGGATACAGGCCTGCTCTAGGCATGGGCCAGCTATGAGGGCTGACTGCAGGCCATATTCTACTCCTACAGTGTGCTATGTGTTCAAGAATATTCCTTAGACTGGGGTGCATGAGACAACATGGAAAGTTGGCAGGGCCATCTGACCACAGCTCCACAGTTCTCCTCTACTCACAGATGTTTCCTGCCTTCCGCATGAAGTGCAGCCTCCTCTGAGGCCTCTGGATTTTCTTGTAAATGCATCTGCAGTAGCCAGATCCTGTTTCAAAGTTTGTTTCAGGCTAGCCATCATTAAAAGGAGAGTCATGAAGAATTTATTAGAGGAAACACTGAACACAGTGAACTGATTTTATGTCTTTATGTCCCCTTTTTTAGCCACTCCATTTTTATTATTATGGATAAACTGATTTTCAACCTAACTGACTTTTTTTTCAAGAAAAAATAAAAGGAAAGAGAGAGAAGTGAATTTTGCATCCTATACAATTCTTTCTTAAATGAGTTGAGATTTAATAGATGTTAAAAAATGCATGTACAGAAATTAATAGCATTTTAGGTGCAAGTACTGGGGAGTGTAGTGTATGTGTGTGTTTGTGTGTGAGCGTGTGTGTGTGTGTCTCTCGAGGGGGTTGCCTAACTGCTTCTGCTCACTCTGAGCAACTAAACCTAATTCTAACAGTGTAGGTGTTCGTATTCACAGCATCTTTAAATAAGGACAAAATGTGCTGTTGGAATTGACTGCAACCACACTCTGTAAAGAGATCCACACTCAAGTGATAATCCGTGAAGCCCATCCCTGCTTCAAAGCTTCTGCAGTTGCTCTTGCTTCCTGCTGAATCATTTTGCTGCACATCTCAGAGCTCACCTCTCTCACCATTGAGGTCTGAGCTCAGGAGGCTTTCTCCAACCCCACGGGCGATGCACCCACGCTCCCACCTTATCATCCTATCTGATTTCTTCTATCTTCTGTGGAGTGTCTATCACAATCCAAAACAATATGATGGATGGATTGATTGATTTACTCTATTGGAGAATGTAAGCTGAGAGTTGGAGCTTTCTTTTCATTCTATCCCCAGATTATCAGAACAGTTTCTGGCACTTTGGAAGCACTAACAAGGTATTTGATGTGAAAGTCAGAATGATTTCTAAAGCCTGTACAGTGGATTCTGACACTGTCTCCTCTAACTCCTCAATAAGAAACTCTTCGTGAGCCTTAATCATTTTTCTAAGTAAACAGTGTGTGTTTGTCACATGGGAATCATCTGTGTCTAGCACTTCCTATTGCCTCTGCATATTCTAGTTATTCTAGTGGGTTCTGAATGCCCTTTTCCTGCCCCAGGTTCCAAATAATTCTAAAGTGATATTTTTATCATGTTTATTAAGTCTTCTTAAAGTCTGAAAACAGTGGAGTTATAACACAGTTTCTCTCACTGAAGGATCTTGTCTGCTTTATCTGTATGCTTGCTCATTGAGACTAGTTTTAAAATTCTTTCCTGGGGAAGAGTCTCATTTGGTTTTAGTCAAACTGAAATTTCACACTTGCAAAGCTGTCTTTCATCCTTTTCCTTTGGAATAATAGCTTAGGATGTGATTGGTTAATCATTTTGTGTGTAATCATACTGATTACACATGAATGTGAAAAAAATCCTGAATCCGACATTGCAACCTATTAGCTCATGGACTGACTCTCCCCCGAGATTTGTGTCTGATCCATCTAGTGTTGACCTGTAAGATATTTAAATTTCAGCTATTAGCCAGCCTTTGAAAATGGAGAGCTTGCACATGAAATATAACATTCCAAACTTCTATTGAAAATCTAAGGACCTGGGAAAAAATAATCACCTGGACAATAATCTTCTTGGACTACTAGCACCTTCCTTTTTTAGGTGGGTCATGAAGCCTCTAGCTGTCCAAATCCTCAACCCTCCCTGTTGCTGTTCCAAACTAAACCAGAATCAGTTCCTTTTTTCATCAGAAGTCTATATTCTTTTAGTTATTTTGACTGCTTGAGAATTGAAAGATCTAAATGTCTGTTCATGTTCTAAAAAATTCAGTGAAGCTAATATACTTCTTTATTTTAAAAAGGCAACCACAACTCAACAGTAAATATTAGTTATATATTCATTGTAGTCTTCATAAGCAAGCAATTTAGAAAAAAATATGTGGGATAGCTTGGCCTCTGTAGAAGACTACCCTGCAGGGGAAAATATTCTCATTACTAGGCACAGGAATAGTTTTTCTGGAATTACAAAGTCAGGGTTATATTGAATAAAGGAATATCTTCACCTTTAATAGGAGTTAAAGGAGTAGACTGTTTTCTCTCAATAGATTCAAAGCTTCGTCTGTTAAAGGAGACAGAACTGCGTTTGAATTCTGACCTTTTCTTTATCTTCTGTGAATCATTGGCAAGTCTGTGAAAATCAGATCTTTTAACTGTGGGATGAAAGGACTATATGCACCACCATGAGGGGCAATAAGGAAGAAATGGTAATATACATAAAGTGGTTAGTCTTTTATCCAGCCAAAACAGGCTGCCCTTTGTGTTTTCATCTTCACCACATCATCATTTCTTTAACCCCATGCTCTTTAGAAGGCATCTAAGCTGATGGCAAGATAAAGATGGAATGCAAGAAAGCCAAGGTTATGCGTTCAAACTTTTTCATCTAAAGACAAAGGATATATTTTTTAACATCTTTATTGCAGTATAATTGCTTTCCAGTGGTGTGTTAGTTTCTGCTTTATAACAAAGTGAATCAGTTATACATATACATACATCCCCATGTCTCTTCCCCCTTCCATCTCCCTCCCTCCCACCCTCCCTATCCCACCCCTCTAGGTGGTCACAAAGCACCGAGCTGATCTCCCTGTGCTATGTGGCTGCTTCCCACTAGCTATCTATTTTACATTTGGTAGTGTATATATGTCCATACAAAGGATAATATAAATACTAAAATGTAAATGCTTATAGACATTTATATAAAATTATACCAAATACATACCAAGGTAAATAATTGCCTATGGTTCTCAAATTTCTGGATTTCATGAGGCAGAAAATTTTAAATATAAAATTTAAAAAAAACAGAACTTTTTTTTCCCTGAGTAAGCAAACAGCAAAAGAAAAAAGTTGCAATTTATTATTATTACCAACATTTTATGTAAGAAAGGACATTTGATTCTCCTCAGAAAGGGTAAGAAGGACAAAATTTCAGAATGAACGACAGCTCTTTAAACTGAATCAATGTAACCTAATGAAAAACTCACCAGATTACTCTTATTATTCTTATTTTTCCAGAGACTATAAAAGTGTCCCTGAACCAAAGACCTAGATCAGCATTTGAAGACCATTTGTGTAGACTCCGCTTAAAGTTTAAAGTTCTTGTTTCAGTGCCTAAGCTTTACTGTCACGTATGTAAATTATAATATCTGCAAAAATAAACCTGACCTAATTAGATGACTCTGTTCCTCAAACTATCACACAATCCTCCAGCACTGGGATTAACCAAGTGCTTATAAGTTTCTGTGTTTGATGGGTTGACTGGGGAGAAGGAAAGAGACAGGTTGAATGTCTTCCATTCCAAGTCCCTTTTCCATCCATCTATCCTCTGTCAACAAGTTTGTGGAGGGAGTGAAGGGAGTAATGGCAGAGACAGCTAGCTTCTTCCCGATATCTTTCCCCATCTCTCCTTAGGAACAGAACTCTGATTCTGTTGAAGTTGGCAATGTGCGCAGCTAAACCTCCTTCATTAATCAAGTTCCCTTGCAGACAGTGGTGGCTAAGTGACACTATTCTGATCAATGAGCTATTGTAGAAATTGGTGGTGGGGCTTGAGCAAAACACTCTTTAAAGCAGGGGCTTGCTTAGCTGCCCCCTTTTTCCCCATGGAAAAAACAAAACACTATGGCCAGATCTGCTACTGGCAACAAAACCCAATCCGTAACTCATACAAATATAATAAATAGAAAAAGGAAGAAACACTCTTTCCTCAGTAACAGAATAGAAGAACATGGTAATCGGAAGAACATATTACTCTACATCTTAGTGACTGATGAACCATTACATATGTATCGTAATAAGTCAGCCTGTTTCCTTGGGAATTTAAAAGTAGAACGTGGATAACTTCATTATTTGTCATTACATATATAATAGTAGACAAAAAAGCATGTATAACACATGTTATGAGTTGAACTGTGTTCCCCCAAAAGATCTGTGGAAGTTCTAACTTCCAGTACCTCAGGATGTGACCTTATTTGGAATCACAATCACTGAACAAATAATTAGTTAAATTAAGATGAGGTCATTCTGCAGTAGGATGGGCCCATAAGCCAAGTGACTGGTGTCCTTTTAAGAAGTGGCAAGAGAGACACACAGGAGGAGAATGCCATGTGACAATGGAAGCAGAGATTGGAGTGCTGTAATTGCAAAAGCTAAAGAACATCAAGGATGGCTGTCCACGATGAGAAGCTAGGAAGAGGAAGGGAGGATTCTGAATAATCAGAGGGAGCATGGCCCTGCCAACATCTGGATTTTGGACTTCTAGACTCCAAAATTGTAAGAGAATAAATATCTGTAGATTTACCTCACCCAATTTGTGGCATTTTGTTACAGCAATCCTAGGAATGAGTACTACGCAAACCAAGATACTTTTACTCAAGAACGTTAATGCACTTTAGGAGTTATAATCAAGATAATTGTAGATCTTATTTGAAAAACTTTTTCTAATGGTAGATTTTCTTATTTTTTATATTAGATAATATAGAAACTTTTAAAGAAGAAAATACATCTGTTTACAATACCACAAGTAGCCAGTAACACTTTGTGGCATTTGCTTTCAATATTTTGTGTATGAAATTTGTGGGTGATATTTATATGTTTGTGTAGAATTATGCCTGTGTATTTATTGTGTGTACATGAGAGAAAGAGAAAGACATGTGTGAATATTATATTTCTCCCACCCTCTCCTCCCTCTCTCTTTCGTTTCTTTCTTCCACACATATTTGGGGAACACTCTGAATGCCCAGGCGCTCTCCTGGGTACTAGGGACACAGTGGTGAATATATCAGATAAAATTCCTCCTTTTATGTGTTTTACAATTTGGTTTATTATACAAAATAGCCTGGGATTTCCAAAACATTGTGCTAAAATGGAGCAGTGCAGAGTCTCATGGAAGCACATCCACTGGTACTAAGCATACACTGGAGAGTTTGAGGAGGGCTTCCTGGAGGAGTTAGGTCTCAGCTGAGGACAGATGGAAGAAGAACAGCAGTTAGGAAGAGAAGAAGACCAGGGGTATTCCAAGCAGAGGGAGAGGCGGATGCAGAGACCTGGGCAACAGAGAACAGGACATGTTTGAAGAACGTAAAGAAATTCAGTATTCCCAGATTATTAGTAGAAGGGGAACATTGGCAAGAGATGCAGTATGCAAGGGCCAGACCATGAAGGGCATTCTAAAGGCTATTTAGAAGTTGGACTATCTTAATATAGAGAAAAACAGTGAAGAGTTTATGCAGATGAAGTGAAATGATCAGATTTGCATTTCAGGAAGATCTGATTGGAAGCAATGTGGAAGATATACTGAAAAGGGTCAAGGCTACTGAAGTGATCCATGAAAAAGATGATGGCAGCTCAAAACAGGGCTTGACAGTAAGGATTGGGACATTATCAAAAGGTAAAAGTGAGGATATGGTACTTATTGGCATAACAAGCTTATTAACTAAAAAACAGTGATGAAGAGGGCGTGACTAGGGCCTAGTGGGTAGATGGCAGTACTGGTCATGAGATAACATCAGGGATATGGCAACAAAAGAAAGTTTGGGGTGAATGACATGAAAGACATAATGAATATTTGACATTTTGAATTTAAGATGATTGTGAAACATCCATGTAGACAGACACTTGGGGAATATGTCTAATGCTCAGCAAAGAATTTTGAGCCAGAGAGTTGCATTTCAGAGTTGTCAATGCATTTTTTTTTTTTTTTTTTTTTTTTTTTTGCGGTACGCGGGCCTCTCCTATTACGGAGCACAGGCTCCGGACGCGCAGGCTCAGCGCCCATGGTTCACAGGCCCAGCCGCTCCGCGGCATGTGGGATCTTCCCGGACTGGGGCACAAACCCGTGTCCCCTGCATCGGCAGGCGGACTCTCAACCACTGTGCCACCAGGGAAGCCCGTCAATGCATTTTTGATAATGTTGAAGCTTTGGGAATAGACAAGAGTGCCCATGAAGAATGTGCAGACTGAAAAGAAAGTGATTGACTGAGTTCTAAGAAACATCAGGATTTAAGGGACAGGCAGAGTAAGTGTAACTTACACCAGAGACAGCAAAGCAGAAGCCAGAGTGGAGAAAGAACAAGGAGTGTGCAATGCCATGGGTGTCAAGTGGAGATAGCATTTCATGGAGAAAATCAATACTCAGTTGTAGTGATTAAAACAATGCAGTTCAGGCATAAGAACAGTTAGATCAATGGAAATTACTAGGCTAAAATACCTAAATATATGTGAGACTGCATTCTATGATAAAAGCAACATTTTAAATTAGTGGCAAAGAGGTAGATTATTTAGTAAATGGTACTGGGTTAAGAACAAGTTGTATGGAAACATATATATATAGGAAATGACCTTTTCTCCTTTCTTTATACCAGTAAAATTTCTAAATGTACCAGAAATGTAAATAATTACAAAGTAAAGTTGTAAAAATACTTTTAAGTGATATAAATGATACAGCGATACAGTGTTGGGATGGAGAAAGTCATTCTAAGCATGACATGAAGGCTAGAAATCATAAGGGAAATATTGATAAATATAGGTAACCTACAAGCTTAAAACTTTTCTAGAGAAAAAAATGTCATAAAATGTAGATAAACAAAATATGGGGAAAAACTTGCAATACAATATATAGAAAAGGAATACTATCCCTCTTATACACAAGACTCTTAAAAAAAAAAAAAAGAGTAGTTAAATGGTTCCGTAGAAAAATATGTGGAAATGTGAGTATGTTGCACACAAAAGACAAAATATAAAAGGATAATGAATTTATGAAATGTATTAAGAATCCCTAGCAATAAAGGAAATATTAATAAATGCAATAATAAAATAGCATTTATTGTCTATCAACTGGAAAAAGATTAAAGTAGATTGTGAAAAGCTAGTGCTAGGGGTGTAAATTGATTCAAATGTCCTCCCTTCTTATCAAGGGGCACATAACAAATGGGGTTTGGAGCCAAGCTGCCTGAGTTTGAATGCCAGCTTCACTTCTTTCTACTTGCGTGGCATCGGACAACTTAACCTCTTAATGCCTCAGTTTCTTCATCCATAAAAGAGGGCAATAATAATGATACCTACCTCATAGAGTCGTGAGCAGAAAAAGGCACTAATATATGTCAAGTACTTAGTGCTTAGCATAAAGTAAGAACTAGTAGTAGTAGTGCTTATTATTATTATCATTTTCTTTTCTTTCCTCAGCTTAAATTTTCTTGCCATTATTTTAACATGTCTCTCATATTCAGAAATACCTTCAATGTTTCTGCTCCATTGCCCTTCTATCCTACCTTCTTGGGTTTCTGAGAAGTTTAATTGTCTATATTTCAATAGCATTCTATAAAAATTTTTATATAAACTTTATAAACAAATTTTTTAAAGGACTCAAAAACTAAATTTCAATATTCTGCCTATATAATTCAAACCATAACTGAGTTTAAGAATTTTCTTACTTTGAATTCCATAGTACGGTAAATATAGGGTTTCCTAGGACACTACATTTTATAGACACTGAGGTCTGTTAATTTGAGTTCTTACTCCATATGAATCATTCCTCAAGAGTAATTTAGATACTTAGAATGAATACATGCTATTTCTGGAAGAGTTTCTAAAATATCCCCACCATGGTTCTTACATACAACAGGAATCTGACATCATTGATAATATTTATTCATTTAAAAAAATCTCTGGCAGGGGTGGTGGTGGTGTGATGAATTGGGAGATTGGGATTGACATATATACACTAATATGTATAAAATAGATAACTAATAAGAAACTGCTGTATAAAAAAATAAATAAAATTTAAAAACAAAACAAAAACATCTCTTACGAAAGGGACTAACAAAATTCATGAAACCATTTTAAAGCAATATTTATTTAGTGATTTCCAGCTTATTGAGCCCTTATAAATATCCCACTGTTTGAATCTCACAACAATCTCATAAGTAATCAAAACAGAATTGCTTAGTATCTCCATTTTACAAATGAGGATGGTAAGGCTAAGAGAGATTATGTGAATTGCCTAAGGTTGTACAGTAAGAAAATAGTGTAGTCTGGAACAGAAGTCTAAATTCCATTATATTTATTCCATCTATTCCTAGTCATTGTCAAATGTACGTTTTTGTTCCTGTGGCTGTGGTTACCTTTGTAAGGATAAGAAGGGAAAGAAGAAGAGAGAGACAAAGAAAAGACAGCAAGACAGAGCAGTACTATATTGTTCCTTTTCTACATTATTCCATTATTGATCACACAGCACTGGAGCATCATTGCTTCCTGGCCATAAAATGCAAATAACATAGAATCTCTAATTTAAAAACATATTTACCATATTTATTGAGAACATGTTTGTCTTTTAGCAAGTATAACCAATCCCAAAGTAAGAGCATTTTGATGGAATACTTCAGAGTACTCAGAGGTAAACTTGAAGGATCAAGCCCCCACTGCTAACACTCTCATCCTCCTCATAAGCCTATGATTCTTAACACATATTAAGAGTAGTTAATGATTCTCAAACATAGTCATTTTGGCCTCTTTAAGTGTAAAACTCACAGAGAAAAACTATTACACTTTAGGAATTTGTTTTACCTTCATATTTCTTTTAAAAAGAAGTGCCAGGCATGGTAAAGGCAGTATTGATGGAAAAGCCAAAGAACATCCTCAGTCCAGAAGGTCACAGTGTAATGTTAGTCATCAGACAGGTGAATCTACAAAGACAGTAGATGCATGCATAATAAAGGAACACAGTAGGAAAGTAAACAGGGCTAAGTCATCTCCTCCAATTCCTCTGATACCTAGGAATAGACAAAGTTCACTTACTACCGAGTGTAACACTAATGCTAAAATCAAGCTAGAACTTTACCTAATTTTCTTCCTTCCTCAATTTCATAATTTTCACCCTATATATTTTTTAAATTTTATTTATTTATTTATTTATTATTTTTGGCTGTTTTGGATCTTCATTGCTGTGTGCAGGCACCTCATTGCGTTGGCTTCTCTTGTTGTGGAGCACGGGCTCTAGGCATGTGGGCTTCAGTAGTTGTGGCACATGGGCTCAGTAGTTTTGGCTCGCAGGCTCTAGAGCACAGGCTCAGTAGTTGTGGTACATGGGCCTAGTTGCTCTGCAGCATGTGGGATCTTCCCGGACCAAGGATTGAACCAGTGTCCCCTGCGTTGGCAGGCGGATTCTCACTGTGTCACCAGGAAAGTCTTTCACCCTATATTTTAAAGTTTATTCTCTTTCTTCCCTAGCATACATTTGCATATTAAGCTTCTAAGTAGATAACTGGTTAAGTCAAAATGTAGCTTTCTTTTCAATATAAGTAATTTAGTGGCAAATTCAAACCAATGCAACAGAAGGTTAAAAAAAAAAACACAACAGACATTACCTACCCACAATAGATGGTCATTCTCTACTTTCCAAAGAATGTATGTTGAAATCACTTGGTGACAAGAAAGACAAGTAAATTTCCCATGGCTGCCAAGCCTAGAGCTGTCAATGGGATCTACAATAACACGGCCCCGTGTTTGTGGCTTTCTGACTGAGAGCCATGTTTTCAAGGCTTCTGATATCAGTTGGGCTAAATGCCACCTACTAAGTGATTGTGGTTTAAATTCCAAAAGCATGGGAGCATAACATTACTCACTAAATATTTTTCACACTCCTTTTTACTTCAGCATGGTCATCTACCTTTTCTTGAAAGTATGCGTTCTTGCTTTCTAAAACTATCTTTTTAGCTTCACTTGAAATAAAGGTTGAGCAGTAATGAAGTAGTCAGGGCTGTTCACTAACCTTCATAGCTCGCTGAAGGACATCGGTAACAGAGGTATTCCTAAATGTAAGTAGGGGAAAGGTGACTCTGTATGTGTGTGTGACTGTCTTTGTTTTCTAGGTACTTTTTGACTGGAGCAGAACTGCAATATGTGAGTATCAGCAAAAAAAAAAAAAAAAAGGAAATCAGGAAGACACCTAGGCACCTAGGAGATAATATATTGTGGCTGATGAGGTATTAAAAATCTAACCTGTCAGGCTTCCCTGGTGGTGTGGTGGTTGAGAGTCCGCCTGCCGATGCAGGGGACACGGGTTCGTGCCCCAGTCCGGGAAGATCCCACATGCCGCGGAGCGGCTGGGCCCGTGAGCCATGGGCGCTGAGCCTGCGCGTCCGGAGCCTGTGCTCCGCAACGGGAGAGGCCACAACAGTGAGAGGCCTGCGTACCGCAAAAAAAAAAAAAAAAAAAAAAAAAAAAAATCTAACCTGTCTAACCAATGACAACCTACTGTCCTTCTTCCACTGACACTTTGCTGTGCAAAATTTCAGAGCAGTGGCTGAAGTACAGAAGCAGCTGCTTTCCCCCCACTCTCTTAGTTTCATCTTCTTGAAAATTAATCACTTGTCTTCCAAACTATTTTGTCACCCCTTCCCCCTCTACTGAATGTCACGTCTCTAAATCCACATGATCCTCAAAAGTTCTCTTCCTTGGCTCAGGCTCAATTTTGTCTTGATGAAAATGTTCAAGTATGACAAACAATGATCATGTAAGAATTTTCCAAATTCAAACATCAATAAAAAATTTCATAAGGCTTTACTCTGAAAAAAGAAAAATAACTGTCAAGACATCTAATTTAGGATGCAATGAATGAACAATGCAGTCTATTAAATTGTCAGACCATATATTATGATCATATATTTTACACAAAAAAACTATGTATCTAGGGACTTCCGTGGTAGTCCAGTGGCAAAGAATCTGCCTTCCAACGCAGGAGACACAGGTTCGATCCCTTGTTGGGGAACTAAGATTCCACATGTCACAGGGCAACTAAGCCTGCACGCCACAACTACTGAGCTCGCGTGCCTCAACAAGACAGCCCGCATGCTGCAAACTACAACTCCCATGTGCTCTTGACCCCCAGCACCACAACTACAGAGCCCACGGGCCCTGGAGCCCACGTACCACAGCTACAGAGAAAACCCTCATGCCACAGCTAGAGAGAAGCCCGGCGCCGCAATGAAGACCCCGAGTGCCGCAACTAAGACTCGACCCAGCAAAAAAATAATAAAGTAAATAAATATTTTAAAAAAGAATGTAAA
This sequence comes from Hyperoodon ampullatus, assembly GCF_949752795.1. NCBI lineage: Eukaryota > Metazoa > Chordata > Mammalia > Artiodactyla > Ziphiidae > Hyperoodon > Hyperoodon ampullatus. Next base: position 93,095,491 of record NC_136918.1, on the reverse strand, counting down.
AACTTTAAAAAAGACCTACATTACACATAATTAAAAAAAACCCGTGTATCTACTGTGAAAGGATACACAAAAAAACTAACAAATATTGGCTATTCCATGTGGTAGGGACATAATGAAGAAGAGTTTTCCTTTCAGTAGCATAACTAATTTTATTTTATGCTTCGTTTTTCATATTATATATGAATAATGTGTTTTTTTTTGTTTTTTTTTTGTTTTTTTTGTTTTTTTTTTTTGCGGTACGCGGGCCTCTCACTGTTGTGGCCTCTCCCGTTGCAGAGCACAGGCTCCGGACGCGCAGGCTCAGCGGCCATGGCTCACGGGCCTAGCTGCTCTGCGGCATGTGGGATCTTCCCAGACCGGGGCACGAACCCGTGTCCCCTGCATCGGCAGGCGGACTCTCAACCACTGCGCCACCAGGGAAGCCCATGAATAATGTTTTTTAAGCAAGACTGGAATACTTAAGTAATTTTAAAAAAGAAAAGCGATAGAAAAATTCAAGAATATAGAATGAGATAACCAAAGATGGACTTATTAATCATCATACAAGAAGGTACATAAAATTTTCCCTAGCTCATCTGATGAGAATTCCTAACCCTCAGGCTTGTTACAGGTGAAATTTCCAAATAGAAACAGGATTTCAATAAGAATGACAAGGAATGTTTAGAATGAAAATATTTGTATCAGTTCTGATACCACATAAGTAGCTAACAGGGATTACTGCTCCTAGTGTAACACAGGGCAGACCTCTGACTGAAAGGAAACAAGGCTATTAAATATAAAGGCGGCAGTAAGAAGTAAGGTCCTTTAGAGGGTTCAGGGATGGTGAGTCACTCTCTTAGATATCTATGGCATCTGTATAAAGAACATTTGCTCCTTTTTCTTCCTAAACTGCATTAACTCTGAGCTTCAGTGCAGGGTTGTTAACCTGGGGCCTATGGCCCCCCCAAAGCATTACTGAGGAGAGAAAATTCAGGAAATTTATTAACTTGGATGCGCAAAAATTTTCACCTCTACTTTCATGAAAATCTCATTGAAACTTAACATTTCTTTAGTGACAAATGTTGGCAACAACAGCAGTTGCATCAGTGGTACCTTTAATTTTCCCACCAAAGAACTGACAGATATTTTTATATCACATCACAGTTGTCTATCTCTAAATATTATTTATGCACATTACACTTCAAAATTATAGTAGTTGTTATGCCTGCTACTAAATCTTGTTATTTAATGTTTTAATAAAGCAGCACAAATGTGTTTTTTTAAATATTTTGACAATGGTATTTTATTATTCTTGATTCCCTCAAATTCCCACATATTTTATTATACAAATCTAAATATATTCTTCTATGAAGGGGCTCATATATTGCCAGAGTTACCAGTTCACCAGATTGCCAAAGAAGTCCATGGCACAAAAAAAGCTATTGCTGTGTGCTCCTAAGAGGCCAATCCTCTCTAGATGCCTCTCCTCTGGTTCCCATATTGCCCTGTGGTACCCCTATCCAACCCTGCCACCACACTGTCATCATCAGTCTCTTGTCTCCCCCCTATGACCCAGCACAGCAACTGACACAAAAATACATGTGCAAGAAAAGGTTTTGCAAGTGAAATGAAGAAGCAACATGAAAGCACTGGGTCCCTGAGGTAGATAGAAAAGCAACAGTGAAATAATTCACAGCCTTTTCTGGACCTAATCCCTATCAACTCCATTAATACAGCTGAATTCTAACAGTTTGAAACTAATTTCAGTGCCCTAAAAATTATGCTAAAAATCTAGAATATTCATATTCTCCCAAGTAAGTAGTAATCTTTCCCCTTACATTCATAACATATTATCCTTCTATGATATTTAACATACTCTGCTTTGGTCAGAGTTGTAAATTCATGCATATACACTATATACATACAGGGAAATGTGGTTTGGCCCACATTCACCTCTCTGTTGTTGCCTCTGTATATGCAAGCAGCCTGCGACTTGTCTATGGGACTATCCAGAAATAGCAGTTTTAGCTATTTTCCAGAATTAAGTGATTTGAGACCCAGATGGCAACTGGGGGCCAAAGAAGAAGCATATGACATTGAGGTACAGGAGGGCAGCCTAGTAACAGAAAAAGACTCAACCTCCTTTTGCCCAACATATGTTTCTAAAGTTGAGGAATACTCTTTGTTCAAAGGATATGGACACTGAAGATTTATAAAAAGGGTATGAGGTACTTTCAAGTGAGTAAGAAGTTGCCATTTACATTTTCGTCAATTGAATTTTTAGCACTTAGAACAAGAAGTTCTGTTAATGATGGAGAGGCTAGTTTCCCCTACAGAACCATGTCTTTCTTTAAAAAAAAAAACAAAACAAAACACTAGATCCACCATAATGTTTGGTACCAAGGTTTTTTCAAATGAATTAATGATTTATTGTCTGAACCCACTTCTCATAAATAAAATAGAATCCATGAGATAAGTCTCAGTTACTCTATTTGAGATTAGACTTCTGAGAGGCATGCTTAACATGTGCAGAGTCATTCTACTAATCTAGTAATACTTTTGATGAAAAGGCTAATGCATTTTCAAAACAACTTAAGAATGATAAAATTTACATGACTGCACATGCAGATTATTCTTCAGACACACTTGCAGAATATTAACTGCTTTTCAAGAATTATCACAGCTTTTTAGTTTTGACAAATATTGTAGAAGATTAAGGTTTTAGATCATTCTGGACCTGGAAATCAAATTGTTAGCTCCATATTTTCCTAGGAATTTGAACCTAAATTTTGCAATAACACTGCTACTTATGAAGTACATTGTCCTCAAATGCACTGACTGGTTTTAAAAAAACTGAAATCAAATTAAAAACCTGCATAATTGGGTTCTAGTCCTAATTAATCAAGTGACAATATTTCTGTCTGCTGTGTGAACTCTTAGATCCCATTAGAGTTCTAAAATTCTATGACCCTGTGAAGTCAGCTATGGATGATCAGGTATGACAGCAACCCTGCCATAGACATCAGTCATATCTGACTGTGTGCTGTCACAGATATCACTTCCAGCTCCTGAACAGCATTACTCCCAAGTCCCATTTGATGTCAGATGGCAGGACACGATCATTAAAGTCCTAGATTATAACCAGTCAACTATTCCTAGAGCAATGCTCATTACTAAACAACTCAGTTAAACTGAATAAAGGCTGAAAGGCATCACCCTATATACAGGCACATATATTTTTGAGTGTGAGAAAAATTTTAAAGATGGAATCATAGTCAGTGTATGCAAAAGATGTGATTAAGAGATACTATGAAGCAGATATGTTTTAAAAAATTATATATGTGCTTCTAAAAAAACAGAGGGATGTACAGATTAAACTATGGTGCTAAAATTAAAGATGGTCTGCTTTAGTTAAACCTAAGGCTGGGGAGCAAAGAAGCATGATAACACTGAAAATTTTTTCTAATGCAGCCAGAAACCAGACCAAAGATTGTCACTGTGTTAATCATATGGAAATGTGACCCAGTCAAGTGTCTACACAGCACCCTGCCAACACATGTTAAAGCAGCAAAACCAGGAGCAACACCTTCTCTCTCCCTCAAGGGTCACTATCCCCTAACATGGTGTTTCTCAAATTTTAGTGTGCATAAAAATCAATTTGTGAGTTCAAATGTGTATTCCTAGTGCCATCACCAGAGATTCTGATTCAACAAATATGCGCCAAAGTTTAGGATTCTTCATTAGAAAGTATCCTCAGGTTATCATGACATGGGCTTGCCTGGTGACCATATTTTGAGAAATGCCACTCAAGCATATGTTGGGCAAAGGGAGGTTGGGTCTTTTTCTGTTACTAGGCTGCCCTCTTGTACCTCAATGTCATATGCTTCTTCTTTGGCCCCCAGTTGCCATCTGGGTCTCAAATCACTTAATTCTGGACAATAGCTAAAACTGCTACTTCTAGATGGTCCCATAGACAGGTTGCTGGCTGCTTTTGTATACAGAGGTAACAACAGAGAGGTGAATGTGGACCAAACCACATTTTCCTGTATTGCTCCATCCCTTTATCCTCAACATCACCCATCTGAAGGCTGATCTATTAGATTTTCCAAAGAGTTAGTGGTAAATAATGGTTAATAAAACATAGAAGGAAAGAAATTCACTTCATTTGACTGTCCCCAAAATTCAAGAGAAAAGCCCACAAAACTGCTAAGCTCTTCATAGGAATTACATTTCAGACATATCCGTGCTCTAACTTTGTTCTTCTTTTATTCATGACTGCCCTTTCCAAAAGTATAGGTGCACCTCTTGTTAGAGAAACCATACCTTCTTCGTCAATATGATACAAAGCACACTGCAATCCTCAAAAGTCCAAAATTTCGCAAGTCTGGATCATGACATTAGCAATGACTGTGTCTATAGCATTTGCATATTGGTTGGATTGAATTGCTTTCCTGATAAATTACAATCTCTTTGAGAGCACGGATTCTACTACTTTCTTTTTTTAACTCTTATGTCATAAGCTTTCAAGTGTATAGATACTAGCTGATGGTGCAACTTGGTGTCCTAGAGATTTAACAAACATAAAAGCTAGGATAGGATTTTTATTATAACTGTAGTTGTTATTGTTATTATTAAGTTTTGTTTCTAAAGAAATAATATTGCATCAGTGATGAGCCCTAGAAAATTAATGAGACAGAGTCCTTGGGTATTTCCATTAAAGTCACTTCAACAGAACAGATAATGATCCAAAACCAGCTTAAGTAAACAGCCAATCATTTTCTAAGATTTTGGCTAAACAGTAGAAACAGTTTAGTGGTTTAAATATTACTTTGAGGTTGTCTTATATTCACTTGGTATTTACAGGGAAGTCTCCGATACACAAAAGTGCAGGAAGAAACAGTATAACCCTTAGAGAACATTGACTCCTGTTACTGCTGGAGAAACCACTGGTCTCAGCACATTTTAATATAGTCCAGCAGGGTTTGCAGGCTTTGTCACACTAACACTGAAGAGCTGTTATGCTGATATTTTACTTTGACTTCAGTCTGTAGTCATTGTGAGTCTACTTGGTGAGTAGACTGCCAAAGGGAGAGGAAATAATTACTATTGAGGTGCACATTTCAGAAAAAAATTGCATTATAGAATATGGGAATAAAAAAAATGTTTCACAGGCTAAGAGCCTTAGATTTGAAATAAGGCTTCATCTCACACCAGTAGTGTGACTCCAGGCAAAGATATATTGGCAATAATGGAATTTATTGAGCATTTGTTAGATAGGCCTTACACTAAGGGCTTTACATATACTATCTTATTTGAGTGATCTGACTTGTTTAAATCAGCTTCCTTCTTGGTAAGATCATTTCTATAAAAATTTAAATGAGATCATAAATTAGAACATGCTAGATAAAGTGTCTGAATCAAAGTAGGTGCTCAATAAATTCTATGTCATCTTCTTCATCAAATAATTTTTTGGTAATCGATTCCAGTAGGTTTTGTGGGAATTTATTTGAAAATCATTTCCACACAAGGAAAAATAAATACTGTGCTTTAATAAAGTTAGTGAGGGTAGATGGCTGTATGAGCCTTGGAAAACAAAAATATTTCACCGGGAAGATTCAAATAGGACCAATGTCAGGAGTATTTTGAGTAGAGAGCAACCTATATGGCATGACTGAAAAGGAACAGAAAACACTTCTATTTTGCTGCTATTCCCTCTGCTACCCTATCTAAACTAATCATAATAATCATCATCAATTGCTGTTGTACAACACGGCATTTAACACGAGTTAACTAGTCCTCTTCTATGTTCCTTCCTTCCTCCCTCTCTTCCTTTCTTCCTTCTTTGCTTTGAGTAATAGTTTCAAATACCCCACCATTAAGAGGGAAATATATTTAGAAGGTCTTATCCTTAGCCCTGGATATAGTACAGGGAACTCTGCTCAATATTCTGTAATAACCTAAATGGGAAAAGAATTTGAAAAAGAATAGATATATGTATATGTATAATTGAATCACTTTGCGGTACACCTGAAACTAACACAACACTGTAAATCAACTGTAGTCCAATATAAAATAAAAATTAAAAAAAAAGAATGACCAGAGATAATTTTTTAAAGTATAGGAAAATCAAAAATAATTTCTTACTAGTGTTTTTGTTCCAAGATGAAGATAGAATAGCTAGGTAGGTAGAAGCAAATGTATAATCTTTAAAAATACATATATTACATTTTATTTTATAGCTGACCATCTGTAGTCCCAATCTTTACTGGTTTCATTTATGTGTGATGTTCTATCTTAAGAAATTCATATATTTTTGAATCCTGTATAATAGAATCAATAATAGTTATAACTAGCCTTTCCACTTTTGAGAGATATAAAGCACAGAGCAATTAAAGAGTTGATTAAAACACCACTCGAAGGTGGAGAAAATATTAAAAACTTATGTTAGTATGAATAATAAGATGAAGGAAATAAATTTACCTTAGGTGAAAAATCTAGCACATTCTTTCAGAATTTAAAAATAGCCCTGTACAGACCCAAGTTTGTTCTAAGTAATATTCAGAAACAATGGAAAAAAATTTTACAAATCAACTGATAGCTGTGTGATTTAATTTGCCAACGGAATAAAATACAGAAAGGAGTAAAGTACCTCAGCAATTGATATTGCTTCCATGCTGTTGCAGACAGTGTTATTTGGCCCCTGAGCACCCTGTTGTTTCTCCCCCTTTTAGAGCAGAGCTCTCTTATTGATTTTGTTCAGAAGTGTATCAAGTGACTCAGCTGGGCGTGATATTTCTATGTGTTCCAATAATCTATTCAGAATTGGGCATATGGTTCACGTATGTCCAATGATATATGAGAGAATACCTGTTGGAAGACCCCTAGTTTGACTTTCTGTGCTTTTAAAAAGAGACATATGGGAAGAAAAGGCACTCTCTCTGCTGGAGGTTGTCATGTCTTCCTTGATCCTGGAAATTGGCATTCTTTTGCAACTGTTGGTGGAATTAAGCTGATGTGCTAAAGATGACAAGGCAGAAAGAAGAAAGAACCTGGGTTTTTATCAATGTCACTGAGCTGCTGAATTAAGTAACCCTAGAACTGCTCTATCTCAGGGTATTTTGTTATGTGTAAACTTTTATATTCCTTAATAAACTAATTGACTTATTTATTGCTCACAGCATCCTGAAACATAAGTTCATTATAAAAAATTGAAAATAGCACTACTATATGATCCAGCAATTCCACTCCTGGGTATTTATCCAAAAAAAAAAAAAAAGAAAAAGAAAGAAAACACTAATTCAAAAGGATACATGCACCCCAACGTTCATAGCAGCATTATTTATAATTGCCAAGACATGGAAGCCACCTAAGTGTCCATCAACAAATGAATGAATAAAGAAGATGTGGTGTGCATATATGTATACACTACTCAGCCATAAAAAAGAGTGAAATTTTGCCATTTGCAGCAACATGGATGGAATTGGAGGGTATTATGCAAAGTGAAATAAGTCAGACAGAGAAAGACAAATACTGTATGATATCACTTACATGTGAAATCTAAAAAATAAAACTAGTGAATATAACAAAAAAGAAACAGATACACAGATATAGAGAACAAACTAATGGTTACCAGTGGAGAGAGGGAAGGGGGGAGGGACAAGGTAAGGGTAGGAGACTAAGAGGTAAAAACTACTATGTATAAAATAAATAAGCTACAAGAATATATAGTACAACACAGGGAATATAGCCAATATTTTATAATAACTATAAATGGAATATAAAATTCGCCTTTAAAAATTGTGAATCACTATCCTGTACACCAGCAACTTACATAATATTGTTCATCAATTATACCTCAATTTTAAAAAAAGTTTATTATAGGAATTTGAGCATGCACAGAGAAATCTAAAGATGAAAATATTTCTCATAAGCACTATTAATATTTTCTTTATTTATAAATTATATATTTTATATTAAATGTATATAATTTAGTATACTAATTTTTTAATTCAATATATTAAGGTTTTCTCTCATGCACACTTTTTTCTCTCTTGTTGATATACCATACTCTTCCCAACCACTTTCCCATTTTTGACTACTAAATTCCTTTTATATATTTCCACATACAAAAAAAGTATAATAAAAACTAGGCTGTTGGGACTTCTCTGGTGGTCCAGTGGTAAAGAATCCGCCTTACAATGCAGGGGATGCGGGTTTGATCCCTGGGCAGGGAGCTAAGATCCCACATGCCACGGGGCAACTCAGCCCGTGTGCCACAACTACTGAGCTCACGCGCCTCAACTGGAGAGCCCTCATGCTGCAAACTACAGAGCCCATGCGCTCTGGAACCCATGTACCACAACTAGAGAAGAGAAAACCCACACACCACAACTAGAGAGAAGGCTGCACATCCCAACGAAAGAGCCCGCATGCCTCAAGGAAGATCCCATGTGCTGCAACTGAGACCCAATGCAGCCAAAAATAAAATAAATAAATAAATAAATAATTTAAAAAAACCTAGGCTGTCTTATAGCTGAATTGTTTTAATGGATAGTCTCTTTCTTTATTTTTTGATCTAATAAATATCTATTGAGTACCTATGATATACTAAATATACTGAAATGCAAAGTTGAAAGAAACAATTCTTGCTTATGAGAGTTTAAGTGTAGTACAAGACAAAACCATGAAAACAAACAAATGCAAAAGAAATTTATGTGTTTCAAGTGGCTTAGACAAGGTAAAATCGAATGAATAAATGGATAACAGCTTTTGTACCATGAAAATTCAATGGATGAATAAATGGATAACAGTTTTTATAGCAGAAAAATAAATTTTATTAAAAAGAAAAATCTACAAAAAAAAGCAATAAAAAATTCAGATGAGAACAAAAGAGACCTTTATGATAAGTGCTACAATTGACACTGCTAACTGCCTTTGTTATATATTATATATTCTTATGTTATATATTCTTCAAAATATATAATTCCAAGTTTGTTGAGGTATACACAGCTGTCTACGTAGCACAAGTGAGCAAAAAGGGGAACCCATTTAGGGTTTAAGAGCAGATTCTGATGGTCTAAAACCAATAGTTATAATTCCATCCACCAAGCCAAGCATAGCATCACTCTGGTGAGTGTTTTCGACCCATCAGTAGCTATATGACTTCAGCTGACTGTATTAGAACAGAGGAGAAAACATGAATATGTCATAATTGGTAGAGTTTGGTAGTTGGCAAAAGTAGGTGAACAAGAATGCATGTTGTCCCAGTTGCTGCTGCCAGCCATTGACATACCCTGAGTAAAAAAACATATGAAAGACAAAACTAAGACACAAAAGAGAACAGACAGAATTGAAGGACTATAGATGCAAGAAGTGGAAATACACACCAACCCCAATTGCTTGGTAAGCCAGATGGATTCCATTTTCTGAAATTTGCAGCTAAAATCAACCTAATTATCCCAAAATATTTAGGAAAAATTAACAAAAGTTCAAATTACACAAAATATTTTGGAAAAACTTTGTCTAAGGAAAGAAATTTAAAGAGAGTCGAGAATCCTTGATACTAGTTTATGTAGTACCTATGCTGCTTACTAAATAATAGATGTCAGTTCACTTTACTTCCGTAATCTGTGAATAGAGAAATTTGAACTAGAAAAAAAAAATTAAGGCCTTTTCTACATTTAAGTATGTTGGATTTTATGTGTTCAAGGTGTTTTACTAGGTGAAACCAAAAGACTATTTTTGTAGTATCGTGGATATAGTGGAAATAGATGGGTACACCTCTAGATAAAAATAGAAAGGTGAATGGATAGGCGATCCCATGGATAGATAGACAAATGAATTGAGAAGATGGGAGGACAAATGAATCAACAGGCACACGAATGGATGGCTAGACAGAGGGAAGGACAGTAGGAAGAACAGATGGACAGACAACAATTCAGATAGATAAACATCCTGATGAATGGAGACTAATATACTTAAGGTAGAGAAATAATGTCTGATGTAGAAGGCAGGCAGGAAGGTATGAAGACAAGAAGGGCTTAAATCAGCCATGCACCATGCTCTTTAAAGATCGTGTGTATGTATCTGTCTACGTAGGTATATACGTTAGTGTGGCGATATATATTTTCACTTCCTTTACACATATGAGACTAAGTCAAAATAGCTAGTGCAACTTTACCAGTGAAGTGACAGAGAAGGCGTAGGAACTGAAGGCTGACCACCTCCAAAACAATGAGTTATGCCTTCATTCCATCAGGCATAGCAACACTGCAAGGCAACCCAGATGTAGGCATCACAGCAAAACAGCAGCAACAACAAAACCCAAGTGGCAGCAAACACTGTTAAAATCTATAACCTAGTTTTTGAAAATTATATTTAAATAAGAAAATAATCTTACATAGGTATAGCTCTGATAAAGATCTAAATTAAATGAGGAAACCAAACAACATCAAGCAAAACTGTTTATTTTGCCTTTGGAGGTAATTTCATTAACACATCGTACTTTTTTTTTCTGGATAACTATATACTATATTTTGAGAAACTCAAAACAGTTCACTAATCTTAATTCACTATTTGCATGGTAATACCTCGAGATCTGGGTTAAGCCTCATGGGTAGCATCTCCATTTTATCACATTGTACATTTTAAAAAACTAGGGTATCATTATGTTTTAGAACAATGAGAAAAATAACAAATTTAGATATATGCCACATAATAAGAATTTCTACCCTAATATTAAAGCACTCTAATATCCTTGGGTAACATGGTCCATGCAGTTAGGGCCAATATATATTAGATTAATCTGTGTTTTGAGTAAGCATAAGTTAATTATAGTTAAGTAACACGTTCAGTAATATATTATGAAAAAAATGCATGGAAGCTAAGCTAAAATGTAATTGGGAGAATTGGTTCCTTTGGCTCCTGTGGTTTACACCAACAAGAAGAATGATACTGCTGAGATTGCATAGCACTGGTTACCCATTATTTGTGAATTAATAGGTGGATTAACATTGGCTTTAGTTATGAGCCAGTCACTATAGAAAAGCACTTGCTATGAAATGCACAGGGCCCGAATTTCATTACAGAGCCACAAAATCTAATCTATAGACACTTTGCCCTTTGCTGTTTGAAAAACCTATTAAAGCACAAAGCTTATTACTGATATACTGTTACACTAAGAAGTACATGTGGCTCTGACCAAAAAACTAACACAGATGTGGCCAGTGAGTTACCTCTAGTAAGTTTTACCTGAGATTCTCAGTGTTTTTTCCTAATTTAGCATGTGGAACATATTGTTCATGAATATGATTTATTGCATGGATATATCCAGATTTGGATATTGCCTGCAGTATTTGAAAAGGACTGGGGCATAGGGTGGAGTAAAAGGAAAAGTAAACAGAAACTGACACTGTAGTTTAGTTGCTTGTTTCTTTTGTTTTAACTGCTACATTAATTAATCATCTGCCAGTAATGATCACCTGGTCTAGACACTGGCGTGGGCAAGACAGGCTGCTTTTGCACAACTTCTGGCCTGCTAGCTTTGAGGTTCTATCATTTTCTTTCTTACTCAAAAAAAAAAAAAAAAAAAAAGCATATCAGGATGCAAGTAGTGGGAGTGATATTATCACAGAAATAACTCTGAATCCACTTTCATTTATAAAACTGTAAATTTTGCAAACTTTAGTTCTTTAACCAAGACACCACATTCTCCCTGCTTTTTCTTTGTCTCTGTCTTTCTTCCTTTCCTTTGTGGATTATTCTCATCTCCCACCATCTGTGTCTCAGGACACAGTCCTTGGACAGCTTCTCTTCTCTCTCCACACTTAATCCCTCATTCTTATTTCACTCTCATCTTCTCCCATGGCTTTAAATACTGTCTATATGCCAATGATGCTCAAATCTCAATCTCCAGCCCACACTTCTTTCCTGAGCTGTAGGTTTGAATATTCAATTGCCTAACCACTGTCTCCAACTGGATGTCTAACAGCCATCTCAAACTTAACATGCTAAAAACTGAGCTTCTCATCTTCAATGTAACACATTATACATACCATATGCCAAACAAGCTTCTCTGGCCTCCCAATTGCTCAGGTCCAAATTTCAGGAATCATCTTCATTCCTTTCTTAAATCTATTATATTTTACATCCTAAATATGATTGTACCCACTACTGGGCATATACCCTGAGAAAACCATAATTCAAAAAGAGTCATGTACCACAATGTGCATTGCAGCACTATTTACAATAGCCAGGACATGGAAGCAACCTAAGTGTCCATTGACAGATGAATGGATAAAGAAGATGTGGCACATATATACAATGGAATACTACTCAGCCATAAAAAGAAACAAAATTGAGTTATTTGAGATGAGGTGGATGGACCTAGAGTCTGTCATACAGAGTGAAGTAAGTCAGAAAGAAAAAAACAAATACTGTATGCTAACTCATATATATGGAATCTAAAAAAAAAAAAAATGGTTCTGATGAACCTAGGGGCAGGACAGGCATAAAGATGCAGAAGTGGAGAATGGACTTGAGGACATGGGGAGGGGGAAGGGTAAGCTGGGATGAAGTGAGAGAGTAGCATTGACATATATATACTACCAAATGTAAAACAGATAGCTAGTGGGAAGCAGCCACATAGCACAGGGAGATCAGCTCGGTGCTTTGTGACCACCTAGAGGGGTGAGACAGGGAGGGATGGAGGCTCAAGAGGGAGAGGATATGGGGATATATGTATACATATAGCTGATTCACTTTGTTATACAGCAGCAACTAACACAACATTGTAAAGCAATTATACTCCAATAAAGATGTTAAAAATTTTTTTTGATTGTAAATCCTGTCATCTATACCATCTAAATACATTCAGAATCTAAACACTTATCACCCCATCCAGTGCTACTACACTTATCCAAGCTATTATCATTTCTTTCCAGGTTTATTGCAATGACCTACTAATCATTTTCCCTATTTTGATCCTTGCTCCCTTCCAGTCTATTGTCAACACAGCAGGAAGGGTGGTCCTTTTAAAACAGAAGTCAGATCATGACATCACTTTGTTCAAAGATCTCCAAAGTCTCCCATAGCAGTCAGAGTGAAAATCAAGGCCTCCTAATGGCTTACAATGTCCTATATATTCTGGTTCACTGTTACCGCTCTGCCCAAGTACGCTATTGGCTCCAGTTACAACAGTCTGTTAGCTGCTTCTTTTCCTCTTACAGCCTAGGTCTCTCTTTCTTCAGATGTTTTACACTCTCTCTTCCTAGAATGTGCTTCTTCTGGATATTTATATGACCAAGTCCCTATCACTTCGTTTCAGGCTTTACTCAAATGTCACCTTCTCAGTTGGACCCTTCCCTGACACCCTATCAAAAATGCAACACCTCATACACCCTAGCCCCCATTCCCTGCCTTCATTTTATCCTTAAAACTTTACACCACCTAACAAAGTGTACGTCATATTTATCTTGTTTATATTGTCTATCTCTTTACAATAGAACATGAGCTCCAAGGGGAAGACATAACTTTCTGTTTTGATCACTGTTATCTCCAGCATTTAAAAAGTACCTGGCACATGACAGAAGCTCAAGATTTGTCAAATAAAAAAGTACTAACTAAAGATTTTCAGGCTATCTAACAACTGTTGACAGAAATTGTTGTTCTCAAGGGATGGTCTAGACATGAGTAAAGTAGGTCAACATTACAAGGACTGGACTCCGTTCAAAATGTTACAACTTTTATCTCAATTATCTTGCCCATTGCCAAGTCATGCTAGTGGAAGAGACAATAATGAAAGATTGAATTTTTGTTTGTTTGCTTTTGTATTTCTCTATATAGTTGGAGCAAGATATAAAGTTATATAAAGTTAAAAATTCCCTTGTGACGCTCTGTCATAAATCCTCTCCCCTTACCCCCTGGCTCAAGACAAGCAATGATCTGATTGCCATTCTTATGACTTTTGCCATTTCTGGAATGTTGTATAAATGAAATCATGCAGTATGTACCCTTTTTGTGTATGACTTCTTTCAGTTAGCATGATGTTTTTTAAGATTCATACTGTTGTATGAAAGTTCTAGAGTTGTTTGGGTTTATTTGTCTGTTTGTATATGCACAGGAATGTAGTAAAACATCAATTGACCACATGTGTGTGGTCTATTTATAGACATTCTATTCTGTTAGAGTAATCTACATTTCTCCGTATGCCATTACCACACCTTGAGTATTATCACATTTTATTAAGTCTTATAGTCAGGTAGTGTGAGTATGCCAACTTTATTTTACTTTGTATTGTTTTGGCTACTCTAAGTTCTTTGCAATTTCATATAAATTTTAGACTCAGCTTGTCAGTTTCTATAAAACACACATACATACAAACACACACATATGCACCCTGGTGGAAAATTGATTAGGATTGTGTTAAATTTACAAATCAATTTGGGGACAATTGCCATCTTAACAATATAGTCTTTCAATCCATAATAGCATGACTATTAATTTAGCCCTTCCATAATTTCTATCAACAATATTTTGTAGTTTTCAGTCCTGCACATATGTTATGGTGTCTATTTCCAAGTACTTCATGTTCATTGATATTATAAATGGTATTTTAAAATTTCTTTTCCAAATTTCCAGTATACAGATATAAAATTGATATTGCAGGACTTCCCTGGTGGCGCAGAGGTTAAGAATCCACCTGCCAATGCAGGGTACATGGGTTCAAGCCCTGGTCTGGGAAGATCCACATGCCACGGAGCAACTAAGCCTGTGCACCACAACTACTGACCCTGCACTCTAGAGCCCGTGTTCCGCAATGGGAGAAGCCACCGCAATGAGAAGCCTGTGCACCACAACGAAGAGTAGCCCCTGCTCTCTGCAACAAGAGAAAGCCCGTGCGCTTTCTCTTAAAAGGAACTACAACTACAACTACAACTCAAGGCAGCCAAAAATAAATAAAATAAAAAAGTAAATAATAGGTTTATTTCACCTTGACTGTACATTGGTAAGGCAGTAAGTCAAGATTTTTAAAAATGTCTTCCTTGCAACAGAAATTGACTAAAATACTGGCAGTTCCATGAAGAAGTGATATTAAAAATGTTTAACCACTGGTAGGCAATATTTTAGAAGATGCAATTTCCTAAAATTGCCACATGCAACAAAAGATCATATGAGGAAATACTGGCCTGTAGTGATATTTTACAGGGGACAAAAAGGCACTGAATATTTGTCTCTTTCCCCTGACAGAGTTGGAGGCTGCTCAGAACAAAGGGTACATCTGGTGATTGAAGCCATCTCACAGGTGTCATGGCAGGTTCATGGGCTAGTGCTTTGGCCGGTGGGTACCAGAACAACTCACCAAAAGTATCCACTTAGGTGACCTTGGGGCAGGGCAGTGGGGACAGGGACATTTGGATGGCTTGGGCAATGGTATTTACCAACCAAACTGAAAGCATTTCAATGTTTTGAACAACCAATATAATTGCATCATTGTGAATATCAGTCCTGTTTACCTGTTAGTGTAGTCATATACATTTGTCAAATATTGAGTTAAATGGAGTTAAACAGATTTTTTACTGAGGGAATTCTCAGAGCTTTAATTGGTAGTATACATTGTGGGTCTTTAAAAGAGAAATATAGTATCTAGTATTTTTTCTAACTTACTTGGACATGGAGACTTTTTTCTACAAAGATTGATTTCTTCTACACACCTTGAGATTGTTCTTTTTTGAAACTGTGTTAGTAAATTCTGAACTAGGCCTATGAATTAGAAAGGGTAATTAATGTTATAACCACCCTGAAATTTCAGTGACTTAACACGAAGTTTATTTCTACCTTAAATCACAGTCTAAGGTAGGATTGGGTTGCTCTCCTGGATAGCTGTTTTCTAAATAGTGACTCAAGGATCTAGAATTTTCTATCCTATGCTTCTGCCACTCCCTAGGGACTCCTTGGGGTTCTCCACTGGTTTCCCTCCACCTGTCTACCTGACGAGGAAGAAAACATATTGGATGTAGACACCACATAGTGATTTTAAAATGTGTCTATAAATTCTTTCGCAATCCTCATATCAAAGGGTGGAGGCTAATTCTCTTTCCTGTGAGTGTAGTCTGGAATTGGTGACTTGCTTTAAACTAACTGAATGGGACAGGAGTGATGGTGAGTAAATTTTGAAATTACATCACAAAACACATTCAGCTTTCTCCTTGCTTCTCTCTTTCTTTCTTTGACAACATTCTCGGAAAAATCCAGATACCAGGTTCTGAGCACAGGGCTGGCTTCGCAAGTGTATGTCCTGTGTAATCTCATAGGCCCCATATTTAGAAAGTTCCCATACTTGTTTAAATGCACAGTGGTTGCCATATTACAATTGTTAATAATTTTTCAGGGACTTCCCTGGAAGTCCAATGGTTAGGACTTTGCCTTCCAATGCAGGGGGTGCAGGTCAGATCCCTGGTCAGGGAGCTAGGATCCCACACGCCTTGCAGCCAAAGGGCCAAAACATAAAATAGAGGCAATATTGTGGCAAATTCAATAAAGACTTCTAAAAAATAGTCCACACAAAAAAAGTCTTAAAATAATTTTCAACAAGAGGTCTCACATTTTCATGCTGCAAAGAGCTCCACAGATTATGTAGCCAGCTCCATGTGAGGCTATTCAAGCAGATTTATGCAGAGGGCCATGTGATAATGGACCTACCAATGACCAGTGAAGAACTGAAGATTCCTACTAACAGCCATGTGAGTAGATTATCTTGGAACTGAATCCTCCTGCCCTAGACAAGCCTTCAAATAACTACAGTCAAGCTTACATCTTGATTGCAACTTCATGAGTGGTCTTAAGCCAAGAACCACCGAGCTAAGCCACTTAGAGATTCCTCACCAACAAAGAATTTGAGATAATATATATTTATTTTTTAAACCACTAAGTTTCAGAGTAATTTTTTGCAGCAACAGACAAGCAAAATAGAGGGATTTTAGAGACTGATCCTGAGAGCAGCATTCCCTTCAACCCACGTACCATTAACCAAAGTCCAGTCACATGGATTCAGTCAACTACAAATGAAGGTGAAAAATTAAGACTTTTTTGTGCACTGGAAGAAAAGGAGATTGATGAGCATAGAGTCATCCTCAGATGCACCCTGTGAACAAATTGACTTTCGCATGTGGTGGGATCTTCTTATTAGTTGTCACAACTTAACTATAAGGCTGACAAGAGTGTGTGGAATGGGAAGAGGAAGCCAGTACAAAATATCAGAGTCCAAGATCTTAAAGGCAACCCGGGGATGAAATACAAATATTATGTAGAATTTTAACCAATCCACCTTTGCTAGAAATGGAAAAGACCCCACTTAAAAATATTATTTTCATCCAAGCTTAAATGCACTCTTGGAGACCCTATTAATATAACCATGGGCTTGTAGCCAGAATGACTTTGGTTCCTGTCTTCAGTTTTCCATATTAGTCCTTGATCTTGGGCAGGCAACTTAATCATCCAGATCTTCATCCCTAAGATTGGAAAAAACATGGGGCTATCTCAAGAGATGATTGGGAAGGTTATGTAATATTGTATAAAGAACACCTGTCACAGTGACTGGCATTTATTAAGCACTCAGCAAATATTAAGTGTTTTATTAAAACCAGAAAGACAATAGAATTGATGAAGATAATAGGGAGTGACAGAGACATCAGGGAGTTAGAGGAATTAAGCTTTTCCTGAGAAACATTAAAATCATTTGATTAGATTCCCAAAGTCATGTATCATTCATTCAACAGGTATTTCTTCATTAGCTACTGTAGACTGCTATACATAGATGCAGGTACTAAGATTTTGTAGTTCCTTCAGTTGGGGCTGCTTTTAGACAACACTTGAGAAGATAAGACAATGAACATGGGGTTACCGAAGTGAGTAGTGGACAAGGGGAAATGAAACTCATTTGGAGGACTGTATGAGATAAAGCTAACAGGCTAATATAGTACAGAAGGTTCCATACTACATCTAAGCCATAGATTGAAGGTGGAGTACATGTTCTCCAGACTGAGAATGTATCAGAGAGGGACAGTGGGAGGGTTGGAAGTCTTTTAGGAAGATGGAAAGGCAGAGAGAATGGACTGAAGATGGGCTTCCAAAGGACAGAACAACAGAGGAGTTTAGAATATCAACAACAAAAGTAACTTCACTGGGTTACTGATTTGGTCCCGTAACCCAGCAAAGTCAAAATAGGAGGAGGTTGATGCTAGAGAAAAAGTTGAAAATTTCAGAGAGGAAAGCCAGAGCCGGAATCTTTGAGAAAGATAGGTGGTCATGGTCCAGAAACAGGATCTTAAATCAATTATTTCAAGGTGATGCAAAGTCCAAAGCATAATGGAGTGGATGGCGCAACAGAAGGGTGAAAGGAGTCACTGCATACACAGCATTCAAGAAATTGAGCCCACATGAAAATTTCAGTCACCTGACCTCATGGGAGGACTTGGAGCGGACAGGTAAACTATGAGCCAGGTACCAGAACATTAATGGGTGACCTTGAAAAAGACAAGGTGAAAACTGATGGTGCCAATAGTGTACATTTGGAGAGAACAGAGTTCATTTGTTTGCTTTGTTTTGTTTTTTTACAAGAGAATAATGATCTTAAAATAGCACTTGGGAGCAATGAGTAGGAACCACCTTCTGACCCTGAGGTATGTAGAATGTGGAAGCTTGAGCAGCCGTCACCAAAGAAGAATCATGTCCTAAATGTTTCCTAGAAAGGCTGTGATAGTAAACAGAATAAAGTCAAAATGTCCCGAGTTTCTAAACTAGTTACCACCAGGAAAAACAATGTCTCAATAAAGAATTTTATCTTTAAACAAAAGTGAAGAAGTCTTTAAACAGAGCTAAAGTACTTTAAATTAGAAACTGTAAAAGTTAAAAATATGTGTGTGCATATATGTGTATGTAATAGTGCGTGATAATATACACACACATAGTTAAAATAGAGCTAATGTTATTTGAAGAGAGGAGAATTTTAAGAAAGAAGTCTACTATTTCTATGTCCCATTCCACTTTTTATTGTAACAAACTAAAGTCAGTCATTTTTGAAACAAAAAAAATGACTCAAAATTTATTCGCTCTTTTCCAGAAAAATAAATTAGAAATTGACTCTGGTCATAAACGAGAGTGTGTGTGTGTGTGTGTGTGTGTGTGATTGAACATAAGAATGTACAAGAATATGCAGAGGCTTATAAAACAGTTATGAGGTTTTTCATTTTATAATAGAAATGTATAGCCTCTTCACAAAAGAAATGTAAACAGTATAAGTCAAAACATAACTATCTCACTACCTCACTACCTCCATACCATTGATCTTTGCATCCTCAAGAACACTGTTTCCAAGGTTTAATATATATGTGCACATCCCTTCAATACCTAAACCCACCAAGAGAAAACTGTTCTGTAAACTAAGCAAATATATATTACAGTTTTACTTCTCTGTGCATTTTAATAATATGGATTCTTTATCAACCTGCTCTTCAGAGGATCAAGTGCAATGAGAGGAAAGGTAAATCTTCTTGTTAACAACATCATGTAGAGTAAGTTGCTCCATCCCTCTCTATAAACTATGAGAGTTTCTGGGTGGTTAAACTGTTTTAAAGATCATTGTCAGTAAACAACCATTATCTCCTAAGCTGACACAAAAGGACTTTTTTTTTTTTTGTGCGGTACGCGGGCCTCTCACTGCTGTGGCCTCTCCCGTTGCGGAGCACAGGCTCTGGACGCGCAGGCTCAGTGGCCATGGCTCACATGCCCAGCCGCTCCGTGGCATGTGGGATCCTCCCGGACCGGGGCACGAACCCGTGTCCCCTGCATCGGCAGGCGGACTCTCAACCACTGTGCCACCAGGGAGGCCCACAAAAGGACTTTTGAAGTCATCAAACAATGTAGTCATCTGGATGGGAAGTAGAAACCAGTTAGCAAAATAAGTCTTTAGGTCAAAGGAAGCTTATTGGGATTAGGAGAAACTAACTTACTAGAGAGTAAGGTGACACCTGAGTTCCAGAGGAGGCTCTGAGTTGGTAGCTATTATCCTGGACAAACACTCTTCCTAACAGGATTCTATGTGACTCTGCCCAATAGACGTCACCATTATGTACCGCCACAGCGCACAGTGTATAGCGTACAAGAAAATAACCCTATTGCAGTTGACTTACTCTCAGCAGTGATACATGAGAGAACGGAGTGGGAATCAAGCAGTCTTTCAGGGCTGGAGTGAAGTGACCCAGTTCTTCAGGGGGTAACACTGGAGTAGGAAGACAGCTAACTCTGGCCACTATTACTATGTGTTTCCTGCTAAGAACATGCAGTACCTTCTCTCTCAGGCTTCCCTCTATGCCCGTGGTAAGAACTGATATACTTGGGCAAGAGGAGATTCTGAAAAGAAAATAGGCTTCCCGTTCTAAATTCTCTAGCTATAAGCTTCGGGGCAATATGAAATGGGTTTTTAAAAATAACCTGGGATAGGAAAATAATTACAGACCAAGTAAATTGTACAGTGGCCTCTGCTTGCTGTTGCTTTGATTCCTGGTCACACGTAATGGATTTATTGTCAATGCTTTTAATTGGTAGCTTCTTTCAATGTTTCACATCAAATATTGGTGTCTCTTTAAATTTTTTTCAGTGGTTTTTGCACTGTCATCTGTTTTTCCCCTGTGCCTCAAAGCACTGGGAGCATGGATTATACAGATAACTAGGGTTTCTGCTGTTTTATTTTAAACTCTGTTTGTGAAGGTATCTTATACTCTCATGCCCTTGTTTATTTAATCCTTTTTTGTTTCACCTCATTATGTCCAAATGAACATATTCCGCTTAATCAGTGTTTGTGGCCCAGAATGTCTTTCCAATACATACAAAACCATTTCATTATGTGACAACAAAAATAAGAGTCAAAAGGAAAACAGTATGTTAAAACATAGGATTGGAACCAGCCATCTCTTATTTTACACTTCATTTCTGGCATTTGTTTTAACAAGTGATGAAGTCTCAACCCAGGACAACTGGATGAGGACCGTTAACCAGCATATAAGAGAGATTGGCCACTTTTCTTCTTTCTCCTGATAGGTTCTGCAGAGAACATTTTTAACCTCTCTCTCTTTCTCTCAAAATATAGACTTTTGAACAGTTATTTTCCACTCCATTCCTGCCCACTGAAAGTTGAGAAGTTGCTGGCAACACACTGAATTTTTAAAAGCCCTGAAACCCAGAAAAGTTGAGTAAATCATCAGTGCCCTCTAGTGTTCAGAATAAGGAACACCTTGGAAACCACAGACTCGGCTGCAGTGGCTTTGCTAATGCAGCTGCTAAAGTCTTTTTTGTTAGGAAGAAATGTGGTTTGTTTCCATTATATTTGGTAACCAAAGAGTTTCAGCTTTTCCCATAAATTCTCTGGAAGCAGAAATGCTGCATTTTTCAGGTCAGGCCATATTTATTTCACAGTTATCTCTAAAAACACAATGAAATGCAATTATATCATTCTTGAAGGGACTGAGAACAGAAATTTTTTTAAATAAAAGAAACAATTTCAGCAAGTTTTTCTTATATTTAAGAAAAGGCAATACCAAGAAATTGACACAGACCCACTATCTATGTCTGGAATTTAGTGTGTGTGTGTGTGTATGTTTGTTTTAAATTGGTCTCTAAATAGATGTGAATGTGACCTGTTTTTACTAATAGGATAATTCATTCTATTTTTAAAAATCTACAGAAAAGGAAACAAGTTATCCTTCTTGTCCCGGAGGGCAAATAAATAAGATATTTTCAAGAAAGTCCACAGGCAAAACCATCTGTTTGAAATCACTCTGATTACACAAGCTGGTAATTCTTGGTCTCAAGGGACGTAGCTAAAGTATGGAAACTTTTAAAAGGTGATACAGCTTCCCAGAGGTCCTTAGAGACTGGAAGCATGCATGTCCCTCCCTCCTATCATGCAGCCACTGGCCTGTCTCTCACCCACACACCTGGCTCCGAGCCTGGAGGGGCTGAGCAGAGTCTGTGAGAGTCTGAACCACACCTGGACCACTGTGGTGAGAGCAGTGGTCCTTGGGGTGCTGTGTACCACAGAAATGTCAGGAGGAGGATGACTCATACACTCACATGAAAACATTGAAATTTGTTTAGTTTGGCCAGAGAGAGGATGATAATGGTCAGCAAATATGTGACTTGCAGAGAAGTTATTTTAAATGGTATAAATAAAGGATGGACAGGAAATTGAATTGATAAGGGTAGAGTGACTTTCTGGAAATATTTCCCAACCTAAAATTTAGGCAATTATGAAAGTATTTCCAAGGAAAAAGGCAAGTTTAAATTCTAGGAGCTAAATTCCAAGTCAGATAGAAACAAGGATGATCAAAGGTGTTCTGGAAATTATGGAGTACGCAATGTCATCGTCTAGAATGGGCTGACCTATCCTAACAGCTAAATTAAGCAAGTGATCCCCACCAATTTTTACATAAATCTTTGCCTTTGCACTAGAATTTCTCCCTATTTTTTTCCTTTTCTACCACCTCTTTCTCCATACATATTTTACCTATGCCTGGAATTCCCTGTTTTGGTCCATATGATTCATTCTCTACACTCATTTTTTTCCAAAGAAATTTTCCTTCTTGCCCTATGCCAATGGTCTCCTAGGACAATGTTTTCAATGTCCACAGAGAACAATATAGATAGCTTATGGGTTATGACTGTAGCCTGTTGCAATGGACTGAATGCTTGTGTCCTCCTCAAATTTATATGTTGAAAATTTAATCCCAGTGTGCTGGTACTTCATCACACTGGGTCATGTTGGTGGGGCCTTGGGGAGATAATTAGGTCATAAAGTTGGAGCCCTCATGAATGGGATTAGTACCCTTATAAGAAGAGGCCAGAGACAGCTCTCACTGACATGTGAGGACACAGCAAGATGGTCCTCTGTAAGCCAGAAAGAGGGCACTTACCATGGTCCCAATCATGCTGGCACCCTGATCTCGAACTGCCAGCCTCCAGAACTGTGAGAAATAAATGACTGTTGTTTAAACCACCCAATCTATGGTAATATGTTATGGCAGCCTGAGCTAAGATGCCTTCCGAGCAAAACTGCTTAGATTTGAATAGTTCTGTAAAGTCAGGAAAATCACTCAACCTCCCTGTGCTTCAGTGTAAAATGGGAAAAATTATGAGATCAGATGTGAGGATAAAAGGAGTTAACGTATAGCCACTTAGAATAAATTCTGGCATGTAAGAATCACGGTTAAAATATAAACAATTTTTTGAACTATTTTTACTACAATAAGAACACACTTTACATGTGTGTATAAACAAAAATTCCATCATATAATAATTACCTTATGATGTACAATGCATTCTATTTTATTCTTCTATATTTTATATATTTCCTTGAAAAAAAAGTGTGATCATGACCCACTAAATAATTCTTAAGTCTCATTATTGTTTCTTGACTCACAGTTTGAAAAGCGAGTCTTGGGATATAATTTTTAGGCTATAAAGGTTCCAGGATATAAGAGGGAAATAGGGTGCCCAGACATTATTTTTGGAATTTCTGACAATTCTCACAGCTCTGGGATTCCTTTTTAATTCTCCAAGTCCACCCTGTAGTCCACTCTTCTTGTGAACACAGAATTTTTTTTAAACTAAAGACAGTAACAACAGCTACTACTACAACAGCAGCCAACAATAAAACTGTCACCTTGCCAGAGTTTCCATGTCCTAAGATAATCATATGTCAGAAATTTCTAGTATCCTGTAAAAGATTATGTTAGAATGAGAAACAAGCTTGTGGCTCCAGGACTTCAGCAGTTCTGAGCAGAGTTAGATGACTTAGAGGCACACAGTAGATGCTGAGAAGTGAGGTGGTGGCTTCCTTCCCCTCTTCCCTCCAAATAAGTACAACTACCAACTGAATAATCCCCATGACTATGTATGTGTGTATGACATACAGTAAGGATAAGTATTGCTTAATAAAATGTGTATTTTTGTTTTAAGTATATGTTTATATTTGTGTGGGTGATATGGAATTATTTCTTACGTGGAACCTCATCAAATAATTTTGAAAAATACTGTTTCAGATGATCTGACAATTCTACGGGTGGATCCCAAGAGAGCCACTTAAGGGTTAACTTCAGTTAGTAACTAAACTGTCTTTTTTTTCCCCATTGATTTCTCTTGCTTTTTCAAAATTTATTGAAAAAAATAAAGATTAAGCAATAATATTGTAAAGTGGTGGAGGTGTGCATGGAACTAAACTGGAAAGTGTCAATGTAATAATAATAATAATAATAATAAAGAACAAAAATTAGTCATGGTGAATGCAGCTAGTTGGTGCCCTGCAGAAACTTGTGGGACAGATTTTAGGTTTCCTAGAGTTCAGAGAGGGCTTGCTCTTGGAGACATGGTCCTCTGAAAAGGCTGAGGTATAGTCTGCAGCCCTGGAAAAGTGTTCTGTTGTCACAGACTCAGCCTCAGGTTCACAAAGCTCCAGACAAGAAGGGAAAGAGCTGAGGAAACAACTCACACATGAACAGGAGTTAACTACAAAACATGCTTTTCCACAGCTCTCTGTATTTCATTGACCCTTGCACTGCGGAGACAAAAGATAATCTAATTCTATATATGCTATTCTCCTCTGACTGTACATACCTCAACAACTATCATTTTCCAATCAGAATGGAGCATTTTTCTGCCCTTTCCTGGAAAGTGTTACATATCTCCTTTGTCCAGTATTGCAGACTCCACAACATGTGATTTTAAGGTAGGAATCCATATGTCCTTAAGGTTTGTCTGGTGAACTAAATATTACTGTGTTCTTCAAATATGCTCTTGCTGGTGACTATTGCTGCTACATTCTGATTTAAAACTGAAGAAAGGGGTCTTCATCTTCCAACAAGGTCATCTAATAATGACCCTAATAAGCAGCTAACCTGCATAACTTGATGTACAGAACTTGTTCAAAATCTAAATCTAACCTGAATGACTTGATGTATAGAACTTGTTCAAAATCTAAATCTAACCTGCATGACTTGATGTATAGAACTTGTTCGAAATCTAAATCTAACCTGCATGACTTGATGTATAGAACTTGTTCAAAATCTAAATCTCGGCATGGAATCAAGTCTAAATAATGAATTTAAGAGTTCACTCAGGTCAAAAAGGTACTTTTGAATTAAGAATGTGTTCTGGAATGCTGGATGGTATGTATGTTGGTGGGGGTAGATTATGTCAACAACAGTTGCCAGATCTCCATGGCTTCACACAACACATTTATTTCTTACTCACAAAACATGTTTCACATGAGTTGGCAGCGGTCTCTGCTCACCATAGTTGTTTGGGGACCTGAGCTAACACGATCTGTCTCAACACACACCTCATGATTACCACAGCCAAGGGAAGAAAGCATGTCAAATTGTTTAAGGAGTATGCACCTAGAAGCAACCTATACCACTTCTGCTCATGTTTATTGGCCAAAGCAAGTCACAGGGCCCCACCTCACTTCACGGGATGGGGAAAGAAAGGGCAAAACTAACACTGTTTAGAAAAAAAAAAAGGGAACTATTTAGTAAACAACCCTGAGGAGGACCACCACTTTCCTCATCTTTCACATTCACTTGATGACCAAGACCTGCTCGCTGACAACTCATTTCAGTTTCTACTTTCCATTCACTTGTTGACTTGGTCTGTAGTCTCATCATCCTTCAGCTGGATTACAGAAAGGCCTTTACACTCAGCCCAACAACCCATACTTATATTCCAGTCACACTGAATTACTTACAGACCAGCATACTTTATTTCACCCCTCATGCTTTTTCTCACATTTCTCCCTGTTACCTTCTCTCTCTGAAAACAGTCCACTCATCCCTCCAGAGCCATCTCAAATCTTACATCCCTTACGAAGGCTTCCCAGAAAGCCCCACATATTCTCCAGTCCATGTTATATTTAGTAACACTGTGGTGCTTTCTCTATTTGTATTTGTTTTACAAGAACGTGTGTCTCCTTTACTGCAAGTATTATTTAACAGGCAATCATTTTCTGTTTACAAGAATGTAAGCTCCCTGAAGGTAACAATCATTCTTCCAGAAGAGCCGTGACAACGTACTGTCATTCTCATACCTGTGCTTCTACCCCATCCTTTTTGTCTTTGTGTCCCTAGTGTCTAGAATACTGTCAGAACTCAACAAAAGCCAAATTAATCTACTAATTTGTACCAAGAAATATAACTAACAGGCATTCCTGATATTTAGTCCATACTAGAAGAAGAAACTATTCTAAAACATTCAAAATTAAAAATTACTAGATATAGACTCAGAGAAAAAGAGACATGAAGGTTGTTCTGGAACATTACCATTAAGCCATAGTAGTCGTTCAATATTCTCTTTGCTGAGCTCACTAGATATATGTATTAATCTGTGGTTTTTTGGATGGTGTAGGGTAGAGCCTAAGAGCCTTGTTCATTTCTAAGACTCTTCTGGAATGTGATTCTCTTGATATATCATTGTAATATTCCTATCACTCAATTCCCCACTTTTATAACTTGATACATTTCTCAAGGTTGCAGCTTCTACTTATATTCTATTTAGTGAAGCTTCCAGCTTCCTTATGGTTCACCGGAAAACATCTGTGTCTCACCCCCACCTCTAGAGTAGCAACTATAGGAATTTACTGTGAGGAATCAGAACCAGAAACCTTGTTTTCACTGGTGATGAGAGGACTTATTCCCAGTAGTAAGGGCTAATGCTTTGGTAGGTAGATTAAAGAGTTCCTAAAGGTGTGTGTGTCTAATACAGATGGCCAACAAATACATGAAAAGATGCTCAAAATCACTAATTATTAGAGAAATGCAAATCAAAACTACAATGAGGTATCACCTCACACTGGTCAGAATGGCCATCATCAAAAAATCTACAAACAATAAGTGCTGGAGAGGGTGTGGAGAAAAGGGAACCCTCATACACTCTTGGTGGGAATGTGAATTGATACAGCCACTATGGAAAACAGCATGAAGGTTCCTTAAAAAACTAAAAATAGAATTACCATATGACCCAACAATCCCACTACTGGGCATATACCCAGAGAAAACCATAATTCAAAAAAATGCATGCATCCCAATGTTCATAGCAGCACTATTTACAATAGCCAGGACATGGAAGCAACCTAAATGTCCACTGACAGAGGAATGGATATATGGACAAAGGAATGGAAGATGTGGTACATATATACAATGGAATATTTCTCAGCCATAAAAAGGAACAAAATTGGGTCATTTGTAGAGATGTGGATGGACCTAGAGAGTGTCATACAGAGTGAAGTAAGTCAGAAAGAGAAAAGCAAATATCGTATAATAACGCATATATGTGGAATCTAGAAAAATGGTATAGATGATCTTATTTGCAAAGCAGAAATAGAGACACAGATGTAGAGAGCAAATTTATGGATACCAAGGGGGGAAGGGGTGGAGAGGGAGGAATTGGGAGACTGGGATTGACACATATACATTATTGATACTATGTATAAAATAGACAACTGATGGGAACATACTATATAGCACAGGGAACTGTACCTAATGCACTGTGGTAACCTAAATGGGAGGGAATACCAAAAGGGAGGGGGTATCTGTATGTGTATGGCTGATTCATTTTGCTGTGCAGTGGAAGCTAACACTACATTGTAAAGCACCCATACGCCAATAAAAATTAATTTTAAAAAAGTGTGTGTGTCTACTCACTTTCTGTGTTCTGTGCTTCTAATCACTTTAGCACCATTAGGCTACTAACACAGTATGGGAGTCCTGCATACTTGTAGCATAAGGAATTTCAATATTAAGCTAAAGCCAGAAAGAAAAACATGATAGTTCATTCATATGTCAAACTAATTATAGTTACTTTGCTTATTCCAAATCCCAAGAATATTCATTCAGCTCAAACAGAGTAGAAATTTCCACTGTACAAGAATACAATTTTTCTAATCTATACCATCAAAGTTTAATTTACAGTCTTGTTTATGATTAAGAATAGCTGTAAATAAAATAAGAAGAAGAAGAGGAAGAAAGAGAAGAAGGAGGAGGAGGAGGGAGAGGAGAAGAGGAGGAAGAATATCTTCTTGTTTGGTTATTTTTTTAATCTCAAAACACAGATTCTCAGCAAACCAACTAAATGTCACTGGAGGTGACTCACAGTTCTCCTGCTGCAACTGAGATAAATTGAGTTCCCCATATTCCTGTGTAGGTGTCTGAGATACGATCTTAAACAACAAACCCAGGTCCACTCTAGAGGAACATGAAAGATTCTGTAAGACTTCAAACAGGAGGAAAGTACTGGTTTCCTTTCTCCCTTTTCACTAAAACATATCCTTTCCATACAATGGTTGTTCAGTGATGAGCTCAGCTCTTTAGTATAGATTCCTTTCCTCTTCAGAATCCCCACGAGATACTCCAATGAAGTTGGAAACATTCGAAGTTTCCGTACGAGCCTGGCCGTTTTATGTGTTGTCAAATCTAATTTTGTAGGAACCCTGAAGTTCGCCTGTATAAATGAGAGTGTTTGAATTTGGCAAAACACAGGAAACTAACAGACACAGTGGCTGTATGACTATCTTTTTACCATCTTCTAATAGAACCTAATTTTTTCAGGTCTGCTCTTCCTTCACATGCCTCATGCGAAACTGACGTCTTACCTGCCTTCACAGGTGTATCAGGATTAGAACAAAACTCATGATCCCATTACTCCTGACTATGACTGGTTTTGGGGAGAGGGGGCATGTGGTCATGAAGTCAGGTCTTCACAGGGCTTCTGGGAAAAGTTTCCTTGCTCTTAAGAAAACAACACAGAAATGTTCTTTTCTGCCTCTGGACATTGCCACTTCCTGATGTGACCCAGGAACTACTGTAGCTCTATGCACACAGGAAGGGATGCCCGAGGGCTCCCTAGAAGAGAGATAAAAGATATCAGGGAACCATGTCTTTGAGGTCATTATTGAACTGTTGATCATACTGTACCTGGGGCCTGATTTCTTCTTATTCTGACTTTTCAGTTATATGGAAAAAAAAAATCCCTCACTCATCAGGGTATTTTTAATCAGATTCATGGACAATTTATTCTTGTCTCAGTGACTCTGCCCTTATTTCTGGCTATTGCTCATCACACATGGAACCAATGACAAAACCATTTTAATTTCCCTTTCGTTCCATTTAGAGTTGCCAGATAAAATACAGGAAGCCCTGTTAAATTTTAATTTCAGATAAACAATGAATAATTATTTTAGGATAATTATGTCCCATGCAGTGTTAGGGACATAGTAATACAAAAAATTATTCATCATTTATCTGAAATTCAAATTTAACTAGGTACCCTATATGTTTATTTGTTAAACCAGCAACCCCAGTTCTATTAGAACAATATTAGGAAGAAGAATTTTAAAAGTTACTTCTGAATACAGCAGTGAGAGGTAGAATAGAATAGAATATGTGTGATTTGATTAATAGGCATCTGATTTAGAACGACTTTGAAGAAAAAAACCTAACTCAAATTTTCATTCATAAATACAGATAATATAAATAGTCATGGACGCATATGTATAGAAAATCAAACTCATTATCACCAGATGTATCATCATGGAAATAACCTAAAAGAAGGGAAATTTCTTTCAACACTAATCTTGCATTAATTACAACCTTTTTTAAAAGCATACTTATGAAAGGCATAACTTTTAAAGTAACCCCAACGTTTTGTTTTCAACATGCCTCATGTCTGTTCAGATAGATCCCTGGATTCAAGATCTCCAGATACAGCATTTAGTCTGAATTCATTGGAAGGGATTTGTAAATTTCTCATGAAGAGAGATTAGGAAGAAGTTAACTAGTTTGCTCTATGGTAAAAGTGCACTGGAATGTGATCATGAAGTTCTGGATTTGAGGCCAAGGAAATAATGTAAGAGTAAAAAACTAAGAAAATGGGCACATAGTCTCTTATTTTTGCAAAAGTTTCATAGGATTTTAAGCAACATTCTTAACCTCTCATTCTTAACGTCTAAAATGAAAAAATTAGTTGTTTATCATATAGGAATATTTTTTGTAAATTTAAAAGCACTTTGCAAATAATAGGTCCCAGTAAAACTGTGAGTTGACATATAAGTACTGCAATTAAAACAAGTTCCAAAAAGTCATCAACCAGAGAGCTCTGATTCTAGAAATATTCTCACCACTGCAATCTACAAGGATTTTATTTCAGCTTCTCTTACTTGTCTTGCTAAGAATCCATTTTACATTGTAACTTCTCTCAAAAAATGTCTATTTCTTTTGTACAAAATCTCATTATCAAACTGTCCTAGTGATGCAGATGCTCTCAATGGCAGGCAACTGGATGTTATTAACCTCTGCAGTTGTCTTTCCAAAGAGGAAATATGGACCTTTTTCTTTTATATTAATGACATGATTTGAAAATTATTCTCAAGTTTGGCAAGTGAGGATGATTTAATTTATATCACATTTGTAACTTTGGTCTTCTAACTTGATTATTTTGACTTTTAGCATCTCTCTGTAGAACTACAGATAGATTGAATGCTTTATTTAAAGCAATTCTGCTGTCATGGGGGAAATAAATGAATGAGTTATTAAGTTCAGTATAAGCCTTTGATTATTCTGGAATTAAAAGCCTATGGAAGCTAAAAGTTTTTTGAGATTTTCTCAGTGAAGGTTTAGAGAAAGAAATGTTTGCAAACTGGTAATCAGGATAAACACATTCCAATCAAACACATGGAAGTTTTAATTGTTCTTTAAAACACATGCTTTCTAGATGCTGCCGAAGCAAATGACTGTCTTCTAATTATACAATTGTTCTTACTGCAGCACTTCAGTTTCTGGTCAAGACTGTTAGGGTACAAAGATGGAAAACAGAGGAAATAGGTTTACGAACATAAAGAAGTCTGTGGCATTGCAACTATGCAGTAGTTCTAGGACCTTTGCCTCATTTTTGCATGAAGGAGACAAGTTGATAAATTTCAAAAGTATTCAAACTAAAACTTGATTGTTCTAATGGTACAATGGTATGTGTTCTTTGGTGAGAAAACCTAATGAAAAACTATACCTTAAAATACATTTTTTAACACAGAAAACCTCAAGAGCAACTTATTTTATTCTCATTAAATTTTCTGAATTTAATCTCCAAACACATTTGGAGCTTCAGCTATGTGCCAGGTACAACATTAGCAGCTGGAGCTAGGAAAAAAAAAAAAAAAAACCCAAAACATTAGATATTGTCTCTTCTTTTCAGGGCCTTCATTTAATGGGATGATAACAAATCCTCTATAATCTGGGGATCTTGTCACCAGTATCGTTTGTTTCTTTGTTTTTGTTTGATTTTATTTTCTTTAAGAAAAAGATATGCAAACAACTCAATTCTGATTTTATGGCTCTATTTCTGGATATAACAATAGTTTTAAATTTCATGTACAGTAATTTCTTATACCCCAGTCAGTCACTGGCATCCATACCAATTCTTAAATACCATACACATTTGATAAGAATATATCAAGGATTAGAACTAACTTAAATGTTTAGCACAGTATATAGCACATGGTAGGTATCCCATAAATAGTTCAGTTAATTTCAAACTCAATATCACAATGGACTTATATCACAAACACACTTTTAAAAAGCTGTAGTTATGGCTGAAGGAAGGAAAGATGAATTCAAAGATGATGTTCCTAGATATTAATGCAAACAATAAAGAAAACTGAAAATTCCTTAATTCATGTTAAAACAAATTGTGGGGTGAAAAAACAAAGAATTTAAAGATGTGGGTGCGGGCTTCCCTGGTGGAATGGTGGTTGAGAGTCCGCCTGCCGATGCAGGGGATGCGGGTTCATGCCCTGGTCCGGGAAGATCCCACATGCCGCAGAGCAGCTGGGCCCTTGAGCCATGGCTGCTGGGCCTGCACGTCCGTAGCCTGTGCTCCGCAACGGGAGAGGCCACAGCAGTGAGAGGCTGGCGTACCACAAAAAAAGATGTGGGTGCCAGTGTCAGGTAGGAAATCTTTAATCAAAAGCATAGATATTAAGTTAAGAAGCTTTTTTATATTTGGAGAATTTTTTTAGAAGAAATAGAAAATAAAGATAAATAGGACAAAACGGCCATAGGAAATAAAATAGTGTGGGTTTTGTAAGTACAGGGGTCTAAATGGATTACGAAGAAATTTTAAATATATATTCTAGATGGTAATTGAGGTGGAGACCATATATATATATAAATATAAATATATATAAATATATATAAATATAAATATATATAAATATATATATAAATATATATAAATATATATATATATATATATACATAAAACATGCTGAAAAGAACAGAGAGAAAGAGAGAGACCCATGCAGCTAATCGGAAGGAGTAAGCAATTTAACCATTGAGCACAGTGATGACATTCCAAGAAACACAATCCATCAAGGAATCCTATTATATCCTTTCTTTTACATGTTATTTCTCTGTATTAACCAAACACCAACTAACGTTGAAAATGATAACACAGAAGGAAAAGGAAAAATAGGAAAACTTACAGATCCTTTTCCCTTCTGTCCTTCCTTACTCACCAAGTTGAAGATAGAATGTTATTAAGAAGTGAAATAAAAGTCGAGTTCGGTTTGTGCAGCATTTCTATTGTTCTATTCAGAACAAAATACATATGCCCATGTGAACCGCTAAATGCAAATTGTATAATTTTGGTGACTCTGGATATGAGTTAATTTTTCTTACTTTTGCATTTAAGACTAGCATCACACAAGATAAACAGAGGATAAACATTAAAAGTTGCAATAAAATTTCGGACTTCCCTGGTGGTGCAGCGGTTAAGAATCCGCCTGCCAATGCAGGGGACACGAGTTCGATCCCTGGTCTGGGAAGATCCTACATGCCGCAGAGCAATAAAGCCTGTGCACCCCAACTATTGAGCCTGCGCTCTAGAGCCCACAACTACTGAGCCCACATGCCACAATTACTGAAGCCCGCACGCCTAGAGCCAGTGCTCCGCAACAAGAGAAGCCACCGTGATGAGAAGCCCACGCACCACAATGAAGAGTAGCCCTCGCTCGCCGCAACTAGAGAAAGCCCGCGCGCAGCAACGAAGACCCAACGTAGGCAAACATAAATAAATTAAATAAACTTATTTTAAAAAGTTAAACTAAAATTTAAAATGTTAATTTTTCTTAACTTAGAACAACATTAAATAGGAAATATAACAAAACCCTGACAAATCAAAAGAAAAACTGCAGGAGAAAAGAAACAGCTTTTATAAATTTAATTTTAATACTGTTAACGGCAATTTTTTTTTTTGCTTTTTGAAAAAGTGGCCTCATATTTTCATTTTGCACCAGACCTGTAAGTTTGCCTACTCAAAGCCTACCCAGTAGAAGTGATGTCTGTTGCATTATGTCAGAATCTCCATCTTGCTTCTCAATCACAGACTGCAGCTTCTTTATATTTTCCAATAAAAGCCTATGCAGCTCTCACTACTCGGACTGCAGGGGCGACCTTACTCGACCTTACTTGTTTAGCTTGAAACATGGCACAAAGTTATCTGTCTTTGGTATAAGCAGAGCATTTATAAGAGCTCATGGAATATGTTCATTTTTAGAGCTCACAATTTGTGGAGCAACACTTAAAATCAAATATAAGAGAGAAAACCCAGGAAAGTTGGAGACATAACCATTTGTTATTGTTATATCTTATTTTGTGACAGGGAAAACTGGGGGTGGGGAACATGAAAGCTCTTTTCTATTATAACAAGACCAAACTGAGAGTAGCTACCTACCACCAAGTGCTTGCTGTATGCTAGACTTTCTTCCAGGTACTTCATCAACTGCATTTCATTTCTTCCTTGAAACAATTGTTTTAAGATAGGTTTTTAAATCCCATTTTATAGATGAGAGAGAGGCATGGAGAAGTAGAAGGTCACACAACCCATAAAATCTGGAGCCAGTTATTAAACTTAGAGCTGCCTGAATCCCAAACCCTAGCTCCTAATCTCTACCCCATTTGTTTAGAAGAGCTCAAGAAGCTAAATTAAGAACAATGAGTAGAAACTGTTGGGAGAAAGATTTGTACTCAAGACCAGAGAATGACTCATGTTTAAAGCTCATGCCTGGGAATCAACACTTAAAACCTGGATCAAATCCATAGGAGAAAACCCAGAGAAGTAGATGACATAGCCATTTTTTGCTTGAGAAACCACTAAAAGACCACAGAAGGACCAAAGCTCTCTTAAAGCTGTAAATGGAATGCATTGTCTTTCCAGTTTATGGGCTCACTGCCACTAATAATATTAGAACAAGACATAATTGCACTGTACAAGAATGTTTGTTAGAAATGGTGATGTAGTTTAGAGACTAAAATCAGGGGTGATTGCAGACAGTGAACTTGAGGTTGACTTCTATTTCATCACTAAATAACTGTGAGACTTTAGGAAGTCACTTAACTTCTCCAAATATAGGTTCCCTCATCTGTAAAATAGGAATCATAATAATACCACATGGGTTATTGTGAAGATTGATTGAGACCATGTCTGAAGCACCTCGCTCAGTGCCTTGCATAGAAAGTAAACACTCAGTGAGTCTATACTTTCTCCTCCTATTACACTTAGTCATTTATTTTCCCCTCTTATATTTCCACTTTTTCACTGAATATTTAGAAGAAAACCAAGAAAAGCTCTGTGGTAAGCAGAATTCTAAGAAAGTCTCCAAAATTTCCACTACTGGTATATGCATCCAATACAATTCCCCACCTTGACTGTGGGTGGGCCTTACCCAATCAAGTGAGAGCCTTTAAAAGAGGGTTTAGAAATAAGAGAAAGAAGTCAGAGATTCAAAGCAACAGAGACATTCTCCTGCTGGCCTTGACCAAGCAAACAGCAATGTTTTAGAGACAGCTGTGTGGAAGGGAATAAACAACTACATTCTAAGAACTGAGAGCAGCCCCAGTCAATAGCCAGCAAGAAAACAGGGACTTGGGTCCTACAATCAAAAGGAAATGAATTCTGCCAATAACCTGAATGGTCTTGGAAGTAAACTCTGACCCTCAAATGAGAACCTGGACATGGCCAGCTCCTTGACATTAGCCTTAGAGGACCCTGAGCAGAGAACCCAGGTGAATTATGCCTGGACTTCTGACCTACAGAAAAGTGAGATAATAAATGGGTGTTGTTTTCAGCTGCTAAGTGCATAATACAATTGTTGTGCAGTAATAGAAAGTTAACAAGCCCCCAGTAACATAACCACACACACACACACACACACACACACACACACACTTGACCGCACTCATACACACATTTTTTTCTCCTTTAAAGCACAAAAATATAAAATTTTAAAATGCACTGTGGTTTTGTTTTACTACGATAAAAGCTTAAAAGAAAGTATGTTCAAAATTTTGCTGCTGGGTTTGACAGGGGAATAGGAAAGAGGTGAGGCAATAAGCTGGGACTCCAGCACTTTTACATTTTCTTCACATAGAATCAAATGTACTTGACTCCCTACAACTCTGAGAAAGGTAATACATTTTCACTGTAACAAGGAGAAGCCTCCAAAAGTGTTTGGTGACTGCTTAAAGGTACCAACTTATCACACATTGTGGCTGAAATTGTTCTCTTAGGTTAAACCGTTGTCCCCCAAGGCCCCTATTAAAATGTAATGTGTCATACGGTGGGTGGGTAGAGAGTGAAGGCTCTCATTAAAACCTACCGCTGGGCTTCCCTGGTGGCACAGTGGTTGAGAGTCCGCCTGCCGATGCAGGGGACACGGGTTCGTGCCCCGGTCCGGGAAGATCCCACATGCCACGGAGCAGCTGGGCCCGTGAGCCATGGCCGCTGAGCCTGCGCATCCGGAGCCTGTGCTCAGCAACGGGAGAGGCTACACCAGTGAGAGGCCCGTGTACCGGAAAAAAAAAAAAAAAAAAAAAAAACCAGCTTCGAAGGGGAATAATTTCTCAATAATATTATTGCCTTATAAGAATTACACAAGACACAATAGGTCAAGTACGAAATATGACCAAATAGTTCACTGAAATAAGCTCTTGAAAATTCCAGCACATGCAACTGGGCAATGCCATGTTCAAACTTAGTTCACTATAATTTTCATAAAATAGAATGTTTGAAGTGTGCTGTTCTTTAATTCTTTTCACATGGGTTAGCCTTGCTATCTAGGGAATGTGTACCTTGAAGTCAGGGATTCTATTTTTCTTTCGAGTCATCTCCAAACTAGTATCATGCTGAGAAGAGAATAAATTGTTAGTCAATAGCTGGTGATTATTTAACCATTACCACTGAGGCCAAGGATCAAGATCGATGACTACTGCAGGTACATGTGACCCAACAACAACTTTAAATACATATATATACACACCAGGACACACATACACCCTTCAAATATAGAACTGGCCTCTGAAGAAATGTGACAAACATCTTGTGATCCTCCCTATTCGTGCAGAAAAAGAAAAAAAAAAGATTAAAAGCAGCATTTCTTCTCCCCAAGCCTCACCTTCATCCTACCTTCAAACAATGCCACATTCAATCATTCTAGTTTTGACTTAGCAGAAGAGCATTTCTCCAGGAGTGCATATGCTAGCCTGGCATAATATTTGCTTTATAAATCAGGGATTGCTGTTCAGCCTTATATACTCAAACCTTCTGGGTGACTGTGTCCCATGCTTCAGTCGAAAGTAGCTGCTGCATATCCTTTAAAGGTCATGCATCACCACACATCAGCCAGAACAGTTAGCTTCTCTAAGACAACTTATAATTTTCAGACTGAATACGATATTACTAGGAACATGCAGATCAGGATGAAGAAGCAGGATAAAGATGTGTTGGCAGGGACTTCCCTGGTGGTGCAGTGGTTAAGAATCCGGCTGCCAATGAGTTCGATCCCTGGTCTGGGAAGATCCTACATGCCGTGGAGCAACTAAGCCCGTGTGCCACAACTACTGAGCCTGCACTCTAGAGCCCGCGAGCCACAACTACTGAGCCTGCGTGCTGAAACTACTGAAGCCTGCACACTTTAGGGCCTGCGTGCCGCAACTACTGAGCCCTCAAGCTGCAACTACTGAGCCTGTGTGCTGCAACTACTGAAGCCTGCGAGCCTAAAGCCCGTGCTCTGCAACAACAGAAGCCACCGCAATGAGAAGCCCACGCACTGCAATGAAGAGTAGCCCCAGCTCGCCGCAACTGGAGAAAGCCTGCGCACAGCAACAAAGACCCAATGCAGCCAAAATAAATAAATAAATAAAAGAAGAAAAAAAAAGATGTGTTGGCAAAAATAAGGTAGGGGAACGAATTCTGGGCAGCAATATCATCCATAAACTATAAGAGAGACTTCAGAACACCATTTCAAGTGAGCTATCCTGCTTTCACCAGAATACACGTTGCTGAGTGTATTTACATGGGATAGAATTAAGTTTTTCTGGCACAGTTGAACCCATCTTGGGACTTAGATATGTAGAATTAGAAACGTATAAAGCTATTTGATTCAAGCTTCAGATAACTTAGATATAGTCATTTCTTCTGGTACCCATAAATAGGTGATTGAAGATGGTTCCACCTCAGTGTCCTTGCAGGATATAATTACACTTCTCAGAAACTAGCAACTTAGGAAGAAAGAATCAAAGCCAGAAATTTGGGGGACTACTAGAGCCTTCAGTACAGAGCCCCAAAGACAGCATAATCCTGTTACCCTCTTATCTCCAGCCTCATATTTTACTGTATTAATTCACTTTTGCTGAGTAACATATGATCCTGAATTTGTGACTTAAGCACCAATCATTTGTATCACTCAGTCTGGTGACTTAGGCCAGGTTTAGCTGGCCAGTTCTCCTGGCTCAGCTGGGTTCACCCGCATGTCTGTAATGTGCAGCCAGGTTGGCTGCAGCAGGCCTCAGCTGGAATGGTTGGCTTCGCTCCTCAGGGTCTCTTATTCTCTGGTAGCTCAGCTTGTGCTTGCTCACATAGTGGCTGGACAAGCTTCCAGGAGAGTGAGAAGTGTCAAGGCTTCTTGAGTCTCTGCTCAGAACTGGCCCATTTCTTCTGCTGCATTCTACTGGCCAAAGTAAGTCAGCAAGCCACCCCTGACTCAAGGGGTGAGTAAATAGACTCAATTTCTTTATGGGAGGAGCTGAAAAGTCATATTGTTAATGTCAAGGATCCAGGGAGGGGAATAACTGCAGCCATTTTTACAGTCTACTATCCAACCAAGATTCTAGATTATATACTTGTAGCAGTCTGAGAGAGTCAGATCCTCTCTCTTACCTCCAAGCCTTTACATAGGCAGTGCCCTCTTTTGCATCTTCATTCTTCCTTTGCTCTAATGAATTTCAATTATACATCAAGATTAGACCAATATTCCTTCTATTAGGATGACCCTGAACTCTAGATTAGGCAGGCTTCCCTCATCTGTGTTCACATAATCCTTGTATTATGCATTCTTACCAAAAATTATTGGCAGTTCTACACATAATACACGTTCAATAAATATTTATTAACCAATATTTCCAATAATTGGTAATTCATACATGATTACCTGCAATAATGAAGGGGTACATATTTTCTATGTATGAACTTGAAATTCTCTCTCTCAGACAAGCCTAAACAATGTGAGAGCTCATGAAATTAGTCTAAGAAGTCATAGCTTAAAAGAAAAAATTCAAAGCAACTGAAGTGTTCTAATAACTTCGCCAAAAGATAAAGTTGGATTTTTAATACTATCAGCTAATTCAGACACCATAACTTATACAGTGTGTTAAAAAGTAATGGGTCTGGCAATCAGTGCTGAAGGACTCCATTTGTCACCTCTCCACGAGGATTTGCTACGATTTACTGCTATCCTATATATTTTAGGCTACAATCAGTTTTTTAGCCAGGTTGGCACTTAGACTGAAGTCTAGCATTTTGCTCATTAACTTTTTCTCTGATAGACTGTCAAAAGTCCCATCTGAACTCCTATTAAATTACATCGACTTCTGCACCCTAATATAGCTACTTGGTCACTGCCACGGCAGGCTATAAATTGTCTGATGAGACCCAATTTTCCTTTTAGTGACCTAAAACACATTTCCTATTTTGTACCCCAAAGGAGCCAAATTGTCTGTTTCTTATGAAGGATTTCAAAGTTTTGTCTGTTTTAATTCAGGTGCTTATCTTCTTACCTTCTGTACCTAACACATATGGAAAACACTCTAGCATGATTATTCTACCCTCTTGCCAAATTGCTTGCCACCCAGTTACTAGTACTTTAATATCTTTAACTAGAGATGAAGAATTTATATAGAGCCATTTTTAGTCTAACTCTCAAAACAAATAAAATACACTACATCATCACACCTGATATATGGAATTTCTAGACCAGTTTTTACTATGACTTGATAAGCTTTCTCACATTAAATTTCTCATAAAGGTATACTCAGTTTGAATGAGCAATGGCAAGTTTGATGTCCCACATGCATATTTTTTCACTGCTGCTCTTTTTTCTGTATGAAATATTTCTGTTTTCAAAGTGTTTCAGGGTTAAAGATCTATGTTAGGCTGATTTTAAGATTTACCATGACTTTCTTTTTTTAACATCTTTAAGTATAATTGCTTTACATTGTTGTGTTACTTTCTGCTGTATAACAAAGTGAATCAGTTATACATATACATATGTTCCCATATCTCTTCCCTCTTGCGTCTCCCTCCCTCCCACCCTCCCTATCCCACCCCTCTAGATGATCACAAAGTACCGAACTGATCTCCCTGTGCTATGCGGCTGCTTCCCACCAAGCAATCTATTTTGCATTTGGTAGTGTGTATATGTCAATGCCACACTCTCACTTTGTCCCAGCTTACCCCTCCCCCTCCCCATGTCCTCAAGTCCATTCTCTACATCTGCGTCTTTATTCCTGTACTGCCCTTAGGTTCTTCAGAACTTTTTTTTTTTTTAGATTCCATATATATGCGTTAGTACACGGTATTTGTTTTTCTCTTTCTGACTTACTTTACTCTGTATGACAGACTCTAGGTCCATCCACCTCACTACAAATAACTCAATTTCATTTCTTTTTATGGCTGAGTAATACTCCATTGTATATATGTGCCACGTTATTTTTATGCATTCATCTGTCAATGGACACTTAGGTTGCTTCCATGTCCTGGCTATTGTAAATAATGCTGCAATGAACATTGTAGTACATGACTTTTTTGAATTATGGTTTTCTCAGGGTATATGTACAGTAGTGGGATTCCTGGGTCATATGGTAGTTCTATTTTTAGTTTTTAAAGGAACCTCCATACTGTTCTCCATAGTGGCTGTATCAATTTACATTCCCACCAACAGTGCAAGAGTGTTCCCTTTTCTCCACACCCTCTCCAGCATTTATTGTTTGTAGATTTTTTACGATGGTCATTCTGACTGGTATGAGGTGATACCTCATTGTAGTTTTGATTTGCATTTCTCTAATAATTAGTGATGTTAGCATCCTTTCATGTGTTTGTTGGCAATCTGTGTATCTCCTTTGGAGAAATGTTTATTTAGGTCTTCTGCCCATTTTTGGATTGGGTAGTTTGTTTTTTGATATTGACCTGAATGAGCTGCTTGTATAATTTGGAGATTAATCCTTTGTCAGTTGCTCCGTTTGCAAATATTTTCTCCCATTCTGAGGCCTGTCTTTTCGTCTTGTTCATGGTTTCCTTTGCTGTGCAAAAGCTTTTAAGTTTCATTAGGTCCCATTTGTTTATTTTTGTTTTTATTTCCATTTTCTAGGAGGTGGGTCAAAAGAGATCTTGCTGTGATTTATGTCAAAGAGTGTTCTTCCTATGTTTTCCTCTAAGAGTTTTATAGTGTCTGGTCTTACATTTAGGTCTCAAATCCATTTTGAGTTTACTTTTGTGTATGGTGTTAGGGAGTGTTCTCATTTCATTCTTTTACATGTAGCTGTCCAGTTTCCCAGCACCACTTATTGAAGAAACTGTCTTTCCTCCATTGTATATCTTTGCCTCCTTTGTCATAGATTAGTTGACCATAGGTGCATGGGTTTATCTCTGGGCTTTCTATCTTGCCCATTGATCTGTGTTTCTGTTTTTGTGCCAGTACCGTATTGTCTTGATTACTGTAGCTTTGTAGTATAGCCTGAAATCAGGGAGTCTGATTCCTCCAGCTTCGTTTTTTTCCCTCAAGACTGCTTTGGCTATTCGGGGTCTTTTGTGTCTCCATACAAGTTTTAAGATTATTTGTTCTAGTTCCGTAAAAAATGCCATTGGTAATTTGATAGGGATTCCATTGAATCTGTAGAGCGCTTTGGGTAGTATAGTCATTTTCACAATATTGATTCTTCTAACCCAAGAGCATGGTATATCTCTCCATCTGTTGGTATTATCTTTAATTTCTTTCATCAGTGTCTTATAGTTTTCTGCATACAGGTCTTTTGTCTCCCTAGGCAGGTTTATTCCTAGGTATTTTATTCTTTTTGTTGCAATGATAAATGGGAGTATTTCCTTAATTTCTCTTTCATATTATTCATCATTAGTGTATAGCAATGCAAGAGATTTCTGTGCATTAATTTTGTATCCTGCAACTTTACCAAATTCATTGATTAGCTCTAGTAGTTTTCTGGTGGCATTTTTAGGATTCTCTATGTATAGTATCATGTCATCTGCAAACAGTGACAGTTTTACTTCTTCTTTTCCAATTTGTATTCCTTTTCTTTTTCTTCTCTGATTGCCGTGGCTAGGACTTCCAAGAATAATGAATAATATTCATTATTGAATAATAGTGAGGAGAGTGGATATCCTTGAATAATAATAATAGTGTTGAATAATGTTGAATAATAGTGAGGAGAGTGGATATCCTTGTCTTGTTCCTGATCTTAGAGGAAATGCTTTAAGTTTTTCACCATTGAGAATGATGTTTGCTGTGGGTTTGTTGTTTGTGGCCTTTATTATGTTGAGGTAGGTTCCCTCTATGCCCACTTTCTGGAGAGTTTTTATCATAAATGGGTGTTGAATTTTCTCTAAAGTTTTCTCTGAATCTATTCAGATGATCATATGGTTTTTATCCTTCAATTTGTTAATATGGTGTATCACATTGATTGATTTGCATATACTGAAGAATCCTTGCATCCCTGGGATACATCCCACTTGATCATGGTGTATGATCCTTTTAATGTGTTGTCGGATTCTGTTTGCTAGTATTTTGTTGAGGATTTTTGCATCTATATTCATCAGTGGTATTGTTCTGTAATTTTCTTTTTTTTGTAGTATCTTTGTCTGGTTTTGGTATCAGGATGATGGTGGCCTCATAGAATGAGTTTGGGAGTGTTCTTTCCTCTGCAATTTTTTGGAAGAGTTTGAGAAGGACGGGTGTTAGCTCTTCTCTAAATGATTGATAGAATTCACCTGTGAAGCCATCTGGTCCTGGACTTTTGTTTGTTGGAAGATTTTTAATCACAGTTTCAATTTCATTACTTGTGATTGGTCTGTTCTTATTTTCTATTTCTTCCTGGTTCAGTTTTAGAAGGTTATACCTTTCTAAGAATTTGTCCATTTCTTCCAGGTTGTCCATTTTATTGAAATAGAGTTGCTTGTAGTAGTCTCTTAGGATGCTTTGTATTTCTGTGGTGTCTGTTGTAACTTCTCCTTTTTCATTTCTAATTTTATTGATTTGAGTCCTCTTCCTCTCTTGATGAGTCTGGCTAATGGTTTATCAATTTTGTTTATCTTCTCAAAGAACCAGCTTTTAGTTTTCTTGATCTTTGCTACTGTTTTCTTTGTTTCTATTTCATTTATTTCTGCTCTGATCTTTATGATTTCTTTCCTTCTGCTAACTGTGGGTTTTGTTTGTTCTTATTTCTCTAGTTCCTTTAGGTGTAAGGTTAGATTTTTTATTTGAGATATTTCTTGTTTCTTGAGGTAGGCTTGTATAGCTATAAACTTCCCTCTTAGAACTGCTTTTCCTGCATCCCATAGGTTTTGGATCATTGTGTTTTCATTGTCATTTGTCTCTAGGTATTTTTTGATTTCTTCTTTGATTTCTTCAGTGATCTCTTGGTTATTTAGTAATGTATTGTTTAGCCTCAATGTGTTTCTGTTTTTTACATTTTTTTCCCTGTAATTGACTTCTAATCTCATAGTGTTGTGGTCAGAAAAGATGCTTGATACGATATCAATTTTCTTAAATTTACTGAGGCTTGATTTGTGACCCAAGATGTGATCTATCCTGGAGAATGTTCCATGCGCACTGGAGAAGAAAGTGTAATCTGCTGTTTTTGGATGGAATGTCGTATAAATATCAATTAAATCTAACTGGTCTATTGAGTCATTTAAAGCTTGTGTTTCCTTATTTACTTTCATTTTGGATGATCTGTCCATTGGTGTAAGTGAGGTGTTAAAGTCCCCCACTATTATTGTGTTACTGTCAATTTCCTCTTTTATAGCTGTTAGCAGTTGCCTTATGTATTGACGTGCTCCTATGTTGGGTGCATATATATTTATACTTGTTATATCTTCTTCTTGGATTGATCCCTTGATCATTATGTAGTGTCCTTCCTTGTCTCTTGTAACATTCTTTATTTTAAAGTCTATTTTATCTGATATGAGTATAGCTACTCCAGCTTTCTTTTGATTTCCATTTGCATGGAATATCTTTTTCCATCCCCTCACTTTCAGTCTGTATGTGTCCCTAGGTCTGAAGTGGGTCTCTTGTAGACAGCATATATATGGGTCTTGTTTTTGTATCCATTGAGCAAGCCTGTGTCTTTCGGTTCGAGCATTTAATCCATTCACGTTTAAGGTAATTATCGATATGTATGTTCCTGTTACCATTTTCTTAATTGTTTTGTGTTTGTTTTTGTAGGTCCTTTTCTTCTCTTGTGTTTCCCACTTAGAGAAGTTCCTTTAGCATCTGTTGTAGAGCTGGTTTGGTGGGCTCTTAGCTTAGCTTGAGAATTCTCTTAGCTTTTGCTTGTTTGTAAAGCTTTTGATTTCTCTGTCAAATCTGAATGAGATCCTTGCCGGGTAGAGTAATCTTGTTTGTAGGTTCTTCCCCTTCATCACTTTAAGTATATCATGCCACTCCCTTCTGGCTTGTAGAGTTTCTGCTGAGAAATCAGCTGTTAACCTTATGGGAGTTCCCTTGTATGTTATTTGTCATTTTTCCCTTGCTGCTTTCAATTAATTTTTCTTTGTCTTTAATTTTTGCCAATTTGATTACTATGTGTGTCAGCATTTTTCTCCTTGGGTTTATCCTGTATGGGACTCGCTGCACTTCCTGGAATTGGGTGGCTATTTCCTTTCCGTTAAGGAAGTTTTCGACTATAATCTCTTCAAATATTTTCTCTGGTCCTTTCTCTTTCTCTTCTCCTTCTGGGACCCCTATAATGCGAATGTTGTTGCATTTAATGTTGTCCCAGAGGTCTCTTAGGCTGTCTTCATTTCTTTTCATTCTTTTTTCTTTATTCTGTTCCACAGCAGTGAATTCCACCATTCTGTCTTCCAGGTCACTTATCCGTTCTTCTGCCTCAGTTATTCTGCTACTGATTCCTTCTAGTGTAGTTTTCATTTCAGTTATTGTATTGTTCATCTCTGTTTGTTTGTTCTTTATTTCTTCTAGGTCTTTGTTAAACATTTCTTGCATTTTCTTGATCTTTGCCTCCATTCTTTTTCCGAGGTCCTGGATCATCTTCATTATCATTATTCTGAATTCTCTTTCTGGAAGGTTGCCTATCTCCACTTCATTTAGTTGTTTTTCTGGGGTTTTATCTTGTTCATTCATCTGGTACATAGCCCTCTGCCTTTTCATCTTGTCTCTCTTTCTGTGAATGTGGTTTTTGTTCTAAAGGCTGCAGGATTATAGTTCTTCTTGCTTCTGCTGTCTGCCCTCTGGTGGATGAGGCTATCTAAGAGGCTTGTGTAAGGTTCCTCATGGGACTGACTGGTGGTGGGTAGAGCTCACTG
Organism: Hyperoodon ampullatus; assembly: GCF_949752795.1. NCBI lineage: Eukaryota > Metazoa > Chordata > Mammalia > Artiodactyla > Ziphiidae > Hyperoodon > Hyperoodon ampullatus. Next base: position 93,050,536 of record NC_136918.1, on the reverse strand, counting down.
TTGCTCCTAGATTTTTTTTAACAACTAGCTCTTTCATTCATTTGACATTTATTTTTGTCAGTGAGAAAGGTATCTGGTTTTCTTCCCTCCATAGTCTATTCTTTCACCACTTTTTAGAAATGTTATCTTAATCAGAGCAAGTCCTAAATAGTGTATCTTGATAACATATCCAAAATCCTACAACTTCTTACCACTTTCACTGTTCTCTGCAAACTAACATATACTTGCCAGAACAACTGAACTAGCCAACAATTACCTTTCATTTACTCTGTTTGGGGCACAGAGAATTACCTCTTTAAAATGTAAATCAGAATATGACTTTCATGCTCAAAATTATCCACTGATTTTGATCACACTTAGAATGAAATCCAGACTGCTTACTTACACTTCTTATAAGGCCTCATGTGATCTGGCTCCTCCCTGTTGTTTGGTATTATCTTGCTCTGTCCTAAACAAAGTAGCTTAGACCTTTAAACCAGCTATTCTTTCTAGAATGTTCATTCCAGATCTACCATGGTTTGTTCCTTCAAATAAAGTTTCTGTTTAAATGTCATTTATTCAGAGAGGTCTTCCTGACCATTCTACCTAAAATTTCCCCTTCACTTCCCAAATCTTTAATTTGACACAACAATTAACTCCAGAAATGATACAAACTGTTTGCTTTAAAAAAAACAAAGCAGCAAATAATATATTGGGATATATTATATTTGGCCTTAATGCTCCTGTTAATGCAAGTTCCATGATGGGGAGACATGTTTCTTATTTACTGCTATGTAAAATGGTACCTAGAATATATTAAGAATGTTATAATAATTATAGTAAAATAATCAGCAAATTCATTGAGCTAAAAGATGCTGAAGCCCACAAAGTTATCAGATTGTGGGGATGAATCAATATCCCTAACCAACATAAGTTTAATTGGGAAAAAAAATCTATAGATTCATCCTAATGAAGTATTTTTCTCCTGTTATTCTTTCAAACCTTAGAAGCAGCTGTAATATTTTTATTGTTTCATTAAGATTGTGATTATATAAGAAGAATATGGGTAATTTAGGTCATTGCCTATTCATGGCAAAAATACATATTTATATGTATATTAAAAAACTTTGAAAAGTGAGGCTTAGCTCTAAAGGAGTATATCTGCAAGTCAAGCCATACTCCCTATATAAGCACTCACATATATTCACACACATACACATACTGACTATAAAGAACACTGAAGACAAGTTTTCTTTGTACTGAAATCAAAAGTTAATCTGCAACAGTTTTTCTGAAAGAAAGGTAGAAAGAAAGAAAGAAAGAGAAAGAAATAACAAGAAAGAAAGAAAGAAAGAGAAAGAAAGAATGAATGAAAGAGGGAGGGAGGGAGAGAGGGAGGGAGGGAGGGAGGGAGGAAGGAAGGAAGGAAGGAAGGGAGGAAGGAAGGAAGGAAGGAAGGAAGGAAGGAAGGAAGGAAGGGCAGGCAAAGTTTGATGTTGGGTCCATGAAATTTTTCACATTACCCTGTACATCTACTTTCCTATATGCCTGAAATATTTTATTAGAAATAGAAATAAGATGAGAACTTTTAGGACAATTAATAAAGTATGTATAACTTTTATGTCCTAGCTTTCCACAGGATGAAAGACTTGGGTTATATGTTAGAAACTTGTCAGTTTCTTAAGGCCAATACCTGAAAAATTCAGACTAGCCAGATCAGATTTGCCTGTAATTAGTCATGATACTCCAAAGATAAAAATAAAGCTCTTAAGAAATATTAGGAATAAAAATGATGACAACTCTGCCCATTTCTTCCCTTGAGAGCCAACTCCCCTCACCCATTCCAAACCACCTTCATAAGCACATGGTCCCCATTTTCCCTGTTTAAGACCAGTGTTACATCATCAGACAAATAGCATATCAGCTTCTGGAAGGACCCAACTCTAATAAAAGAACATGAGATTTTTGAGTCAGGAAGCTCAGCTTCCCCTGGCTAACTCTGTGGCTTTAGACATTTTATTTAGTGTTTCTGTGCCTCGATTCTCTCATTGATAGATTGGGGTAATTTATAAAACTATGCTTTTCACAATACAGTAAATTGTTTCCATGACCCATTATGGATTAGGGCTCACAGTTTGAAAAGCAGTGTTCTAGTCTTATGTTTCAACATTTAGCAGTTTTAATTTTTTTCTGTTATAAAAATGTTTGATAAGCATGAATATTCTTAATTAAATACACAGACAATTATAAAGGAACATGATTATGTGGAAAGTGTGGGTCTCTGGTTTCCTTATTACACATAGATATAAATAAATGCATATCAATATGGTTAAGTTTCTTAATAAGTATTACTAAAATTCTCATCAGAAAGCAATATGGCCTATTTACTCAATAAATTAGTTTTTTTGTTCATGTACCTCAGTCTCTCTTGAGTTACCAAGTATGACTCATGATCCCTAAGTCTGATTTCTGGATCATCAACATGATCGAGTTTTTGCACCTGGAAGATTAAGAATCACACCCTGAGTTTCTGCAACTCACCAACCTAAAAGCCTCCTTGTAAGTCTTCCTGATATAGCTAGCCACTTTCCACACACTCCTGGGAACTTAAACTGTCACAAGGCACCAACAGTCTGGATTGAAAGAAAACATACATAAACGTTTCTACCAACTTGGCAAGAGTTCTTACAAGACCTTAAGATTGTCAGGGTATGATTACTCTGATCATGCCTCACTTTCCCATTTATAAAAACAAGCAAAACAAATGTCAGTATGAGTCAATTGTCATAAGCACAGCAACTGGATTGGACTTCACTTACAATAAGAGAGTAGTGATTGGATCTGTGGTATGACTCAAGCCATGAAAAATTAAGGTGCGTGTGTGTGTGTGTGTGTGTGCCTTTGTGTGTGTGTGAGAGACAGAGAGAGAGAGAGAGAGAGAGAGAGGTTTTGCTTCATCCCTTATCTAACACAAATAGATAAACAGATGTTGGTAAGATTAATGAAAAGTCATTCATCAACTATTCCAACTTGCATGGAGAGAGATAATATGAAAAATATCAATTAAAAATGCCTTTTGTGGGGCTTCCCTGGTGGCGCAGTGGTTGGGAGTCTGCCTGCCGATGCAGGGGACATGGGTTCGTGCCCCAGTCTGGGAAGATCCCACATGCTGCGGAGTGGCTGGGCCCGTGAGCCATGGCCGGTGGGCCTGCGTGTCCGGAGCCTGTGCTCCGCAATGGGAGAGGCCACGTCAGTGAGAGGCCCGCATACCCGAAAAAAAAAAAAAATGCCTTTTGTGTTTCATTAGTTTAGTTTAGTTTAGTTTAGTTTAGTGCCTGATCAGATTGGGCATCACTTGAACAGCCAAGTGCAGGAAAGAACTCCACATTACTGAGCACTTCTGTATCAGGACCCCTTTACACAATTTCTCAAATTTTGTGCAAATAGCAAGTCAAACACCTGGGAAGTTGGCATTAACACACTTGTTTTGCAGATGAGGTAACTGGGACACCAACAGGTTAATTTACTTTCCTCGGATCACATAGCTAACAGTGGTGATATGACATTCAAACCTAATTCTCCTGAATTGCAAGGTCCACATTCTGTCCATCAAACAAGTATGCAAACTGACTTAAGAGAATTCAAAGTGCAGTACATAAGATAGAGAATTTTTTCTCTCACACAAGCTCCCATGATAAGATTAAGAATTAGGTTGAAATAAATGTTATTTCTAAATTCCATTTGAATGTTTCTATTTTGACTCCTGAGTGGAACATATTACCTATCCCATTGTATAATGCCTTGGTCTAGATAATTTAGAATTCTATTAAATGCTCTATTGAATAAACAATCATTTCATGTATAAAGTTTATTTTCTCTACATCTCAATTGCACTTGTGACAACTTATATTTAATTCATGTATCTTTAGTGCCTTGTCAGTTATTATGCTGCCATCAGAATATTAATATTTTTATAACAATTCCCCTAATCTAGCATTTGGCAGTGTAGTGGGTTGAATAGTGGTGCCAAAAAGATTTGTCAAAGCTCTAACCCTGGTACCTGTGAATGTGACTTTATTTGCAAATAGTGTCTTCGCAGTTGCAATTAAGTTAAAGATCTTGAGATAAGATCATCCTAGATTTAGAGTTGGCCCTCAGTCTAATGACTGGTATCTTTGTTAAAGAAAGAAAAGGAAAATTGGTTACAGAGAGAAGATGATGTGAAGGTGTAGACAAATATTGGGATTATTTATCTATAGGCCAAGGAATTCCAAGGATTGTGAGCAACCAATAGAAGCAAGGAGACAGGTGTGGAACAGACTCAAGAGACTCCAGAAGGAACCAACTCTGGTGACACCTTGATTTCAGACTTCTGGCCTCCAGAACTGTGAGAAAATAAATTTTTGTTGTTCTAAGCCACCAAGTCTGTGATAATATGTTATGGCAGCCCTAGGAAACGAATACAGGCAGATGAACATTTCCCTTTAAGACAGAAAAATACATTTATTTGAGCTAACCACCCCAATTTATTTCAAAGGTGGATCTAAAGAGATTTCTCTCTTTTCGAGTTGGTATTTCAAATTAGTAAAAGCTCTCAGCCATAAAAAAAATGACATAATGGCATTTGCAGCAACATGAATGGACCTAGAGATTATCATACTAAGTGAAGTAAGTCAGACAGAGAAAGATAAATATCATGTGATATCTAAAAAAAATGATACAAATGAACTTATTTACAAAACAGAAAACGACTCACAGACATAGAAAACAATCCTATGGTTACCAAAGGGGAAAGATGATGGGAGGGATAAATTAGGAATTTGGGATTAACAGCTACACACTACTATACATAAAATAGATAAACAACAAGGACCTACTGTATAGCACAGAGAACTATATTCAATATCTTGTAATAATCTATAATGGAAAAGAATCTAAAAAATTATATATATATATATATATATATATATAACTGAATCACTTCGCTGTTAAGTTTCACTTCACCTGAAACTAACACATTGTAAATCAACTATACTTCAATTAAAAAAGAAAAAAAAGCAGCAGTTATCAGAATAAACCTTAATCCAAAACTGGATAAGAATGCAGAATCTATCTTTGGTCATCGAGGTTAATCAGAATGTTCCCTAATGTATATCAGGTGGTATTTTACAAAATGGGATGGGGAAAGAGGGGAGGATAATGGCAACTGGAGTTATGAGACTCTAAACTATTGTATGATGGTGTTAAATTTAAGGACCCAAGAATTGTCTGGCCTGATCTTTTTTTCACCTTCTAGACTCCATTATTTGTCTCTTTATATACCATAAAACCCACAAACAGCAATGAACTGTTGGGTAATTTAAATGCCTTTATAAAGTGTTATGTGTAGAATTTAGTAAATTTTCTTCTTATCTCTTTCCTCTGTGAGCTTCCATATATAATATAAAGCTAAATTTCCTAAAATTCAGATCTAATAAAGACACTGGCCTCTTTTAAACTATTCAGGTTTTCCTATTTATTTCAAACTCTTTAGGGGAGTAGCTAAGTATGTAGAATCTGAAATCAAAAACAGTAAGTTTGAATCACAACGCTGCACTTACCAACAGATTCAATCCCTTTAAAACTCAATATCTTCATCTGAAAACTGGGAGAATCCTAATAGTACCTCCTGAAAAGGGCTGTAGTTTTAATCAACATAGAAAACATGTTAACTGCTTAGCCTAAGCACTTGCATAATCAGTTCTCCATAAGTGGTGGTAATTTTTAACTACTGTTGTTACTATTACACATCCTTTACAATCTTGTCTCATAACATCTTTACAACTAAACTTATTACTCGTGCTCATCTGCCATTTTCAAAACAGCTTCACACTTCTTTGGTTTGTATGTTGCCTTTGTCTAAAATTTCCTTCCTCACAACTTTCACACCTTTCTTTAGGTAAACTCCTGACATATTTTTCAAGGATCCAATCCAGCTATCACCTCTTCTAGGAAAACGTGACTAGGTAGAGTTCCAGTCTCCCTGACTGTGCTGGCATAGCCCTTGGAAGTATTCCTCTCTTAGCACTTCTCATGCTGTATCATAGACATGTAGTGGAGTCTGTCCTTCCCAATATTATAGAGTCTGTCCTTCCTGCCAAACTAAAGCAAGAACTTTTTTCTAACATCTTTATTGGAGTATAATTGCTTTACAATGTTGTGTTAGTTTTTGCTTTAAAACAAAGTGAATCAGTTATACATATACATGTATCCCCATATCTCTTCCCTCTTGCATCTCCCTCCCTCCCACCCTCCCTATCCCACCCCTCTAGGTGATTACAAAGCACCGAGCTGATCTCCCTGTGCTATACAGCTGCTTCCCACTCACTAGCTACTGGTTTTACATTTGATAGTGTATATATGTCCATGCCACTCTCTCACTTTGTCCTAGCTTACCCTTCCCCCTCCCCGTGTCCTCAAGTCTATTCTCTAGTAGGTCTGCATCTTTATTCCCGTCCTGCCCCAGGTCCTTCATGACCTTTTTTTTTTTTTTTACATTCCATATACATGTGTTAGCATACAATATTTGTTTTTCTCTTTCTGACTTACTTCACTCTGTATGACAGACTCTAGGTCCATCCACCTCACTACAAATAACTCAATTTCGTTTCTTTTTATGGCTAAGTAATATTCCATTGTATATATGTGCCACATCTTCTTTATCCATTCATCTCCTGATGGACACCTTAGGTTGCTTCCATGTCCTGGCTATTGTAAATAGAGCTGCAATGAACATTGTGGTACACGACTCTTTTTGAATTATGGTTTTCTCAGGGTATATGCCCAGTAGTGGGATTGCTGGGTCGTATGGTAGTTCTATTTTTAGTTTTTTAAGGAACCCCCATACTGTTCTCCAAAGTGGCTGTATCAATTTACATTCCCACCAACAGTGCAAAAGGGTTCCCTTTTCTTCACACCCTCTCCAGCATTTATTGCCTGTAGATTTTTTGATGATGGCCATTCTGACCGGTATGAGATGATATCTCATTGTAGTTTTGATTTGCATTTCTCTAATGATTAGTGATGTTGAGCATTCTTTCATGTGTTTGTTGGCAGTCTGTATATCTTCTTTGCAGAAATGTCTATTTAGGTCTTCTGCCCATTTTTGGATTGGGTTGTTTTTTTGATATTGAGCTGCATGAGCTGCTTGTAAATTTTGGAGATTAATCCTTTATCAGTTCCTTCATTTGTAAATATTTTCTCCCATTCTGAGGGTTGTCTTTTGGTCTTGTTTATGGTTTCCTTTGCTGTGCAAAAGCTTTTAAGTTTCATTAGGTCCCATTTGTTTGTTTTTGTTTTTAGTTCCATTTCTCTAGGAGGTGGATCAAAAAGGATCTTGCTGTGATTTATGTCATAGAGTGTTCTGCCTGTGTTTTCTTCTAAGAGTTTGATAGTATCTGGCCTTACATTTAGGTCTTTAATCCATTTTGAGTTTATTTTTGAATACGGTGTTAGGGAGTGTTCTAATTTCATTCTTTTACATGTAGCTGTCCAGTTTTCCCAGCACCACTTATTGAACAGGCTGTCTTTTCTCCATTGTATATTCTTGCCTCCTTTATCAAAGATAAGGTGACCATATGTGTGTGGATTTATCTCTGGGCTTTCTATCCTGTTCCATTGATCTATCCTGTTTTTGTGCTAGTACCATACTGTCTTGATTATTGCAGCTTTATAGTACAGTCTGAAGTCAGAGAGCCTGATTCCTCCAGCTCTGTTTTTCTTTCTCAAGACTGCTTTGGCTATTCGGGGTCTTTTGTGTTTCCATACAAATTGTGAAATATTTTGTTCTAGTTCTGTGAAAAATGCCAGTGGTAGTTTGATAGGGATTGCATTGAATCTGTAGATTGTAAAGCAAGAACTTTATCATTTACAATACTTGCATTGTTTCCTAGCACATTGGGTAGTAAGTAAGCATTTAGTTAGTGAAAGTAAATTAACCAAATTGTGCAATTCTAAAGTTCATTATCATACTAGTTTTTGCCCCAGTAATGGAGAAGTAGCTTGTATCAGACTAATCCTCCCACTAAGAATAACTATAAACTCTGAACCAAACTTTTAAAAGACAACAACTAATTGAAAGCACTAGGGAATGCCCAAAGGCAGGCTAGAATTGGAAGTGATTCCATCAAGAAAGAAGGAAATTACACTGAGTAAAGAGCTATGTTTACATGTTTCCCTCCCCCCCACCCCCCACCCCCCCGCCGGGGCATTTCCCTGTCTGTATGGCTGGTGCAGTTTGAACTCAAGCAAAAAGCCAAAGTCTTATTGGTTTGAAATCTCAGAGGATGACATTTGGGGCTGCTAGTACAGCTGGAAATTTGAAGGGAAAAGTGCCAGAAAGGAGGTAGGCACAGAGAGAAAAGCTCTGAAATCTCAAGCACTGGCTTAACCTCTAAATTACATAAATATAGGACAGACTCCCAAAATCCAGCAGCAGGGGATATTTGTAAAGCTGAAAAAACTGAGCAGATATTTCAGCTAATGTCCATAACAAAGGAGACAGAGTCTGAAGTTTTAATTTTGTTGTGTTAGAAGGCCTTGCTGAGCAGCTTGGGCATTCCATTAAAGCCCCCTGACAGGGACTTCCCTGGTGGCGCAGTGGTTAAGAATCCACGTGCCAATCCAGGGGACATGGGTTCGATCCCTGTTCCAGGAAGATCCCGCATGCCGCGGAGCAACTAACCCATGTGCCACAACTACTGAGCCTACGCTCTAGAACCTGCATGCCACAACTACTGAAGCCTGCATGCCTAGAGCCTGTGCTCCGCAACAAGAGAAGCCACCGCAATGAAGAGTAGCCCCCACTTGCCACAGCTAGAGAAAGCCCGCACACAGCAACAAAGACCAAATGAAGTCAAAAATAAATAAATTAATTAAAAAAACAAAACAAAACAAAAAAACCGAGGACAGTTAAGCCTTAAGAGAAAAGATATCAGGCCAGGGCTAAACATAACCTTAAGACTAAGAGCAAAATCAGAACAAGCCATCCTTCCATATGAAATTATTCATATGAAACCAATCCCTCACATGTTCAGGATAATAGACCTTTAACTTAACTGCCTGCTACAGCAAAATCAACACTATTCAGAGGAAGATAATAGGACATACAGTATATATATTATATTATCCACATTGCCCAGTATACAATGAAATATTTCTAGACATACAAAGAAACAGGAAAATGTGATCCATAGTCCATGGAAAACTAAATCAATCAAAATAGACCCACAAATGAAAGCAAGCTGCTATGGATTTCACTTATGGGTAAATTTCTATTTGAATACAAGGAATATTATCAGAGATAAAGAATGGTACTTTCTAATAACAAAAGGGTCAATCCCATCAGAAAACCATAACAATCCTAAATGGGTATGCACCTAATCAAAGAGCTTCAAGATATCTATAACAAAAACTGGTAGAACTAAAAGGAGAAAAAAAAAAAAAAAAACACCTACAATCTAATGAGATATTTTAACACTCTTTCTTAGTAATTGACAAAATAACTATTTTAAAATATCAATAAAAATATAGAATATTTGAATAATGCCATCAACTGTCTTGATCTAATTTATATTTAGAGAACATTATACCCAACATCTGCAGAATATGTATTCTTTTCATGTGTGGATGGAACAGGTGTCAAAATAAACAAAATGCTTAACTACATGTCTTTATGCAGCTCAAAAGAATAAACTTTACAGAGTATGTATTGTGATGGCAAGTGAATTAAATCAAAAGTCAATAACCATAAGTTATCTGGAAAAGCTCCAAATATTTAGAAATTAAACAACATACTCTAAATAGCCATAGGTTAAAAAAGCAATACCAAGATAAATTAGAAAGTATTTTGAATGAAATGCAGTTAAAATAAAATATCAAAGTATGTAGGATGTAATTAAATAAATATCAAAGTATGTAGGATACAATTAAAGCAGTACAGATATTTAAAGTTACACTGTTAAAGGCTAATATAAGAAGAAAAGTTTAAACCAAAATCCATTATTATAATTACTATCTTGTAAACATGTTCAACAAATTTTCCTCCTGCTTCAATAATACTCTCCATGATAAACCCTGTCTAACTGAATCCAGAGTCCTAAGATTCCTAGTCTCTTCATAGAGAAATCTCACTTTCAAGCATAACACTCTCCTGACAGTCATACTCAAAAAATCCTACAGGATTGAGGCAACATAGAAATTGATCCAAAAAGTTATATTGATCCAAAAAGTTATAGGACCACTCATCTGCACCCATTCCTTTCTTTTCCTCCATACCACGCACACATAATCTTACATGTGTGCACACACGCAAACACACTCACATACATTTTACAATGTAACAAAGAATAAAATCATTTTTGCTGTTGTTATGTTTAATAATGAAAGTCCTTATCATGGCTGATGTTTCTTGTCTCATATTAGAATATTTCTTTATCACTTGCAATTGGAAAGCCCTATTTTCTTCTACTTCTTGTGTGATAGGTACAGGGAAATGGATTTTAGTATTTCAGTTAGGGATTCTGTTATTACTTCCTTCTAAAAAAATGTACCAGATAACAGAAATATAATCATACATTTAGTCTCAGGCTTTTAAGCATATCTTACTTAGATTTTCTTATATTCACAATTGCAAACTGAATTCACTAAGTTCACAACAGCATATCAAAGGAATTTATAACTCAATTACCAATTAGCCAGGAATATCGGAGACAGTGGGAGAAAATATTCATTTATTTCAGACCTCCCCATTTACAAACAGAATCCATATTTTTAAATTTAAACAAACATTTAAAAAAGTGGATTGGTTGAGTTACCTATAAAGACAGTTTTATCTTTGGAACAAGAAGAAAAATTCTAACTCATTCATGTCTGGGGAGTCATGACTTATGTTTTCTAAATTTATGAAGAAAGTATTTCAGTGTTTAAGGGCAAAATAGTCTTATGAATTTAAACTTTTATAAATATACTTTTCCTTTGTCATTCTACAGTTTTGCTGTAAGACAGTCCACTCTATAAAACTGTGTTTGAGAATGACTTACTTTATCATCACAGAGCAATAAAAATTTAATTTGTAAAACGACCAGCCGTTTGTTTCATTAAGATGTGTGTTATTTCAATCTGTTAGCTTCTTAGTTGGAAGTAGTATTTTAAAGTATTCAGGATTGCATATTCTTTATTGTCTTATATGTGCATCTCTGGGCTTGGGGTTCTGATAGATGAAATTGTTGTTCTGTAACAAATTAACTACATTTTCTTTGTTATTTCGTTCTTATTTCCATTCTCTCTGTCAACTGTCATCTATTTTTCCAGGTTCTTAATATTTGTCCTCCAACTTCAATTTCACCAGTATCTACAAACTATTGGTCCAACTATTTCTGCTCTCTTGCTCCCCTCAATGTTCTTATTTTCTTCCTTACTCAGCTACAGGCCAGTGATCTATCATGAAAGTCATACTTTTGAATTTACCTATCACGCCCCCCAGTTCCCTCTATCTTCTCTGAATATACCTGAAAAAACAAGTTAAACCCCAAATCCAATCTATTCCATGACAGGACCCCATCATATGAATACAAATGGAGAAAACAGAATCTTATTGCCTAGACTCACTTTATATTCTTGAACCCAGACTGCAAGTGGGCACTTAGCACTACCAAGCCATTGTTCTACATTTCACCAGTAAATTTGTTTTCTCAGTCTTCAACATAACAATGTAATATCAAACCTCCAAAAGAGTTTTCTTTCTTTTTCAGCCTATGACTCCAATCCTTACTCACTGAGAAAAAACAATTAGATAAATACAATCTCATTTTCCATCTTTTTCTGTATTCATATAATTTTTTTCCTTCTATTTCATAAAATAATTGTTCCTGCTCCTTTATAATATTAATTCCTGCACTTGGACACTAGATCCTATCACCTCTCATTTGCTCAAGGAATTTGTCTCCTCTCTCTTCTGAATTATCAATGTACTCTTTGAGCTTATATCCTCGTTCAGTTATCACCCCAACATGTTTTTCTTTGTTTCAGAGGCCTATTTTTGAAAATATTTTCTATACACTAAGTAGTAAGTCCATCTATATCTACCATTTACTCTTCGAACTACTCTGATTTGGCTTTCTTCCTCACTTCCCCACTGAAATTACTTTAATGATCGCTAAATACTTCCATATTGTCCAATCCAATGGAAACATGTTATCATTTTTCATTTCTGTCAAAGGCAGTTGATGTAGTTCCCTCTCTTTAGGCTTAAGACTTCATAACCATCTAACTTTTCCTTGCGGCCCTTTAGCTTTTTACTGTATAAAATATCCCTACACAAAATACGGGAGCACTCCAGGGATTGGTTTTGTACCCTATTCTCTTCTCTAGCAATATTATCTTCCTGGGTGAGTATATTTCCATGGATTTAAATAGCTAGCTAGCTAGCTACATAAATAAATAAATAGATAGATAGATAGATAGCACTGAATACTATGACTCCAAACTTTATACCTCTGTTTTGTTCCCCTCAGCACCACACTAATACGTTCATTTGTCTGTTTGACCTTTCTACTGTGATTTCTAATAGGCATTGTTGGCTTCTTAGAGAAGTCAGTCTATCTAAAATTCTTTCTATCCTATCACCCTATTTTATTTACTAAAAGGTGCTTATCACAGTTTGAAATAAGTTTATTTATTTATTTATTTTCTTTATTTGCTTACTGTCCTGTTCCCTTAATGGAATACAGTCTCCTTGATGGCAAGGTTTTTGTCCATCATGTTTGCTTCTGTATCCCTAGCACCTAGGATAGTACTCAGCATATGGAAGGAACTCAGAAATACTTGCTCAAGGACACTTAGATAACACAGTTATGAGTTGAATTCTAGTATTCATCAATTCATCTATTCTAGTCAGAGTTCTATTGATTCATTAAACTGGAACATTTATAATATATCGAAATAACCTAAGGTTACAACTCACCTGTATGTGTAACATTGCAGCATTTATCAGTATATGCCATTGGTTACTAACTCCTGTCTTTCCACATGTGATGTGGTAGCATGGGTTATTTTTAAGCAAAGTATAGATGGTTTTTACACTGTTTCTTGATATTTATTTAGGCTACATTGCTTTGGTTTGTTTGCCTAGATAATTATATTTTGTAAATTTTTAGCCTCTATTTTCACAGTGAAAGTAATTCTTTTTCATTTGTATGTTTCAAACTAAGAGTTTGAATGGGATTGGATTGAATATCAGTCAAGGTGACTGAGGTGAAAATTAACTTCTGCAAACACTTTTTGAAAATTTATTTTATATTGGAGTATAGTTGATTAACAATGTTGTGTTATATTCAGGTGTACAGCAAAGCAATTCAGTTATATGTATACATGTATCTATTCTTTTTCAAATTCTTTTCCCATTTAGGTTATACAGAATATTGAGCAGAGTCCCCTGTGCTATACAATAGGTCCTTGTTGGTTATCTATTTTAAATATAGTAGTGTGTACATGTCAATCCCAAACTCCCAGTCTATTCATCCCCCCCCTTCCCCCCTGGTAACCATAAAATCATTCTCTAAGTCTGTGAGTCTGCTTCTGTTTTGTTCATTTGTATCTTTTTTTTAGATTCCGCATATAAGCAATATCATATGATATTTGTCTTTCTCTGTCTGACTTACTTCACTTAGTATGATAATCTCCAGGTCTATCCATGTTGCTGAACATGACATTATTTCATTCTTTCTAACGGCTGAGTAATATTCCATTGTGTATATGTACCACATCTTCTTCATTTTTTTTTTTTTGTGGTACGTGGGCCTCTCACTGTTATGGCCTCTCCCGTTGTGGAGCACAGGCTCCGGATGTGCAGGCTCAGTGGCCATGGCTCACAGGCCCAGCCGCTCCACGGCATGTGGAATCTTCCCAGACCGGGGCATGAACCCGTGTCCCCTGCATCGGCAGGCGGACTCTCAACCACTGCGCCACCAGGGAAGCCCTATACTGCATCTCCTTTATCCATTCATCTGTTGATGGACATTTAGGTTTCTTCCATCTCTTGGCTATTGTAAACAGCGCTGCAATGAACACTGGTATGCATGTACCCTTTTGAACCATGTTTTTCTCCAGATATATGCCCAGGAGTGGGATTGCTGGATCATATGGTAGCTCTATTTTTAGTTTTTTTAGGAACCTCCATACTGTTCTCCATAGTGGCTGTACTAATTTACATTCCTACCAACAGTGTAGGAGGGTTCCCTTTTCTCCAAACCCTCTCCAGCATTTACTATTTGTAGATTTTTTGTTAATGGTCATTCTAACTGGTATGAGGTGGTACTCACTCTAGTTTTGATTTGCATTTCTCTAATAATTAGTGATGTTGAGCATCTTTTCATTTGTCTCTTGGCCATCTGTATGTCTTCTTTGGAGAAATGTCTATTTAGGTCTTCTGACCATTTTTTGATTGGGTTATTTGTTTTTTTGATATTAAGCCACATGATCTGTTTGTAAATTTTGGAGACTAATTGTCGGTCACATCGTTTGCAAATATTTTCTCCGTTCTGTGGGTTGTCTTTTCATTTTGCTTATGGTTTCCTTTTCTGTGCAAAAGCTTTTGAGTTTAATTAGGTCCCATTTGTTTATTTTTGTTTTTATTTCCATATTTTATTTTCTACATTAAGACCATACATGAAGACTGCATGACAAATAAATTAAGAGAAATTTGCCAGCAAATTCATTTCCATTTGAATACATATGATGATAGAGATTATGAACTAAACAAATGTTGCCAAGCATATTCCCACAAAGAAATATGGTTTGCAGTATGCAGAAACATACTTTTATATATTTAAAGCACCTTGTTTTATATTACAAATTTAAAAATTACAGTGCCATCAAAGATCCTAAAACACAGTTTTTTATTTAAATGTTGGGTATTTTATTGCTCTTTTAACTTTATAAACTGTATGTTCCAGTTAAAATTGATGACTTTGCTACTATTTATGAAGTTGAACAAATTAAGCACAATATAAGCAAATGTGCTAATTAAACAGGAAATAACAACTAATCCTCCCGTGCTGACAAGAGAGTAGAATTGTATTTTTCTGGTTTTGTGTTTGGTTTTATTTTTTTTCATTCACTGGCAGCCTATCTGGCATCTCACAAACAAACTACTTGGTGAATAATAATAATCTAAAAATATGTGTTTATTACTTCCAAGAACAAAATAAAAGAATATCTGAAAGTATGAGATTTAGAAACTATCAGTTCATTTATTGTTTATTTCAAATTCTATATTTTTCATTTTTGTTAAGTTCTGACTTCATGAATAGGGTCTTTAATAGTCTATGTAATTAATCCCATATTTCTAATTAGTATTAGCTTATCAAAATCTGTGAAACTAACAATTATGTACACAATCAACCTTGAAGCATTAAGAAATCACTGAACACTCACATGAAGGAGATGGCCTTGAGACTTGAAAGAATTTGGGGACATAAACGGAATAGAATACAATCCAGCTTCAATTTTTTGGTTTGTATTTCTGCTATGAACAATAAAATCTTTATTTCATTGATTTCTCCATCCATGTGGGTCAAAATGAGCAGAAAATGTAATATCTTGTACCAAATTCCATCCTATGAAAGTAGGACATAAGTATGGTGTCTGTGTATAAATAGAATAGTTTCTGAAGTGGACATATCAAGGAAACACAGATTTACCACAAAGCTAACCTTGTAATCTGACCTCTACTCATCTTTCCAGTATTATTTTTGCCTTTCTCTGCTTTCCCACTCAATGCCTTAATCTTACTGAACTAATTTTTGTACCTGAACTTCTATGTTCCTCTCTCTGCCTTCCTACAAGCAGTTACTTCTACCTGACCCACTGCACTCTCAGCACACCCCAATCGTTCCCATAACCCACCTTTTCCTGGCCCAGTTACCCCTGCTTTTAGCTCAGATGTTGTTTCCTTTTCTGTCCCACTCACTGTCCAGTCTGGGTCAGACACCCCTCCAGATACCTCCATGCCAACCTAGAAATATCTCTCTCATGGCACTAAGTACATGCTATTTTATTTAATCTTCTAGTTACTGTTTCTGTTTCTCAGAACCAGAAGGCAACGAAAATGTCTCATACATTATTTTTTCTGAGCTCCAAACTGTTATGTAACTGCCTAATGCATGGTGATAAGTACACAACAAATGATTACTTAATGAATGAGCTCACATGCATAGATGACAGCACGAGTGGTGACCAGGAAAAGGAGAGGAATAGACAATTCACCCAAGAGGAAATAAAATCAATTAAACATGCCTTGTTTACCATGCAAATCAAAGAAGTAGAAATTAGGACAAATCTGTTTTCAGTCACTTACTCAAAGAAAAATTATATTAATGGCATTATTCAATGAGAGCAATTATGAGATGAAAATGGTATAGTCATATATTACTAGTGTAATAATGTAAATTATTACATGAGTTATGTGTAAAACTATTTTTATTATGTAAAAATAATGTAAATAAGAAACTTTTTATAAAAATTACAGTAATGAGCACTGAGAAGCATAAAATAATCATGACCGTTTGGCATACTTTGGGAAGTTATCCTCAAGAAAGGAGCTAAAGGAAGTAAAAACTTTCATCTCAAGGCTCAACCCTGAGCTCCAGGCACATCTACCCAGATGCCAATTAGACAGCCTGACTAGGGCAACTGGCAGCTTTGAAATTAAACCCGTTAAACTTGGTTATAAGCCAGAATATATTCTTTCTTAGTTAACAGAACCACTATCCACTCAATTGTTACAATGCGAAACCTGGGAATCCCTCCTCTCTACTTAACTGACTCATCCAATTAAACACAAAGCCTTCTCTACTTTACCAGCTCCTCTTCTACTACCTCACTCCAGGGGTCCCTCACCTGAATTGTTTCAATCGCCTCCTCTCTTGGCCAATAGGTTTTGCATAGCACAAACCAACAGATTCTTATAAAATACAAATCTTGTCATGTCACTCTCCTTCATAAATCTTTCCAGTGTTTTCTTACTGTTATTGTATATCGCTCCTCAACTAGGCTTAAAAGGCAAACTGTTGTTCACTGCGGGGCTCTCCTTTACTTCCCATGCTATGTGCTAACCAGGTTCTCTAGTTCTTCTGGACCTTTACCTTTGATTTACTTCCTCTGCTTAGATGGGTTCTCCGTACCCCATCTCTCCTTCACCTGGCTGATTCCTACTCATCTATTATGTTTTGGCTTAGGTGTTGCTTTCTCTGGGAAGCCCTAGCAGACAATATTCCTTAGCACCATGTATTTTTCCTCTTACAGCATTTGTGACAATAAATAAATTTGTTTATTAATAATAAACTAACTTCCAAGCCTACTAGAGACCAGGAAGGCTGCTATTATTCCTATCTTGCCTGTCAATGTATTTCTTAGCGCCTAGTATACTAAGAACATAGGAAATGTTTTTAGAATAAATGAATAACGTGGTCACCAAAAAAAATAGTTTTAAAAAAGAGAGATAAGATCAACAACAAAAAAAGCAATCACAAACAATGCTGAAAATGATACCACTAAATGGATACACATATATTTTTGGTGGAAATGTGAATTGCCACAAACTTTCAGATTAAGTAACCTAGCAACGTGTACTAAAATTAAAAAAAAAAATCTCCACTTTCCTTGGAGCAGTAATCTTGGTAGTTTTGGAAATCTATCAGGCAGAAATAAAAGCTTCAGTACATAAGGATCTATGCATAGAGCATTTATGAAAGCATTGTTTATAGTGGCCAATAAAGTAAAGAATAAAAACAATAACAAAAATACTAACTCTTGAAACATGTATGTTCATCATTAAGATAAAGGTTGAATTAATATTGTACAAATAATGCAGCATCACATTATCACATCTGATAGCGTAACAGCTATCCCATATAAAAAGATATATCTACATTATTGACTTGGACGGGTGTTTCAAGACATATTGTCTAGTGAATAAGGCAAGTTTATGAGAAAAACTGGAACAATATAAAAAGCCATATAAATAAGTATACACATACCCACAAGCATACAGAAACGTATAAAAGAATTCTCAAACTGTTATCGTTAGTTACGAAAAAGAGTAGAATTTGACAGGTTAGAAAAATATTAATTTTCCTCTTATAAATTTCCATATCATTTGACTTATAATAAATTAATGGAGGGGGATATATGCATATGATTAAAATAAAAGGTGCTAAAGGGCTTCCCTGGTGGCGCAGTGGTTCAGAGTCTGCCTGCCGATGCAGGGGACACGGGTTCGTGCCCCGGTCCGGGAAGATCCCACATGCCGCGGAGCGGCTGGGCCCGTGAGCCATGGCCGCTGAGCCTGCGCGTCCAGAGCCTGTGCTCTGCAACGGGAGAGGCCACAACAGTGAGAGGCCCGCGTACCACAAAAAAAAAAAAAAAAAAAAGGTGCTAAAAATTAAAACGGTGACTATTCTTTTACAAGTATCTTGAAATGTCATGCATTTCTACAATACATATTTTGAAAGTTGGGAACATAAACAAAAGAATGATGTCTTAAATTTTTCTTTAAGTCCATCAAAACTGGATTTCTAAATCTCTTTGGTCATTTGTTTATCAATATCTCATTTCCATAGTGCTCCATATATCCCTTTGTCAGACCCAAATCTCAGTCCTCCTAAATCCTTCCCCTGACTCCCCTGCTTTGACTTGACTGCCTGGTCCTGACCACTCTTCCTCCCCTGAAGTCTCTCTTTATTATAGGCATTTATTCTCCCACATGCATCATACCTCAGGGTACAGAGGTGGAGCCCATGGTCTTCCCCATTGCTGCTTCTACAATTTACTTCTGCTTATTCTTGTAAAAGAAGCAACAAAAAAATGAAAGAAAGAAAGAGAGAGAGAGATACTATTGATATGCCAACAACTCTAGCCCTAACCACACTTTTCACTATCAAGAATATGCAGTTATCCACCTCTATCACTTGTCTATTTCATTGAAATATTCCAAACTGAAATACTGGTGGTCTTCTCAGCCTTGATTTTCTTTTACACTAGTTTCCTTCTATCAGTAAATGGCACTTGCATCTACACAGTTGTTTATGCCTGAACTGAGGGAATCATCATTTATAACTCCCTCTCTCATCCCTCATATTTAATTTAATGCTACCTGCAAAATACATTATACATCCAACCTATTATAATAATCCATTAGATTATATTCTTCACTCACTGTCTGTTACAGAATTTTATACATATATATATATTCTTGCAATATAATTTTATAGTACCTCCCACTGGAGTAGTCAGACTTTAATCCATACCCGATGTTTTGCTTGGTCATATGATTTGCTTTAACTAATAAAATGTAGGCAGATATAATATATGCTCCATCTGAGAGAGGGGCTTTAATGTACTTGGATACTTTGGCTTAGACTTTTGCACTTCTGCCTATCTGCTTTGAAAAGAACATACCTGGGGAAGCTTCTCGTCCCATGAGAAAGAGAAGATACATGGAACAGACTTGCACCCGATGCTTGAGGCAAGCCCCTGAGCCCTCAGTCTACCCGCAGAACCATGATTGATAAAAATAAATGCTTGTGATTTCTGAGGTTATTGTTACACGGCATTACTGCAGCAAAATACTCATCTAATAAACCACCATAGTCCAGTGCTCTGCCACTTTCCAGCATTCCTCTGCAGTGATCTGCACAGAGCAGTCAGAGTGGGTGTTTTAGAAATACAAATTCAATCATGCCACAACCCTTCTAAGAACCACCTATTGTACTAGAATATAATCTACCTCTATAAGGTCCTGATGATCTATTAACAGGGATACATTTTAGAAAGGAAGCACTCAATTTCAAACATAGGAAATGGTCATGTTTATTTTGTTTCCTTAACTATGCAGAACTCTTTACGTGTTAGGCCTCTAGTGAAAGCTGAAGCTCTGCCTGGATCTTTGTCTCTTGTCCCTCATGGTCTGGCTTATGCTTAATTATCTACCAGGATTCAGCTCCAATTCCATCTCAGATATTAATTTTGTCCTATAAGATTATTTTCCTTCATATCACTTGTCACAATTTGAAACTACATATACATATTTATTCATATATCTGCTTTATTTTTCTTCTAAAAGACTGGAAGCTTCTTAGAGGTATAGCCTTTATTTAAATTAATACCAAAGGTATTAATTTAAATAATATCTGAAAGATGAGCTTGAATGACTTTTTATTTCTCTAGTGGTTAGACCAAGGAAAGGAATGACTGACAAATATCTAAAGGGGAGGAAAAGAAGAGACATTTAATGTGTTAAAATATTGAAATCTAAGTAAAAGAGATACATTATTTCAATACGGATAGTTAAAAATTAAATGGAAAATAAACTTAAAAGGTTTTGTACAGCAAAGGAAACCATCAACACAATGAAAAAATAACCTACTGAATGGGAGAAAATATTTGCAAATGATATGACCAATAAAGGATTAATATCCAACTTATTCAAATAGCTCAAACAACTCAACAGCAAAAAAACAAACAACCTTATTAAAAAATAGGCAGAACTGAATAGACATTTTTCCAAAGAGGAAATGCAGATGGGCAACAAGCACAAGAAAAGCTGCTCAACGTTGCTAATCATCGGGGAAATGCAAATCAAAACCACACTGAGACATCACCTCACACCTATCTGAATGGCTATCATCAAAAAGATCACAGATAACAAATGTTAGAGAGGATGTGAAGGAAAGGCAACCCTTGTACAATGTTGGTGGGAATGTAAATTGGTACAGTCTCCATGAAAAAGAGTATGGCAGTTTCTCAAAAAACTAAAAATAGAACTACTATATGAATCAGCAATTCCACTCTTGGATATATATCTAAAAAAACCAAAAACACTAATTCAAAAATATACATGCACCCCAATGTTCATAGCAGCATTATTTATAATTGCCAAAATATGGAAGCAACCTGTGTCCATCAACAGATGAATGGATAAAGAAGATGTAGTGTATATATATATATGTATATATATATAATGTATATACTATATATATATATACACACACTATATATATATATATACATATATATAGTATATATATATACGGAATACTACTCAGCCATAAAAAAGAATGGAATTTTGCCATTTGCAGCAACATGGATGGACTTGAATGGTATTATGCTAAGTGAAATAAGTCAGACAGAGAAAGACAAATACTGTATGATATCACGTATATGTGGAATCTAAAAATTACAATGAACTAGTGAATAAAACAAAAGAAGCAGACTCACAGATATAGAGAATAAGCTAGTGGTTACCAGTGGGGAGATGGAAAGGGGAGGAGCAACACAGTGGTAGTATATTAAGAGGTACAAATTATTATGCATAAAATAAATAAGTTACAAGAATATACTGTACAGCACAGGGAATACACCCAATATTTTATAATAGCTATAAATGGAGTCTAAACTTCAAAAATTGTGAATCACTATATCGTATACCTGTAACTTGTATAATATTGTATATCAACTATACTTCAATAAAAAAAATTTTTAGGGGGGGTTTGGTGGTGGTGAGATCAATTGGGAGATTGGGGTTGACATATATACACTAATATGTATAAAATAGATAACTAATAAGAACCTGCTGTATAAAAAATAAATAAAATAGAATTCAAAAATCCAAAAAAAAAAGATCTTATAGAGAGGACCTTCAAGATGGAGGAGTAAGACGTGGTGATCACCTTCCTCCCCACAAATACATCAGAAATACATCTACATGTGGAACAACTCCTACAGAACACCTACTGAACACTGGCAGAAGACCTCAGACTTCCCAAAAGGCAAGAAATTCCCCACCTACCTGGGTAGGGCAGAAGGAAAAACAGAGACAAAAGAATAGGGACAGGACTTGCACTTCGGGGAGGGAACTGTAAAAGTAGAAAAAAAATTTAAAGAAAATACATCTAGTGACTTTAACATACAACTTGAAAACATAAAATAGTGATCACTTAATATATTCAAGAAAGGGAGCAAGGCTTGAGTATAAGAATCTGCATTACATGATACTATGATTTCCTATCCTTGAAGTGGTGATCTTCATTCACACACTCCCTAGGGAAGCTAGCAATGGAAATACACCAGTCATGGTTTATTTGTAAGTTTATCTGGAAGTCATTCACAATTGAAGAAAATCAGCAGAGGGAATGCTCAGACCTTATTATTAAGTTCCTGACAGTTCCTAGGCTGGTAAATGTATTATCGATCTACTCCTGGTCATGTTTTTGGTTCAAATCTGGCCCATCCTATCTAAAAACTATTACTCATTCACTGTTATCTGCTCACAGCACACAGGGATGTTACTCAACCTGTTTCAAGACTGTAGGTAACTACACTGCAATCTTCTCTTTCAAGAGAAAAATTTACTGCAGAATTTATGACCAGTAAGATAGTTTCACATAGATGGCAAAATATGGTGGAAAGCACTGAATTAGGAACTAGAATAAATTTGATTCTCTTGTGTCCTATTTTCCCTGCCACTCCACACTGGGAAGGAAGGAAAGAGAGAAGGAAGGAAGGAAGGAAGGAAGGGAGGGAGGGAGGGAGGGAAAGAGGGAGAGGGAGAAAGAAGGAAGGAAGGAAGCAAGGAAGGAGAAAGAAGGGGGAGGGAGGGAGAGAGAAAATCTACTTATTATTCTTTATTTTAAAAGGCAAATAAATAAAAGAGATAATACATGTGAAAGTACTTTACACAATTTAAAGACTAGTGTTATAATACAGTGCATTACTATATGCTTAATTACTCTATCTTTGCCAAATTGTTGTCCAGACATATTAACCAAATTTAGACAACTAAAAAATATATTTTGGGAATCAATGTTTTCTGAATTTGCATGACTCTAACATGGTAGACTTAAATTTAAGCCATTTTAATAAGAGATTTGAGTCAATTTCTACTGTAAAGTGGGAATATATAAATTTTATGTAAATATATAAATTATATATATATGTAAAGTCCATATATTTTAAAGATTTCCTTCGATTTTACCTAATGTCCTTTTTCTGTTTCAGAATCCCATCCAGGATACCACACTACATTTAGTTGTCATGTCTCCTCAGGCATCTCTTGGCTTTGACAAGTTTCTCCTACTTTACTCATTTTTGATGACCTTGGCAGTTCTGAGGAGAGCTAGTGAGAGTTTTGAAGGATGCCCCTCAATCTGAGTTTGTCCATTATGTTTCTAATGATTAGACTGCAGTTACGGGTCTTGGGGAGGAAAACCACAGAGGGAAAGCTGCCATTCTCATCACATTGTATCAAGGACATGACTTAATCACTGATAGAAGGTAAGCTTTCCCACACAGCTGTGGCAATGACTATTCTGTTTCTACACTGTGAAGTTACTTTTTTAGCCCCCTTTCCATATCATCTATAACTTTTGCTTTATAAAATTTGCTGCTACAGTATTTGCACGTATATATTCCTAAGTATTAGATCTTACTGGATCTTGTAGCTTTAGCATTACAATGCTTTCAGCCTAGACTCTACACTGAGATTAAGATCACTACCTGTTATTTTCTTTACTTTGTATTTGCCTGACATACCTAGTCCATTTTTTATATTTATCCATTCCAAATCAATTTGTTTTTAGATATATTACTTTTTGACAGCAAAGAGTTGTCATGCATGATAAAAATCTTTTATCTTTTAATAGTTAAGCCCAATTATACTTACTGAAAAGGACATATGACAGTCGTTCAAATTTTATCTTATATAACAGCTAGCATGCAAAACATGTGTTGCATAATATACATCAACATTATGTAACTTAAATACAAGTGAATGTGTATATAAACAGGTATAAATTACATACGTGCATATACGCATGTGTGTGCATGTGTCTGCATGATTTGTTTTCTTTGCCTCTTTTTGAAGTTCCTCTGAAATTTTGGAATTCTTGTATTTTTGTTCTAGTGGTTAACTTTATACTTACCCTGTGACACAATACCCTTAGACCTCCCCCCTTTAGAAAACAAATGTTATCTTTTATGAAAACCAATAATGTCAGCTCTAATCCTCTTCCCTTCCATCCTTCCCTGCTCCTTTGTCATACAATTATCTATTTACTGAATGATTACTTTTGTTCCCTTAAATTTGCTAACACTTTCACTACTAGAATAGTCACTTTAAATGATATTCCTTGATCCCCAATGCTCAAAAATGAGTAATCAATGAGTTTATTCTACTTCCAGTGTTTGTTCCTCTTTCTCCCAATTTTTATTATTCATATATCATTTCTATGTCTAAGAAAATTTAAAATTTACATTCCATTTTTTTATCCTTATATTCATTTTTTTGGCTTAGATTTGCAATTAAATCTATTCAGTGCTTACTGCCAGGTTTTTTTTGTTTGTTTTTTGGGGGGTTTTTTTGCGGTATGCGGGCCTCTCACCGTTGTGGCCTCTCCCGTTGTGGAGCACAGGCTCCGGACGCGCAGGCTCAGTGGCCATGGCTCACGGGCCCAGCCGCTCCACGGCATGTGGGATCTTCCCGGACCGGGGCACGAACCCACGTCCCCTGCATCAGCAGGTGGAATCCCAACCACTGCTCCACCAGGGAAGCCCTATTGCCAGTTCTTTTCCTAAAGTACCCTTGATTTGTTGGAGGACTCAAGGAGGACTTAAGAAAACAATATTCTCAGCGTTCTTGCATAAAAATTCAGTATTTGTAGCCTTTATGTTTGAAGAACAACTTGCTTAGATGTAAAATCCCTGGCTCACATAATCTGAGACTCCTTCAGTATATAATATTTATGTTAAAAGAGATAACTGAGTCAAATACTTATTAAAAATAAATTTCACAAGCACTTTTTTAGTTCCTGTTATGTTTCAAGTACATACACCTTGACCAAGGTGTCAAGGTTATTTTTTTTTTTTTTTTTTTTTTTTTTTTTTTTTTTTTGTGGTACGCGGGCCTCTCACTGTTGTGGCCTCTCCCGTTGCGGAGCACAGGCTCCGGATGCGCAGGCTCAGCAGCCATGGCTCACGGGCCCAGCCGCTCCGCGGCATATGGGATCCTCCCAGACCGGGGCACGAACCCGTATCCCCTGCATCGGCAGGCGGACTCTCAACCACTGCGCCACCAGGGAGGCCCCAAGGTTATTTTTTACATCACTTTTGTTTTCTTTTTTTTGCCGCACCATGCGACATGTGGGATCTTAGTTCCCCAAACATGGTTCGAACCCATGCTCCCTGCATTGGATGCGCAGAGCCTTAACCACTGAACGGCCAGGGAAGTCCCCAAGGTTATTTAAAATTAAAAAAAAAATTTAAAAAAAAGAACTACCTTTGCCGACCATATAGTCTGAGAGGGGAGATAGTATGCCAGCAAACAATTACAGTAAGATCCAAGAAAAACTAATAACAGCCAAAACCCCAAAGGGTTGGGGAGCACATTTAAAACACAGATAAAGAAACAAATATCAGTACAAATAAAGTTAATATTTATACTATTTAGGAGTGAAAGCAAATAAATGAACTTTAATCACCAATTAACAGCAATGTGCAATGTTCTAATTATAATTGCTTATTTAATATATATGAATACTCTAAGTTAAAAAATGTTAGTCCAGATCGACTTCCGGGGAAGATGGCGGAAGAGTAAGACGCGGAGATCACCTTCTTCCCCACAGATACACCAGAAATACAGCTACACGTGGAACAACTCCTACAGAACACCTACTGAACGCTGGCAGAAGACCTCAGACCTCCCAAAAGGAAAGAAACTCCCCACATACCTGGGTAGGGCAAAGCGGAGAGATTCCCGCACAGAGGATCGGTGCCGACCGGCACTCACCAGCCCGAGAGGCTTGTCTGCTCGCCTGCCGGGGCGGGCGGCGCTGGAAGCTGACGCTCAGACTTCGGTCAGAGCGCAGGGAGAGGACTGGGGCTGGTGGCGAGAACTCAGCCTGAAGGGGGCTAATGCGCCACAGCTAGCCGGGAGGGAGTCCGGGAAAACTCTGGAGCTGCCGAAGAGGCAAGAGACTTTTTCTTCCCTCTTGGTTTCCTGGTGCGTGAGGAGAGGGGATTAAGAGCGCTGCTTAAAGGGGCTCCACAGACGGGCGTGAGCCGCGGCTGAAAGCGCGGAGCCCAGAGACGGGCATGGGACGCTGGGGCTGCTTCCGCCGCCGCCAAGAGGCCTGTGTGGGAGCGCAGGTCACTGTCCACGCCGCCCTTCCGGGAGCCTGTGCAGCCCGTCACTGCCGGGGTCCCGGGATCCAGAGACGGCTTCCCTGGGAGAACGCACGGTGCGCCTCAGGCTGGTGCAACGTCACGCCAGCCACTGCCGCTGCAGGCTCGCCCCGCACTCCGTGCCCCTCCCTCCCCCCCAGCCTGAGTGAGCCACAGTCCCCGAAGCGGCTGCTCCTTCGCTCCTGTCTGAGTGAAGAACAGATGCCCTCCAGGGACCTACACGCAGAGGCAGGGCCAAATCCAAAGCTGAGACCCGGGAGCTGTGAGAACAAAGAAGAGAAAGGGAAATCTCTCGCAGCAGCCTCAGAAGCAGCGGATTAAAGCTCCACAATCAACTTGATGTACCCTGCATCTGTGGAATACATGAATAGACAACAAAAAATCCCAAATTGAGGAGCCAGGAGTCAGTGCTGTGCCTCTGAGGTGGGAGAGCCAACTTCAGGACACTGGTCCACAAGACACCTCCCAGCGCCACATAATATCAAACGGCGAAAATCTTCCAGAGATCTCCATCTCAACACCAACACCCAGCTTCACTCAACGACCAGCAAGCTACAGTGCTGGACACCCTATGCCAAACAACTAGCAAGACAGGAACACAACGCCACCCATTAGCAGAGAGGCTGCCTAAAATCATAAAAAGTCCACAGACACGGCAAAACACACCACCAGACGTGGACCTGCCCACCAGAAAGACAAGATTCAGGCCCATCCACCAGAACACAGGCACTAGTCCCCTCCACCAGGAAGCCTACACAATGCACTAAACCAGCCTTAGCCACTGGGGACAGACACCAAAAACAACGGGAACTACGAACCTGCAGCCTGCAAAAAGGAGACCCCAAACACAGTAACATAAGCAAAATGAGAAGACAGAAAAACACACAGCAGGAGAAGGAGCAAGATAAAAACCCACCAGACCTAACAAATGAAGAGGTACTAGGCAGTCTATCTGAAAAAGAATTCAGAATAATGATAGTAAAGATGATCCAAGATTCTATTTCCAAGATCCAAAATCTTGGAAATAGAATAGACAAAATGCAAGAAACAGTTAACAAGGACCTAGAAGAACTAAAGATGAATCAAGCATCGATTAAAAACACAATAAATGAAATGAAAAATACTCTAGATGGCATCAATAGCAGAATAACTGAGGCAGAAGAACGGATAAGTGAGGTGGAAGATAAAATAGTGGAAATAACTGATGAAGAGCAAAATAAAGAAAAAAGAATGAAAAGAACAGAGGACAGTCTCAGAGACCTCTGGGACAACATTAAACGCACCAACATTCGAATTATAGGGGTTCCAGAAGAAGAAGAGAAAAAGAAAGGGACTGAGAAAATATTTGAAGAGATTATAGTTGAAAACTTCCCTAATATGGGAAAGGAAATAGTTAATCAAGTCCAGGAAGCACAGAGAGTCCCATACAGAATAAATCCAAGGAGAAATACACCAAGACACATATTAATCAAACTGTCAAAAATTAAACACAAAGAAATCATATTAAAAGCAGCAAGGGAAAAACAACAAATAACACACAAGGGAATCCCCATCAGGTTAACAGCTGATCTCTCAGCAGAAACTCTACAAGCCAGAAGGGAGTGGCAGGACATAATTAAAGTGATGAAGGAGAAAAACCTGCAACCAAGATTACTCTACCCAGCAAGGATCTCATTCAGATTTGATGGAGAAATTAAAACGTTTACAGACAAGCAAAAGCTGAGAGAGTTCAGCACCACCAAACCAGCTTTACAACAAATGCTAAAGGAACTTCTCTAGGCAAGAAACACAACAGAAGGAAAAGACCTACAATAACGAACCAAAAACAGTTACGAAAATGGGAATAGGAACATACATATCGATAATTACCTTAAATGTAAATGGACTAAATGGTCCCACCAAAAGACACAGAGTGGCTGAATGGATACAAAAACAAGACCCATATATATGCTGTCTACAAGAGACCCACTTCAGACCTAGAGACACATACAGACTGAAAGTAAGGGGATGGAAAAAGATATTCCATGCAAATGGAAACCAAAAGAAAGCTGGAGTAGCAATTCTCATAACAGACAAAACAGACTTTAAAATAAAGACTATTAGAAGAGACAAAGAAGGACACTACATAATGATCAAGGGATCAATCCAAGAAGAAGATATAACAATTGTAAATATTTATGCACCAAACATAGGAGCACCTCAATACATAAAGCAAATACTAACAGCCATAAAAGGAGAAATCAACAGTAACACAATCATAGTAGGGGAATTTAACACCCCACTTTAACCAATGGACAGATCATCCAAAATGAAAATAAATAAGGAAACACAAGCTTTAAATGATACATTAAACAAGATGGACTTAATTGATATTTATAGGACATTCCATCCAAAAACAACAGAATACACATTTTTCTCAAGTGCTCATGGAACATTCTCCAGGATAGATCATATCTTGGGTCACAAATCAAGCCTTGGTAAATTTAAGAAAATTGAAATTGTATCAAGTATCTTTTCTGACCACAATGCTATGAGACTAGATATCAATTACAGGAAAAGAACTGTAAAAAATACAAACACATGGAGGCTAAACAATACACTACTTAATAACGAAGTGATCACTGAAGAAATCAAAAAGGAAATTAAAAAATACCTAGAAACAAATGACAATGGAGACACGACAACCCAAAACCTATGGGATGCAGCAAAAGCAGTTCTAAGAGGGAAGTTTATAGCAATACAATCCTACCTTAAGAAACAGGAAACATCTCGAATAAACAACCTAACCTTGCACCTAAAGCAATTAGAGAAAGAAGAACAAAAACATCCCAAAGTTAGCAGAAGGAAAGAAATCATAAAAATCAGATCAGAAATAAATGAAAAAGAAATGAAGGAAACGATAGCAAAGATCAATAAAACTAAAAGCTGGTTCTTTGAGAAGATAAACAAAATTGATAAACCATTAGCCAGACTCATCAAGAAAAAAAGGGAGAAGATGCAAATCTATAGAATTAGAAATGAAAAAGGAGAAGTAACAACTGACACTGCAGAAATACAAAAGATCTTGAGAGATTACTACAAGCAACTCTATGCCAATAAAATGGACAACCTGGAAGAAATGGACAAATTCTTAGAAATGCAGATCCTGCCAAGACTGAATCAGGAAGAAATAGAAAATATGAACAGACCAATCACAAGCACTGAAATTGAAACTGTGATAAAAAATCTTCCAACAAACAAAAGTCCAGGACCAGATGGCTTCACAGGCGAATTCTATCAAGCATTTAGAGAAGAGCTAACACCCATCCTTCTCAAACTCTTCCAAAAAATAGCAGAGGGAGGAGTACTCCCAAACTCATTCTATGAGGCCACCATCACCTTGATACCAAAACCAGACAAGGATGTCACAAAGAAAGAAAACTACAGGCCAATATCACTGATGAACATAGATGCAAAAATCCTCAACAAAATACTAGCAAACAGAATCCAACAGCACATTAAAACAATCATACACCATGATCAAGTGGGGTTTATTCCAGGAATGCAAGGATTCTTCAATACATGCAAATCAATCAACATGATACACCATATTAACAAATTGAAGGAGAAAAACCATATGATCATCTCTATAGATACAGAGAAAGCTTTCGACAAAATTCAACACCCATTTATGATAAAAACCCTGCAGAAAGTAGGCACAGAGGGAACTTTCCTCAATAAAATAAAGGCCATATATGACAAACCCACAGCCAGCATCGTCCTCATTGGTGAAAAACTGAAACCATTTCCACTAAGATCAGGAACAAGACAAGGTTGCCCACTCTCACCACACTTATTCAACATAGTTTTGGAAGTTTTAGCCACAGCAATCAGAGAAGAAAAGGAAATAAAAGGAATCCAAATCGGAAAAGAAGAAGTAAAGCTGTCACTGCTTGCAGATGACATGATACTATACATAGAGAATCCTAAAGATGCTACCAGAAAACTACTAGAGCTAATCAATGAATTTGGTAAAGTAGCTGGATACAAAATTAATGCACAGAAATCTCTGGCATTCCTATATACTAATGATGAAAAATCTGAAAGTGAAATCAAGGAAACACTCCCATTTACCATTGCAACAAAAAGAATAAAATATCTAGGAATAAACCTACCTAAGGAGACAAAAGACCTGTATGCAGAAAATTATAAGACACTGATGAAAGAAATTACAGATGATACAAATAGATGGAGAGATGTACCATGTTCTTGGATTGGAAGAATCAACAGTGTGAAAATGACTCTACTACCCAAAGCAATCTACAGATTCAATGCAATCCCTATCAAACTACCACTGGCATTTTTCACAGAACTAGAACAAAAAATTTCACAATTTGTATGGAAACACAAAAGACCCCGAATAGCCAAAGCAATCTTGAGAACGAAAAATGGAGCTGGAGGAATCAGGCTCCCTGACTTCAGACTATACTACAAAGCTACAGTAATCAAGACAGTATGGTACTGGCACAAAAACAGAAAGATAGATCAATGGAACAAGATAGAAAGTCCAGAGATAAACCCATGCACATATGGTCACCTTATCTTTGATAAAGGAGGCAGGAATGTACAGTGGAGAAAGGACAGTCTCTTCAATAAGTGGTGCTGGGAAAACTGGACAGGGACATGTAAAAGTATGAGATTAGATCACTCCCTAACACCATACACAAAACTAAGCTCAAAATGGATTAAAGACCTAAATGTAAGGCCAGAAACTATCAAACTCTTAGAGGAAAACATAGGCAGAAGACTCTATGACATAAATCACAGCAAGATCCTTTTTGACCCACCTCCTAGAGCAATGGAAATAAAGACAAAAATAAACACATGGGACCTAATGAAACTTCAAAGCTTTTGCACAGCAAAGGAAACCATAAACAAGACGAAAAGACAACCCTCAGAATGGGAGAAAATATTTGCAAATGAAGCAACTGACAAAGGATTAATCTCCAAAATTTATAAGCAGCTCATGCAGCTCAATAACAAACCACCCAATCCAAAAATGGGCAGAAGACCTAAATAGACATTTCTCCACAGAAGATATACAGACTGCCAACAAACACATGAAAGGATGCTCAACATCTTTACTCATTAGAGAAATGCAACTCAAAACTACAATGAGATATCATCTCACACCAGTCAGAATGGCCATCATCAAAAAATCTAGAAACAATAAATGCTGGAGAGGGTGTGGAAAAAAGGGAACACTCTTGCACTGCTGGTGGGAATGTGAATTGGTATAGCCACTATGGAGAACGGTATGGAGGTTCCTTAAAAAACTACAAATAGAACTACCATATCACCCAGCAATCCCACTACTGGGCATATATCCTGAGAAAACCATAATTTAAAAAGAGTCATGTACCAAAATGTTCATAGCAGCCCTATTTACAATAGCCCGGAGATGGAAACAACCTAAGTGTCCATCATTGGATGAATGGATAAAGAAGATATGGCACATATATACAATGGAATATTACTCAGCCATAAAAAGAAACGAAATTGAGCTATTTGTAATGAGGTGGATGGACCTAGAGTCTGTCATACAGAGTGAAGTAAGTCAGAAAGAGAATGACAAATACTGTATGCTGACACATATATATAGAATTTAAGAAAAAAAATGTCATGAAGAACATAGGGGTAAGACAGGAATAAAGACACAGACCTACTAGAGAATGGACTTGAGGATATGGGGAGGGGGAAGGGTAAGCTGTGACAAAGCGAGAGAGTGGCATGGACATATATACACTACCAAACGTAAGGTAGATAGCTAGTGGGAAGCAGCCGCATAGCACAGGGAGATCAGCTCGGTGCTTTGTGACCGCCTGGAGGGGTGGGATAGGGAGGGTGGGAGGGAGACGCAAAAGGGAGGGGTTATGGGAACATATGTATATGTATAACTGATTAAATTTGTTATAAAGCAGAAAAAAAATAAAAATAAAAAAATAAAAAATTAAAAAAAAATGACTATCAGTTTTTGATTATTTGGAGAGTCCCTGCTTCTTGGTCATAGTTACCATTTCCTATCATCATATCTTAAAGTCGTTATCGAGGCAGGAGACCCCTATGAATTGGCATGACAAAGTCAATGTAACAAAGTATAGAAATCGGGACATAAGACTTAAAAAAAAAAAAGTTAGTCCAAAGGATGTACCAGAAAACAACTTTATTTTCCCCCACTCCCCATTTTGCGCCCTTTCAAACCAGCTCTGGGGAACATGTTCTTCCTTTCCTCTCCATGAACTCTCTGACAGGTCCCATGACTGTCCCAATCGCTCTCAATTCATTTATTCAAATATCTCTTTAGCATCTCTTATTTGCCAGGTGTGTGCGAAGCAGAAAAAGTTTTTTTTTAACTTTATAATATGGTGAAAACAAGTGATCTAGAGTACTGGGGATAAAGAATGACTTGTATGTGGGTGCAATTTTACATGGGCTGGTCTGGGAAGGTACCTCTGAGAGGTTTTATCTGAAACCCAACAGAATAAATAAGCCAGGAGGCTATGTGGGTGGGCAAAAACATTCTGGATAGAGGGAACTGCAAAGGCAAATTTCTATGGGAAGAGCAGGCACCCTGTGTTCTTGGAACAGAGAAGAAGTTGGGGAGACAGTATGTGACTTAGCAAAGGGGAGAGCAGAGGAAAATGACATCAAAGAGGCAACAGGGCCCCGATCGTGTAGGGCCTTGTAGGTCAGGTTAAAAATTACGGACTTTTCTATGGAACAAAAGGAACGCATTTGGATGGTTATAAATAGACAGATGACATATTCTTAATTTTATTTTAACAGGATCACCCTGGCTACTGTGTTGAAAAGTAAATAGTACATGGCATACATCAAAATAAGGAGACTACCATTAGATGGCTTTTAAATGAGCAAAGGTGAGAAATGATGGTGACTTATATGAGCATGTCAGTGATACATTGGGATATACTGAGAAGTAGTAAGTTTCTCAATATCATTTGCAAGTACAGCCAACATGATTTCTTAATGAATTGGATATAAGATGTCAGAGAAAAGAAATAAAAAATGACTTCACAGTTTTCTGATGAACAACTGGAGGATTGCAGTTGCTATATACTGAGATGGAAGAAGACCAAGATAGAAACACGTTTAATGGGCAGATTTAAATCAAGAGTTAAGTTCTGGGAATTCCCTGGCAATTCTTGGGGGTGGTTAGGACTCTGTGCTTCCACTGCAGGGGGCACAGGTTCGATCCTTGGTCCCTGGTCGGGGAACTACGATCCTGCATGCTACGCAGTGCGGACAATAAATAAGTAAATAAATAAACAAACAAGTAAATATTAAAAAAAGAGAAGTTCTAATCATGTCAAGTTTGAGAAGCCAGTGAACATCCAAGTGAATAAGCTGAATACACAGTAAAATACATGTGGAGTTCATATGAGTGGTCTAGGATTGTATAGGAGTCAATAAGAAGTTATAAATTATATTTAAAACTGGACAACTGCATGTAAGAGAATAAAATTAGTACATTTTCTCACACCATATAGATTAAAGGTCTAAATGTAAGACTGGAAACCATAAAATTCCTAGAAGAAAACAGAGGCAGACACCCTTGACATAAATTGTAAATTATGTCAATAAATTTTTTGATCTGTCTCCTAAAGCAAAGGAAACAAAAGCAAAAATAAACAAATGGGACCTAATTAAACTTATAAGATTTTTCACAGGAAAGGAAACCATCCACAAAATAAAAAGACAACCTCCTGAATGAGAGAAGGTATTTGCAAATGATAGGACCAATAAGGGGTTAATATCCTAAATATATAAACAGCTCATACAATTCAATATCAAAAAAGCCCAAACAACCTAGTTTAAAAATGGACAGAAGGCCTAAAGAGACATTTATCTAAAGAAGACATACAGATGGCCAACAGGCACATGAAAAGATGCTCAACATCACTAATCATCAGGGGAATGCAAATCAAAACCATAATGAGATATCACCTTACACCTGTCAGAATGGCTATCATCAAAAAGAACACAAATAACAAATATTGGTGAGGATGTGGAGAAAAGGAAACCCCTGTGCACTGTTGGTGGGAATGTAAATTGGTGCAACCAAGGTGTAAAACAGTATGAAGTTTCCTCAAAAAACTAAAAATAGAACAACCATAAGATCCAGGAATTCCACTGCTGGGTATATAACTGAAGAAAATGAAAACACTAATTCAAAAATATACATACACCTTAATGTTCATAGAGCATTATTTACAATAGCCAAGATATGGAAGCAGCCTAACTGTCCATCAATAGATAAATGGATAAAAGATGTATTATGTATGGAATACTATTCAGCCATAAAGAATAATGACATTTTGCCATTTGCAACAACATGGATGGACCTGGAGGGAATTATGCTTAGTGAAGTAAGTCAGACAATAAAAGAAAAATATTGTATATTTTCACTTACATGTGGAATCTGAAAAATAAAACAAACCAGTGAATATAACAAAAAAGAAACAGACTCATAGATATAGAAGGCAAACTAGTGGTTACCATTGGGGAGAAGGAAGTGGGGGCAGCAAGATATGATTAGGGAATTAAGAGGTACTAACTACTACGGATAAAATAAATAAGCTACAAGGATATATTGTACAACACAGGGAATATAGTCAATATTGTATAATATCTTTAAATGGAGTATAAACTATAAAAATTTTGAATCACTATTTTGTACACCTGAAATAAATATAATATTATAAGTCAACTATATATTAAAAAATAGTTTTTAAAAGCTGTGGGACTGGATAAACTCTCCTAAGGAGTGATTATAGTTGGGAAGATAGCTGCAAGGATCAAACCCTGGTGCACTGCATAATTTAGAGGTAAGGAATTTGGGAAAGCTGCAGAGACTAAGAAAATGTTGTAAGAAAAACAAAACAAAACAAAGGAATTATGTTCTGGAAGCCAATGAAGAAAGTGGACAAAGGAGAAAGGTGGTGGTGTGTCATATGATGGCTTTGGATCAAACAAGATGAGGACTGAGAGGAGACCACTGGACTTATGAACGTTTGCAAGTCATTTGTGACCTTAACAAGAGCAGTTTTTGAAGAATGGTGTGGGCAAAAGCCTGACTGATAGGGCTGGCAGATATTGACAGCCCTTTTGAGTTTTGCTGTAAAAGGAAGCAGAGAAAAAGTTCTCCAATTACTTTAGTTGTAAAAAGGTACTGTTTCAGTCATTAAAATGTCATTCTGTGCATGATGAAAAACTCCCACTTCTGACTGAAGTTAGCTTTGGAAATGCTTCAGTGGCATAAGTGGGGTGTAGTTGACTTCCTTTTCCTGCCTGTCTCATTTACGACTCCACTCCATTAATGAGGCTGCTGCTGGGTTCTTGGGGGTAAAAAAAGACGAGGGAGGAGGAGGGAGATGTGAGGGAAAGGAGAGATGATACTTGAACAGCATTAATGAACTCTGACTTTGGTCTTTGAGTGTGGTAGGTATTTATATCTGAACCCTAGGCTTGGAAAATGGTTCAAACTTAGTCTCCCCTCACCATCCCCCATTCCTGCCCCTGACTTGGGATAAGGTCTAGTTTCCTAAATTCAGATCATATCTCCTCCATCTAATCTTTTATAAATATTCTCTCATCACCCTGGTTTTGAGCAGTTTACTCCAGAGAAGCTCTATTGAGCCAACTCCCCACCAAGTGACTCTCATAGGGCTGAGTCCCCATAAGACCACAGGATGGGCATGATCCATGCAGCCTTTGCCCTGAAAAACCTTCAGGAAAGCAGGTTTTTCCTAATGAAAGCATGTCTCCTTGATCCATCATCAGAACATTCAGGCAGCCAGACACTCTTAGGCTTGAGAATGATGCCAAGATTACCTCTGCTAATCTGGCCATTTCCTTTGTTATTTGATGTCCCAAGGGGTAAGTTGTAAAGTTCTTCTTTGGAGGCTGAACTGAATACTGATAACTTTTATTTAATGTGTACTATGTCAAGGGCTACTCTAGAATCGTTACTCATATTTAAAAATGTATTGTTCACAGCACCCATTGAGGTAAGAATCCATTTTACATACAGGAAAACAAAAGTACAGAAAAGTTAAGTAATGTTCACAAAGTCACATAACGTCTAAGTGGCAAGCTCAGGATTTAAACATAGAGAGTCCAGCGATGGAGTCTGTACTCTTAGCCGAAATTCTCCTCTGAAAGGAGGAGACTGAGACTCAATTCCACACCACTAT
This sequence comes from Hyperoodon ampullatus, assembly GCF_949752795.1. Lineage (NCBI taxonomy): Eukaryota > Metazoa > Chordata > Mammalia > Artiodactyla > Ziphiidae > Hyperoodon > Hyperoodon ampullatus. The sequence continues at coordinate 93,014,033 of NC_136918.1, read as the reverse complement.
TAACTTACATTAAGAACAAGAAAACTTAGATTCTGTGTTTGTTACATTATATGATGCTATTAGTTTGTTAGAAAGCTTTTGGTCTCTAGCAATACCATTATTGCCATTAAACAAATAAACATCTTTGGTGCTGCATTTTGTTTATATGTAGCAAAATAGCACATGAGAATAACAGCAGGAACTGTAAACTATCCTTAAAATTTTCCAAGGTGATCCATCTGATGAAAACCCATTCATTACCTTTCCTCATATCTACACAATTTGAAGATCCAGAATCTCCTGATGGAAGAGCCAGCTCTGAAGCTGATGTTCTTCAAGGCACCAAGTTACATGATACAAAGTACAGAAAAGAATTGTGACAGAGACAGCATACAAAGGACACATTTTCCTTCATTTTCTACTTAAAACAAAGGGAAAAGAAAATGCTCGAGAGGACAAAGTACATAAGAACATGGATTAAAAGTCAGGAGAAATTCTCAAGTTTTGTTTGGTTGATTTCCCAGACTTTTACCTTTTTATATTTTAGGTAAATTCCTATCTAACACTGAAAATACAAGTATAAGGAAGATGTTCATTCCTTAAGCTCATTCCTATTTTGTAATTCTATTAAATAAATTATATTTTGCAAAATTAAGAAAGTATACATTAAAGTAGAGAGATAATAAAAAGTGTAATGCAATGTATCACCTTTATCTGTAGTCTAAATTCAAAATATCATGTGAGGCATCTCAGAGGCCAGTATTATACTGATATCTTACACACTTCAGCATAGACATACTGGTTTCACACTATCTACCCTTCAGGTCCATCTTCTGAAGAGTGCTAGATGGTCTTTCTGTAGGAAATGCTGCCAACACTATTAATGGCCTATGCTAAAATATAAGCAAGCAAAAATAAAGTCAATTCGGCTATCTTCCTCCAAACCCTAAAATCTTGTTCCAAAAATCTGTTACCAGACATGATTTTTAAAGCACAAAAACATGGAAGTATCCAGAAGCAAACAGCAAGCATAGCATAGCCCTTTACCCTTTCTTAGAGAAAAATCTCTCTAGACCAACTTTAGTGTCAGAGTTACCTGGACAGCTCATTCCTAATGCAAAAGGTCAGTACCCATTCCTGGAGATTGAGTCTGGAGGTTCAGGTGGGGTCAAGCTGCTCTCTAACTGATTCTAATGCTGGTGCTTACTGAGTCAGTTGTCTAGCAACTAGAATAGTTGTTCTCAAAATCTCAATCTCTGTACCATCTACATGAATACCATTTGGGGAGTTATAACATTATTTACTTGATAATTAAAGAATCTTTTCTTTAAAGTTTTATATCATTAGATATACATAACATAGATAGATAGATAAATGATAGATAGATAGACAGACAGTAGAATCTTATGCAGCCAGCTTACAATACTTCATTAGCCACTTCATGGTTTTGTATACATGCATTCCCAATTTTGGACTGCAAATTAAAACAACATTAAAAGTCAACATATGCTTCTCCCATAAAGTACTACAGTATAAATGACTTACATTCAACAATTCAAAACATTATGTTTCAGAGCATAAATATTTCCAATGAGATGTTTTGAATACTGCATAGTATTCAAGAACTACAAGAATACTGCATAGTGAAGAAATATTAATACACTGTGCTTAATACATAAGAAATGGCTTTTCTTATATAAAACTGTAAGCATACGTGGAGAACATGGAGACTAAGAAATCAATCTGGTATTTGAAATTTACAGTGAGTCCTGAATAATCAAAGTTGATTTGGAAATATGGAGACCTGATCAGGATGTTGAATATATAGAGAGAGAGAAGGGAAAAAAAAAAAAACTTTAGCAGATGGCAAGCATAAATTGAAATACAATCTAAGCACCTGATCTTTTGTAGAAACACACATTAGCTTAAACTCAATTATAAAATCTAATTACATTTCTTGTGAAACCTTCTTATAAAATGTTGATCAGTTATTAACGGCTTAATATTTGCTACTACTTGGAACACAGTAGGTAAAGACAGTGCAGTGAGACTAACTATAAAGCATGTGTGGCTCATCCATCCAGTCATCAGCTGCATGATTATCAAGAAAATGTGCTCAAGTACATTTGTGACTAATTGGCAGTCTTCGTTACAAAACAAAAGCTATCCTTCCAAGTCGAAAGAAAGTTCTTAACTGATTCTTAACTGGAACCAACTGCTTCTCCTGAAATGTTTTTTTTTGGTCAAAGTGAAACTTTTCTTGTCTACTTTCTTTTACTGTTGTCTTAAGAACAAAAGCACAAAAACTGATCAATATGGCAATTCAAGACAATTCAGTAAGAAACTTTCACCTATTTGCCACCAGTGAATGCCACAGAGACCATCACCGCAGGAAAGACAACAGAGGAGGCGACTCTAAGGCAATCTTTGAGCAACTCTCCTAGTTTTAAAGTTTCTTTAGAAAAAATGTTGGCCTTTGGTTCTGTTTTACAGTTCACAGTGCCATCAATTGAAGCTGTGCACAGATATGCTGGGAGAAAATGGCTCCTTTCAGGTTAACTTGGTTTTAACTCGCAATGTGACTTAACTCTATTTGAAATGTGGCTAGCTTCATCTAGTTTAAATTGGGGGCATGTATCATTGTCTCTTTTTGCCTCGGGACAGTACTGGAAATGAGATGCTTGATTTCAATGCTTTTTTTTTTCCCCACTGAAATTGTGTAAACAAATAGATTGGGGAAAATGTAATGACATCATCTGTAGCCTGGGGCTAGCTATTGGTCCTGCGCTAAACATTTGATGCAATCAACTAAGAGATTGAAAGTCCTAGGCACTGGGATTTAAGGTTATCATGAGCTCAGAGAAGGGAGGATCTAGGAAGGGGTTCGCACAGTAACTTCATATACAGAGGTTACGTCAAATAGAGTGGTAAGTGACCAAAGGCATTTTAACCAATAAAAAGAAACCACATGGATAATTCAAATACTAAAATTAATAGTTTAACAGTAGAGAAACTCTAGATCAGAATTCAAGTGTACTTAGTTTTCCCTCTGATTTTGTTAATAACTCATTGGTTGCCTTTAGACAAACCAAATCATTTTTCCATGCCTCCGTTTCCCAGTAGGAAAAAATATGGTTAGAAAAGGACTATTTTACCCAGAAAATTAAGGACTGCAGAACACAACAGGGACAGTAACAAAAAATGGATCTGAGCATTTTATCCTTGCATCAACTGGAGTAGTATTGCATTTTTCTATTGTATTTTACATTTTCATTTAAAGGAGTCCTGTTGCCATAAAATGCTTGAAAAATTCATAGTCTAGAAGAGGGTTTCTAAAGTGACTTCCAGCTCTGATGATGGCAAAGGTATTTTAGACAAGGTATATAATTCTCAACTCTACCCTAAGTAACCTCTGTGCACACAGCTCCCGTGACAGGATTTTCATCAACACAAATTTACATCAGAGAATGGGCATCACTAAAACAGTAATAAAGGAAGGGAACATAGTGGATATAGACAGTGAAGGGCCTTCACTTTGTTAAAAGAGAAAGTCAATATGAGCATTTGTATTCATTCAGAAATAAGTAGAAAATAATGTTACTATTTGGTAGTTTTCCATTGAATGGGCTACAAAAGTAAATGAAATTATGAAATGAAAATGAAATAAAAAAAGAGTGAAAGAACATAATTTCTGTAGTGCTAATTAATAACTCAAATCATTTCTAGAGCAATTTATTAGGTATACATTAACCATGGATGTTTACAATGATCTTAAGAAACTCTTGAACTAAATCTTTTGATCAGATAAAATGTTGTACTGAACAGTATGTGCAAAGAGTGAGCTTTTGTCTGAAATATTTCATTGCTGTACAAAGATTTCATTGCAATAAAATTTTATTTGTATTTGAAGAGAATGGAAAATTCAGAAATGTATATTTCTAAATTAATAAAGAAAATTAAAATGGCATTCTGTTAAAAGATATCTCATTTTATGACATTTTGACTAGGTACAGAAAACTGGAATTATAATGTACCTCATCTACTCAATATCCTACTATTAGTTGATGGGAAATATTTTTTAAAACAACCCAACTAGAGTTAACTCCTTAAAAAGAATCTTGAAAATAGGATTCTCCCAAAATATTCTGTTTGTATTAGAGTATATTTTATAAGAGAAATGAAGCACTTTTGGAAAAGAATAAATCATGCCTAAAATTCCCATTCACTCTCATATACTCTTAATAACTAAAATGATGTAGAAAAGTCCTTCCTACTTGGCTACATAGATTGCTCTTCTCAGTGATGTCAAGAGGTCATGTGGTTTTATAAGGGCAACATACACACAAATGACTGTGCTTTGCTGAAAATAATTAAGGAAAAAGTATTAATTTGTTTAACCAAGTCAATCAAACATCAGGATGTATTATAAGACTAGCTGGAAGGGAAATAGTATTTCTGGGTGCATGCACCTTGAAAGATTCCTCATCACTTTGTGAGGAAATGCTAATTTTCATTTTACCAATTCCCCAAGATAAATGTGGGTAGGCAGAGAGGCTTGCAGAAAAATCCCTAATCAGAACAGATTACAGGACCCTGTGATTCTCTGACAATTAACTGAGGAAACGTGTTAACATGGTCACATGTTAAGCCAAATGGAACACTTACATATTTATTAAAAGTTAGGCATAGTAAACTAAACAACATATAAAACATGAATTCAGTTATGGGGAAGAAGAATGAAGTGTTTACCTGAAGGCAAAGAGGTAGAGTCAGACCAAATTATCTAATATCATTCCCCACCTAGTCACCCAGTGCAGATTGCCATTTCCTAGTTAACAAGGACTTCACTTTATCATCTTGGAGTCAGGAGACTGTGATCATCCAGAAAAAAAAAGTGATTGTTGCCCATTTAAAAATATTATGATTCACCTCAGCTGACCAATCAGACAGTCACCTGAGTAAATTAAAGATTTACTTTTAAATATTGTAACACATCAATAGATTAATGTCATAAATGTTCAGAATATTTTGAAAATTAGATTAGAACCAAGAAAGAACAGCTAGAAAATAAAAACATAAACAAAGACAATGTCAAATGTTCTGGTATAAATCCATCTATGGGTTTACATGCTCTCTTTCAGATACAGTCCAAATATTTTATACTTTGAGATGTTTGTGGGTTTGTTTAATTCAAAAGATAATTAGATTACTGATAAAAGCTAATAAACTAGTCTCACATATGACTCTATAATATTCTTCTGATTAACCTCTGAACTTGCTTTCTTTTCCTCCCACTCACCTCACCCCACCCACCACCATAGGATCTACAAATTCCAAGTTAGAATCACATCTTCCTGATGTGCTCCCAAAGTGACAAAAAGGAAAGGGATTTTCCTTTCCTTAGTTGAGTCAGTCTCTAAGGCAGATGGTTAATTCATTGCACCTGTAACCAATTAGTCATTCAAAACAACTGATTCTTCACAGTAAATTGTTGCTTTGCCAATCAGAGAAGCAGGTGCATATTCAATGGATAAATCGCCAAGTGGCTGGGTACACAAGATGGAAATAATCCAAATACAAAACTCTTTTAGATTATTGTGCAGAAAAATATGACCAGTTACAATACTTCCAATCTAAATTAAGAATTTAATTATTTCAGATTTTGAATCGTGGCTTTGAGAATTTTACTTTTTCATTCTGATATTTGGCTAGCAAATTAGGCAGATGTTTTTTCAATAAAAATTAACTTTCTTTTTAAAATAATACTTAGAATTTTTTCCTTCTTTCTTGAAACAATGAATTTTGATTACAATAAATGTATTAAAATATATTACATTATATAGTAATCCTATTCCGTTATTCTGCTTCAAAACAGGTACCTTAAATGGAAGATTTAACTTCCAGCCCAGGCACCATGACTAACTCCATGAAACTAGGTACAGGTCAGTTACTTTCATGTTTTGTAGAACGAGCATCTTTGTGATCTATTTGATTATTCTATTGCTACGGTACCAACGTTACAGACTTTCATAGACTTAAACCATTTTATTCTAGGAAATTATTCAATAAATATTCTAACGTTTCTCAGATATATTATTTGAATATAGAGAAGGGGTCCAGAAACAATTATGGGGGCTTCAGATGTCAATAGCATCAAATCTAAGCATCCCAACTTCTGAATTCTCTTCCCATCAGGATTGTAGGATGATAAGGAATCACACCCAAGAGGAGTATCAGACCCTATTTAGTTGGCACCAGGATCTTATTCATATCTTCTCATCCTAGGAACCAGCCTGGAGGGTACATATATGGGGAGACCATGGCCACATTTCTAAAATTAATAAGGGATCTCCAAACACTTGGACGAAAATTTTTGTACAGGGAGGAGATTATCTCTGGGAGGATACAAGACTCTAACTGCATCATTGTAGTAGCATCACTATCCCAATCAGGACAGATACACTGGAGACATGTTTAAATCTGTCTTTCCACATCTCACATGTCTCCAATCCTTTGGATAGAATTTTCAGTATATTTCCCATGTTTTTCATTTCCATCATCACTATTCTCCTGATGTCCTTGTCCCCCAACTGACTTGTTCAATGTGTTCCCACATTTTTCATTTACTTATTCAATAAATATGGATTAAGTATCCACTAAGACCAGGCACAAAAAAGAAAATTGTGAGTGGAGAATAAGGCAGACAAGATACCTGTTTTAATGGTGTTGATAGTCTAAGGTAGATAATGACAAAAAAATCAATAGTTAAATTTAGTACTAATCCAGAGCTGAGGATCATGAAGGCTCCCGGAATAAGTGAATGTCTAAGCCAAAACCCAGTGGTGAGCCCCTTCTCTAGTTAAGTAAAATAAAAGAAGGAACATTTTTCCTGGCAAGGGGAATGATCTGTTTCTTGTCTCTTGATTCTCAGTGCCACGCTTCACAATGATTACAGATTTATATCCTTAAAAATACTTCAGATCATGGCCATCCTCTGTTTATAGATTCCCTATTGTCTACTAAAGAAATTACAAACTTGAGATTGTTTCCAGTCTCATCTTCTCCAACAAAGGGCAAAAGAGTATTAGTCCAGCAAAGAGTATTAGTCCTTTGCTGAAAAACAGGAACAGTTAAACTATTTTTTGTTGTTGTTTGTGCTACCTGCTTATACTGGAATGCCCCACACTGTAATGCCTTCTTAACATCACATGAAATCCTACTTATCCTTGAAATAGCTGTTAAAATATTGTTTTCTGGGAAGCTTCCCTTGCCCTTCCATTCAGAATTAGCTGTTTTTTAAAAATTTCTGCAGCCCATTCATTGCTCCTCTATCATATAGCACCTATTTTATTCTGCTTTCTATAGTAGATCTCTGTTTGTAGCTGAAGTTTAGGCTATACTAGCAGCTTGGAAGCCCCTGCCCCACTGCTTTAGAATTCCTAGTCCACACTCCAGTCTAGAAAGCTTTCTTCCTCCTTAGCTGCTTTATTGCCACAGTGAAAATAGAGTTGCCCATAATTTTCGGTCTCCCTCCAAGTAGCAGGGGTAACTTGATACTGGATGTTCCCAGTGGTATTTCTCACTATCAGTGCTCCCTTTAGCACCTAGAATTTGACCTTGCCTGTGCTTTATTTCTCTTCTCCTCCCTAACGACCTGAGCTTCCTGGCCATTACCTTTCTTCTCCACTCTCTGTTATTCCTGATGAATTCCCATTTAGAATCATGGCTCTTCCTGCCATAGAAGAAAACTTTCTTCCAAACATGACAAAGTTTTCACAGAGATGGACTCATCTCTAAGAAATTATGCATATTTAAAAATCTCCTGGACTTCCCTGGTGGCGCAGTGGTTGAGAGTCCGCCTGCCGATGCAGGGGACATGGGTTCGTGCCCCGGTCCAGGAAGATCCCACATGCCGTGGAGCATGGGCCCGTGAGCCATGGCCGCTGAGCCTGCGTGTCCGGAGCCTGTGCTCCGCAACGGGAGAGGCCACAACAGTGAGAGGCCCGCGTACCGCAAAAAAAAAAAAAAAAAAAAAGGTAGTATTTTGGGCAAACACTTGCAATCTTGATGATTCCTACCCCTGTATCCCCTCCCACACTGTGCCAGTATGATTTTGCTTATTTGCTCCTTTTGCACACTTCCTTTAGCATCACTTCCCCTCAAGACACCAACTGCCCTACCTGCGTGAAATATGACATGGCCATTAAACAATTTTCCATCTTAAAGGTAATTACTTTAGTTGGATTTTGTTTTTTGTATATCTCAATTTAAGCATCCTTCATTCCTGCACTGTATTCTTAGGAACACGAACAATCTCAGGGATAAATCATCAACTGAGGATTACAGAGCAGACACACGTACACATGTGCACACACATAAACTCGTATACACACAAAAGATCTGTTACTTTATCACTGCAAATAGCTCTTTGCCATGCATATCTTTCTTCCACCTCATTTTGCCAATTACACTCTCCTCTGCCACGTACTTATTAAAAACATTTAGAGATGAAGGGTTTTAAGACCTCATTTCTGTTGCCATGTCACTTCCCTGTGCACATGTGTTTTGTACTCTGACCCTATAAGGCAAACTATTAACTATGTTTCATAGAACCACAAGACTAATAGCATTTGCATATGAGAAATATTGGTTGGCCAAAAAGTTCATTCAGGTTTTGCATAAGATGTTAAGGAAAAACCCAAATGAACTTTTTGACCAACCCAATATTATTTAATATTGGCATTTTCATATGTAATCTATATTCCTCATATGTTTCTTGAATAATTACTCTACTGTTATCACTGCTACTTTTATTACTACTTCTAGTACCGAAACTCCTATTACTATTAGTTAATATTATTTACTGATGACCTACTAAGCTAAGCAATTTATATATGTATAATTTTTAAAACAAATCTAATTATTCCCATTTTACAGTAAAGAAATTGAGTAACAAAGAAATTATATAACCTGTTAAATAATGAATCCAGATCTATCTGACTTTAAAGTCCATGCTCTTAACCATTATGGAGAATACAGAAAGTAAGAGAGTATGTATCCTCATGCTGTCATGTGTAATCAGCTATCTTAAAACCTAAGATCCTAGGGTAGGTCTGTCAGTTGATGAAAGTGTTTTACACAAAACTTAACATATGAGGATTCAAATGTTTAATACTACCAATGTATGACACTATCTTCTTAAATGAGATGAAAATAGATCTTGAATACTGATTTGAATTTGGATCTACTTTCCAAATCCCAAAGCAACTTATGGAAAGACATCATCTGTAAATACTGCATCATCATCATACACTGCCGTGGACACCACCTCACTTCACTGATTCAAGTGTAAATGCCAACAATTCATAAAAGTTTAAGGAGACTAAGCCCTATCCCTTTCTGCCCAAATTGGTTAACGAAACCTTGCATTCCTAATTAAACATATATGTGTATGTAACAAAGTGTACATAGAGGTATTTTTTCCCTCTTATTTTGAAAACGGATCCTTCTAAATCATGTCTTTATTCATAAAGTAAATGAAGTATTGTTTATGACTTCCAGAACATATTCATGTCCTGGAAATTAGAAATGTATCTAGCTTGTTCACTGTTAATCTCTACAATCTAGCAAATCAATGTGCTGTTATTATTTAATATTATGCTAATTTTTAAATAAATCTGTTATAAATTCCAAAGGAATTATAGTTATTTACTATATAAGCTAGACTTAATTAAATGCATAACCTCAATGAACCTTCCACTGATTTTTTACCAAATAATCTCTTAATTACATATTCTCACTTCCCTAAATTATTTGCTTAAAAGAAAAATGTATAACTATCCATAAATTATGAGATATATCTATAAAGAAAAAACATTGAAGAAGAATATTTATACTCAATTTTTTTCAAAGAGATTTGAAATAATTTATAAAACATATACACTGCAATGGCACAGAAACAGATAACAAGAACAAGGAAAAAGGAAAATAAGATAAATAGAAAATGAGATTCAAGGTAAAGTTACCCAAAAAATGCATACCAAAATTTCTTTAAATATAAGTCACTGATTTTGCTGTGAGCTTCCTAATAGACAAAACAAAATGAGAAATACTATCACTTTTAATTCAGAGTCTATAAAGAGGTTAAATATAGTTGGTCAGGAAAAGCACAGTTGATACGTGCATAAAAGTGTTGACTCTCTGGAGGTCATGTATTTATTAAAACCATGTTGCCAACTGGCAAAATTTTTTATTCTTTTTGGTAGGAGGGATTGCTTTCCATGAAATAGAAGAAAATTCTTTGGCATCTCATTACTTTAAATCATATATTAGTTTTATAATAAAACCATACTCAAGGATGACCAATAATATATACCAGACTCATCTTTAAATGATATTCATTCATTTCCAACACCCAAGTCCAATTTCAAAGTCTATAAATAGACTATCAGGATCTGCAAAAAGTGACAGACTTCAAAGGTCATTTGCAAAGATGTGTTCAGAAATATTTTGAGCAATGTTGATATCAAAGGAAGAGTCAAATAAGCTCTTAAGGTGAATATTTGAGGGAAATAAATGCTTGTTAAGATAGTTTTCATTCTTTGAGTACCCAAGGGATTATATTAGGCTGTGATTGTATATATGGCAGTCCAGGATAAACAAGGCATTCACAAGCCATCCTCTTTAGCTTGGGGGTGCAAATAATCAGTCCTTGCCCTCAGTAAATATATTCCTGGTTTTTTTTTAATGCTTCTTGTGCACATGTCTTTTTTCTCCTTTAACTGGAGTAAAAGTTCCTTTAGCAAAGGAAGCATAATTGCTTTTTCATTTTACCCTTGGCCATTAGCAAAGCTGCTGTTAGGTGCCAACAAATACTTATGAATAAATGAACTATTCTCTGATCCCGTGAAACACCAGCAGACTGCCTAGCTCTGCTGTCACTTGCCATGTAAAGATGTGGCCTCAGAACACATTCTCCCATATCTTTTCTTGAAGATTCAGCATGTTTATAATAAGGAGATGTAAAATGTATTCAATGTCTTTATAATCTCCTTTTTCTATGCTTTGGGTAAATGCTAATCTGAGATTCTGTAGTCTGCATGACTGGTATAGATGACAGCATGCATAATTTGCTGATATTATTTTCTTAGGCTATTAAGCTCTGTCCAACCTTTTAAGAATATTGAATTGTTAGATCATGTTCCCACCATTTCAGGAAATTGGTAGAGTCACAGCCCAACAACTTGAGAAAATAACATTATTTTATAGGGGAGGTAAAAAGAGAAAATGGCAACAAAGAAACTATCCTAAAGTCAGACTGGAAATGGTGAATATTTACCCAATGCACCCAAAATGCTGTCAATGTGAAGAAAGCAGTAAAAGCATATTACTGTGATTTATTTAACTAATTAGCTCTCCTTTAAAGGTCTCTGGTATTTAAATTGCCAACTGTAAGTGTTAACCCTTTAGTTGTTCTTATAAATGAACACTGCTTTTTTCACAATGGAAATCCACATCAGGAGAATTTTTTAAATGCTAAGTATTAATACAATGGGAGACATAGGAATCTATTTAATAAGGATAATTTAATCAAGTCCACAAAGGAATGTATTACACAAACAGTTTTTGAATATAGAGAAGTGGAAATGCTGGAAATGTGGTCTTTATTCTCAATGACCTTTCAAAGGGAAATATACGTTGAGTCAAAACTTTGCAGCCTGATGGCTCTTCCTAATTAAGGGCATGACTAGAAGGGAGATGGTAAAGTAGCCTCCAAATAATGCTGGCGTCCTAGCAACCATAGCTCCAGTGATTTAACCAGATTTCAAAAGCAAACAATAAACCTCAAGTATTGAGCCTGAGAGGGGTGTTAAATATTTCGGGGCAAACAGTGCACCAGTTCTTCAAAAGAAATGCTCTTCTGAGGAGGCAGTGATACCAGTCTGCTTCAAAGCTTCCCCCTGCACTCAGGTACCTGCAATGAGCTCTGCATGAACACTGAATTACATTATGCTTATCTCCCCAATACAATCTCCCCAATACACTGACGGACCCTATGGTTTCCTGCCAGAAAATAGACTTTAAGAGTTAGGTGGCTCAAACCTGATATATATCCACAAGGATTGTTTACCACTTTGTAATTTACAGCCTAATTTTTTAGATTGTGAGTATATTCTTCATAAGCTTGTTTTTCATCCATTTTCAGTTTCATTCAGTATTATCATTCCCATTTGCTAAAACACAGCCTCAAGAAAGTCAGTCTAAGAAGGTTCGATGCAATCTCTTAAACAAGTATGACATTCAAAAGCGGCATATGTTTCCAAGTAGGTCTCATTCATACAAACTATTAAGTAGAATATTGATGTGAGAAAAAAATTTAAATGGGTGAATGTAACCACCTTCATAAAGTCTTACTTAACTGCATAATATCCAATACCTTATGCACATAGATGGAGGTTCCAGAAGCATGATCTAGAGATAGGTTTCCTGCAGAAGAGGGCCCCTGACTCTCCTCAAATGATAACTGGAAGACACTCAGAGCTGTGGAAAAGGCCCCAGAGTGAGTCTTCAGCCATGATGGATCCTAGCCATTCAACACAGAAGATATTTCCCAGGAGAAGGACTGAGTTGTGCAGACAGAAAGCACAAATTTCTCAAGAAGATTACTAGGAATGATAGTAAATGGGGTCATGTGTCCTTTAACCCCTTGATTCTTGAATTCATATACATATAAAGGCCATAGATTCAGTATAGAGGTTGGTGAACTACGGCCCTCAGGCTAAATCCATCCTGTGTGCCTATTTATGTAAATAAAATTTTATTGGATCTCAGCCATACACTCTCATTTACATATTATATAAGGCTGCTTTCACACTAGAGTGACAGAGTTAAGTAGTTGCATCAGAGACCACATGGCTTGCAAAACCTGAAATATTTACTACCTGTCTCTTTATAGGAAAGTTTGCCAACTCTTGATTGCATACATATACTGCATCCTGGAGGACAGTGCCCTATCCTTGCAAGGAATCATCTTCAAGCTGGCACCTTTGCCTTCACAATTCCATTTTTTGCTCTATCAGGCTGACAGCTTCTGGGCAGTGCAATGTGGCCTGTTGATCTCATGGTCATGTGTTCACTCCCACTCCTCTTTTGCTGTAAAATGAGTGTCGCAGTGTCTCAATCTGACATGATATTAAGTGAGATCCTGATCTGGTGGATCTTTCTTTAAGCCCTTGGATAGTGGTGCTGTTTGACATCCTGCAGTCAGGAAAGGGAAACTCATGCTCAGAAAATATACCTATTCTTCTTAAAATGAATCACTGCCACTGAAGGGTAACGGGGTCCAGTATAGTCAACTTGCCACCAAGTGTCTTCTTGGTTTTCTTGAGGGATGGTGCTGTATTAGACTCAGTGTTTGTTTCCATTGCTGAGAGGTTGATGGTTCAGTAGGGGTATAGCTAGACCAGCCTTGGTGGGTGTGAGCCCATGGTCTTGAGTCCATGCATAGCCTCCATCCCTGCCATCATGGCTGCTACATTCATGTGCCCATTCTGTAAGCACTGGAGTGGACAATGACAGAGTCTGGCTGACATCAATTGGATTATTCATTTTGTCTACTTGGTTGTTTAGTGCCTCTTCCATGATGGGTGTTCTCTGGTGGAATTAGCTTGCAATGAAAAAAATTTCACATTTTTCGTCTACTCCCTGAGGATAGAATGTTTTTTTTGCTGAACCAACGTACTAAACTAACATATTTATGAACCAAGCTCTGATTTGTTTCCTCCTCCAAATCCCCATTTATCTATAAATGTAAGCAGAGTGAGAGGTTCTGGTGCAAAAGTGAATGATCTGGTGGGGGGTGAGGGGAGGTGGGGTAGTGATGGTAGAGTGAATGCTATGGTGGTAGTGATGACAAGGGGGGTGGGCTCAGCCATCTGCTTAAGATACAAGCTTAACTTGAGTCTTTGGGCATTGCTTATACCAGATCTCAGATGCACTACTTCTATATTACAATGAAATCCTTATAGGGCTACTAATTTTAATCACAGATCTACTCATGAAGGAAGCTCTGATCACATGGTCATTTGATGACCCCATAGTGAGACATTCCATCTCTACCAGTGCCCAGTGGCAGAAAAAAAGATATTTTCCAAAAGGCATAAAATTCTCAGCAGAGCCTTGCTCCAGAATAAACTGTATTGTGTTTGTCCCACTGAGACTTACCCAATACTCCACCAGACATTTTCTTCCATTACAGACCTCTCTGATACAGTATAAGGCTCAAGAAGCAGAGCTGCTTGTCCTACAGCCTGGACCTGCTACAGAAACCTTTGTTTTTCTGTTATCCAGTCAAAGCTGGCAGCTTTTCATGTCACACTTTATATGGACAGACCAGTTTTTCCAGGTGTAGAATATGCTGATTCCAAAACCTTAAGAGGTCTATGCAGTGTTTGTTGTGTTTCCTTCTTCATGGTGAGAGATATCAGAGGTAATCATTTGTCCTTTACTTTAGGGGACGTATACTGACTTGTCCCTGACCACTGAATCCCTGAGCACTAATATGACAAGCTCCTGAATCTTCCCATCTCTGTAATGCTTGTGTCTTGCAAACACCCCTAACATACTTGTTACTTCTTGCTTTTCCAATCTGATTCGCATGATGTCATCAATATACTGTACTAGTGAGATAATTATGATGATGTCCAAATAATTCAAGTCTCTTTAGAGATGGGGGGTATGAAGGTGCCTTGGTATCAAAGTCAACTCAGACCCTGTGTCTAACACTCCAAATGGTTGGGTATTCCCTTTCCTGAGTAAATGGTTATTCCAGAAGCAGATTTTATATAGCAATTTCTAAGCAGGAAGTTTATTGGGGAGTGCTCTCAAAATCAACATCTACAGAAAAGTAAAGGATACAGGATTGGATGGAAGGAATATTGAACTGTGATGCTCTCTCAGAAGAGATCTCAGCTGGCCTCACAGGAAGCACTGTAGCTTTGATAACCCTTCAGAATTATTCTAAGTTGTGGCAAAATAGCCAGAACGCTATACCTCTGTGTCGACCAGTTGGTGGATACAGGCTGCCCAGGGAAGGGGATGTGATCTTGGGTGAGGAGGCTCTTTTAGCCGAGGCAATTTGAATGGAACTAATAATTGAGGGCTTTCAGTTTACATCTCTAACAGCAGTTGGCAGGGCTGGTTGGGGGGAAGCCCTGTATTCCTAAAGAAGGGGTCACAATGTCTACTACACCCCCTCTTGGTACATTATATCATAAAAAGTTCACTAGTAAACCGAAAAGAAGTTCAGTGCAATTTTTAAGTCTCTCCATAGGAGTTGAATTCAATGAACATCATGTTTTCCAATGTTCTAGTGTACACTATACACAACCATACTTAAAGTACGTATTGTATCAACAAAGGATTGATATGTGTGTGTTATTTTCAAAGTCATTTAAAATAATTTATCACTTAAAAAACAAAATAAAATAACATCACTAAATTGTATAGCAGAAAATTAACTTTTTAAAAAAGCAAATACTCTCAATTCTTAAAATAATTCCATGTGATAGCCAAAGAAATCAATACTAGGGACATTTTTCTCCTTCCCAGTATTCAGAGAAGCAACTAAAATATTAAATCTTGGAAAGAGCACTGGTCTGGAAGTGAGAAGACCTGGGTTCA
This sequence comes from Hyperoodon ampullatus, assembly GCF_949752795.1. Taxonomy (NCBI): domain Eukaryota; kingdom Metazoa; phylum Chordata; class Mammalia; order Artiodactyla; family Ziphiidae; genus Hyperoodon; species Hyperoodon ampullatus. Next base: position 92,998,373 of record NC_136918.1, on the reverse strand, counting down.
AATTCTATTTCTACTGTCTTTTATGTGACCTAGGGCATGCAGTTAGGGTGCCTTCTAATGATACAATGTAGGGCAAGCTCTGTATGTTTCTTCTGTGTGTGTGTGTGTGTGTGTGTGTATGTGTGTGCGTGTGTTTTATGAATGCTTCAAGGGTTATTGTGAAGACCGAAATATTTCAATACGTAAAAGTGCTTTTGTAAAGTACAAATTAGTATATGAACATAACATTATTTAGTAATCTGTGTTAATTCAAAATTATACCTGATTTATTATATATTCTTCTAACTGTAAAATGGCATGTAAGTTTTATCCTTCATTATAATTGAGATGACAATAGACTTAAATGAACACACTGCTTCATTCAACAGCTCCCTATGGCTCAGAGGCTACAGCTTAGTAGTACTCATTAAATAGTTGTTGATGAATAAGAAACTCTACAAAGAGTATCAGTAATCAATCCACAGATATTAAGTCATGCTATCTATATAAGACCTACATGAGAATTACTAATTTACCATATTGACTCCCAATGAGACTTGGTATTATAGAACCATAACATCTTAGGGCTGGAAAGGGCCTTAACTATCATCCAGTTTAGCCATGTCTTTGATAAATGATTTAACCAAGGTACAGATATGAATAGTGACATGTTTGAAATCAGGTCTAACTAGTTGCATAACTGCGTCAGAATCCAAAACTCTCAACAACCAGGTTAGCATTCTTTCTTTTGCACCATTCTATATGTCATTTTTCTATTATTCTGGCTCCCTATAGAAGTAAGATATAGTGGGAAAAAAAGAAGTAAAATGTTTTCTAACACAATATCTTGAAGAGATTTTTTTCAACTCAAACTCAAATTAAGGTTTACTATTCTAATTTTCAAATCTGGAATATGGTAGAAGAAAAACTCTCAACAATCATTTTGATATAAGGCAGTTAAGAAAAAATTAATTTTTAAAATAAAGCTATCAACAATTTTTGGCAGCACTTAATTGAACTTCACGTTGTTTCTACCTTTAGATACCATTCTGTTTTCCAACCAGTACCCAACAAAAGACACATAATAATTCATTTTTCTCTCTTCTCCCCTAATTCATCCAACCTTAGCTTTCTCATATGAAATATGTATTCAATGTACCTTGTATTATATGAAATACATAAATTTATATTATATGAAATAAAATTTATCTCTTTCAATCTCCAAGTAGAATGATTAGAAAAACATATGTCTAAAGTCTGATCTAAACGTAACAGAAAAGGAATCATCACAGTTTTATGTTATGCATAAAAGATTTCAAAATGCTACTAGGCATAGTTGATTCTTAAACACTTAAGCAATTGCTAAAAATTATTTTCCTAGTGATTATGTAGACAGACTTTTAGGAAATAGTAGGGAAGATATCAAGAACAGATGAAAATAGTAACATGAAGGCATATCTGCTTAATGAAATAATAAAGAAACCTGAAATGTACAAATATGAGGTTGTCACAACAGCACAAATCAAAGGTATTTCCTACGGCTTTTGGAAGCCAACAAAAAAGGGCAAGGTATTGAGAATGAGCAAAAAAAAGGTAATTTTACTGAAGTTCTTTTACCAAAGAACTGAAGAAAATAGAGTTGACAAAGATCTTAAAATAATAAGGTAGGGGAACTCTTAGAGATGGTCTCTTCAATAAAAAAGTTTTTCAGCAGTCCAAATGGGAAAAAACATTAGTTTTTCTTTGGATTAAAAAAATGGAATCCATCAACAGAATTATCCACATAATCACATCATAGAGCTGTCTAAAAATATATAAAATATATTTTTGGCTTATGCTTCAGAATTTTAGGGATCATTAATGTGCTTAAGTACATGTTTTAAAAAGAAATTGGTTGTTTTCTACACTTACATTCAAGGTTGCATTCTGATTCCTTTTTAGATTCATGAAGAAACGGAAATGCCGATTTTCTATATAATATGGACACTGTTTAACACTGTTAAATAATATATTCAGCATGAGTAAGGTATTTATGAAAGTTAAATAGGTTCATATGGATAGTCTTATTAAAGTGGAGAAATTTTGCTTCTAAATGCTATGAGGAGAGTAAACCAATGTTTCAGTCGGCGTGCCCTTTAATTTATACTCAAAGGGATTTCGTGTTCTTACTTATTAACAAATTGCCTTTGTAACAAAGAGACCTCTTTGTTTGCTCAGAGAAATTGAAAAGAATAGTTTGTGATCTTGACGTTCTACTCAGGCATTCTGAGAAAAGATTTGACATATTCCACCCGTATCCAAGTTACGTTAAAAAAAAAAACAAAAAACTAGGGCTTCCCTGGTGGCACAGTGGTTGAGAGTCCGCCTGCCAATGCAGGGCACAAGGGCTCGTGCCCCGGTCCAGGAGGATCCCACATGCCGTGGAGCGGCTGGGCCCGTGAGCCACGACCACTGAGCCTGCGCGTCCGGAGCCTGTGCTCTGCAACGGGAGAGGTCACAACAGTGAGAGGCCCGCGTACCGCAGAAAGAAAAAAGGAAAAAGAAAAAACCTCACCATCCTTTATATCTCCACACCTAATTATTAAGTGTCAATCAAAACTGACAGTAGGACAACAAAGCCACACAATTACACAGAAGGATATACTTTTAAACGCCATTCTAAATTTATGAAATTGCATAGTTTTATAGTCCTCTTCGAAAATGACAAAAGGTGCCAACCATAACTTTTTCTCTGACTGGTGAATACAACAAATACACATCCTTAATGCATTCACCTTTTATTCTTACAAACAATGATAAAAATTTTGGAGTTTAATTCCTATCTTTTTATTTCTTGAGGTTAGGAAGTTTATTTCATATGTATCAAAAATCATTTATGTCTAGAAAAATAGTGAAAAGCATAAATTAAATTAGGTCAATTTTGTTTAATTATAAAAAATTTACACTCATAATAAAATATTTAATAATATAGGAGAAATTATAGATTAAAATAGACTTCATTCCCAAGTCTTGGCTGCCTAATTCCTATCCTCAAAGGTCATTTGGATAGTCATATTAAAATGGAGAAATTCATTATTGATGATTTTTGGCCAATCATTCTATACATATTCTACGAATTGATAGATTGTTATGGATATATTTATATATATTATATTTTAGATAAATAATATAATTACATATTTATATATATCGCACACATCTGTGAATGTAACTGTAGGATAAATTCTTAGTAGAAATTTCTATGTCTAAGCATGTATGTAAATATATATATATATACATACATAAAATTATATACTATAATTTAGTTAATATTAAATTATATCAGCTAACTATGACATATTTTTAATACAGTGCAGATATAATCCATTTTTAAGAGTAAAGTTAATCAACAAGGGACCACAAGATAAATGATAATTTTGTAAAAACAACTCAAAACAAAACATAAATATTTTTACAGAACTAGAACAAACATTTTCAAGTTTGTATGTAAACACAAAAGAACCCAAATAGCCAAAGCAATCTTGAGAAAGAAAAACAGAGCTGGAGGAATCAGTCTCCCTGACTTCACACTATACTAAAAAAGCTGCAGTCATCAAAACAGTATAGTACTGGCACGGGAACAAAAATATGGATCAGTGGAACAGGATAGAAAGCCCAGAAATAAACCCATGTACCTATGGTCAATTAATCTACAACAAAGGAGGCAAGACTATACAATGAAGAAAAGACAGCCTTTTCAATAAGTGGTGCTGAGAAAACTGGAGAGCTACATGTAAAAGAATGAAATTAGAACATTCTCTAACACCACATACAAAAATAAACTCAAAATGGATTAAAGACCTAAATGTTAAGACCTAATACTATAAAACTCCTAGAGGAAAACATAGGCAGAACACTCTTCAACATAAATTGCAGCAATATCTTTTTGGATCTGTCTCCTAGAGTAATGGAAATAAAAACAAACAAATGGGACCTGATTAAACTTAAAAGCTTTTGCACAGTAAAGGAAACCATAAACAAAATGAAAAGACAACCTACAGAATGGGAGAAAATATTTGCAACCTATGTGACTGACAAGGGAGTAATCTCCAAAATCTACAAACAGTTCATACAGCTCAATATCAAAAAAGCAAACAACCCAATCAAAAAATGGTCAGAAGATCTAAATAGACATTTCTACAAAGAAGACATAAATGGCCAAAAGGCACGTGAAAAGATGCTCAATATCACTAATTATCAGAGAAAAGCAAATCAAAACTACAATAAGGTATCATCTCACACCAGTCAGAATGACCATAATCAAAAAGACCACAAATAATAAATGCTGGAGAGGGTGTTGAGAAAAAGGAACCATCTTTTACTGTTGCTGGGAATGTAGATTGGTACAGCCTCTGTGGAGAGTAGTGTGGAGGTTCCTTAAAAAACCGAAAATAGAGCTACCATGTGATCTTGCAATCCCATTCCCAGGCATATATCTGGAGAAAAACATAACTCAAAAAGATATATGCACCCCAATGTTCATTGCAGCACTGTTTACAATAGCCAAGACATGAAAGCAACCTAAATGTCCATCGGCAGACGAATGGATAAAGAAGATGTGGTACATGTATACAACGGAATTGTACTCAGCCATAAAAAATAATAATAATAATGGCATTTGCAGCAACATGGACTGACCTAGAGATTATCATACTAAGTGAAGTAAGCCAGACAGAGAAAAACAAATATCATATGATACCACTTATATGTGGAATCTTAAAAAAATGATACAAATGAATTTATATACAAAACAGAAATAGACCCACAGACATAGAAAACAAAATTATAGTTACCAAAGAAGAAAACAAGGCAGGGGTGGGGGGGGTGGGGATAAATTAGGAGTTTGGGATTAACAATTACACACTACTACATATAAAATAATCAACAAGGACCTACTGTATAGCACAGGAAGCTATACTCAATATTTTTTAATAACCTATAAGGGAAAAAAATCTGAAAAAGAACATATATATATGTGTATATATATATATATATATTTGTATATGTATACCTGAAACTAACACAACATTATAAATCAACTATACTTCGATAATAAATAAATAAATGAATGAATAAATAAATAAACAAATAAAACCTTAGAGAAAATACCTTGGGAAAAATAGTTGATGGCCAACACTGGAATTAAATTTTGAAGAGCACAACAAAATGACAATAGCAATCACTAGTTTGTAAGATTTAAAAAAAAATAAAACTATAACTTTAGTTATATTAGGTTAATAAATTGTTAGGGCACATTAATAATGAATGTCATTATTTCTTGAATATGCAGCATCAAAAAAGCAAACAAAATTATTAATGCCAAATAAGATAACATATTTGTCATCAATGCAGAAAGTAATTAGCCCAATATTTAAATGATTTCACATTTAAAGCCATTAAAATCGTACAATTCCCTGAAAATGGTAAGTTATTATGGAACAAAGTGAATATATACCTCCTAACTCCTAACCATTTCTGCTGGAATAGAACAAACATATGGTTCAATGACATACTCTATTTTTTCATTTGATCTTTCACTGGGAGGGAGGGAGACTTAGATATTTGAAAATTTATCCTTACTTTATTATTCTATTTAGATAGAGAAATTTAAAATGTCTTTTTATTTGGAAGAATTTAAGGTCTAGAGTAAACAGTACTAGGCTGATCACTGTGTAGGAGACAAAGTTTTTATAACCAGGGTCAACAAATTTATTAGATCTCCAGTTTCTAGCAAGCAATCTGAGAAATGGAAAACTTTGGACCTCGGGTATATACAGGAAGTGCAGCTGTGTTCAAGTTTTCTGAATGAGAAAATACACAATAATCTAGGGTTTTTTTCAAGATTTTGTCCTTAAAATACATGTTCTTAAATATATTCCTTGAGGCCTTCTTATGTAACTTCTTTGAGAACGTGGGTTTAATTTCAAAATGCTCTTCCAATAATCAAGTATTAAATATAGTGTATGTTGCTTTATATGTATTTATTATCACAGAACACAGTGAAGGAAGAAATGTTTACATCTCTCCCTCTCCCCCCTGACCCCCCCCACACATTCATCAAGCTTCATAATGATTGAATTTACTCTAGAGATCACAGTCAGCTTAGATTATCAGTATATGCCTGGTTCTAAATACAGTTGTAGCAATAGTGCCTAAAACTGTATCCATAAAAAAAACCAATTACTACTCTTTAATAAAACATCTTTTCTAGGACTTCAATCATCAAATGCCTGAATAATTTACTGCCCTTGTTTTTATTATGACACCTACTGCATTGGTCTCAGAAAAATTCACTCATCATTTCACCACCATTAAATTTAATGTACACACTATGTAGATCATTGTATTAGGAACAATACATTGATCAAAATTTGGGTTTGATTCTGAGTCTAACATTGTGCCAGGATCTACAGTTTATACAGAGAAATATGGTCCTTCATTTCTAGGAGCTTTTGAACTATCTAGGGATCAACGATCTACAAACAACAAAAAGGTCGAATAGCAACAACATATGATGCATGAGAAATGAGTAGAAAGGCAATAAGGTACTGTAGATTTTTAAGGAAAAAGTCTGTAGTCATTACTTCATAGAAGAAATTTAACTGGAAGCATCACTTGATGGTGAAAGGAATTCAGACTTACAGTGGAAAATGAAAAATCCATTTTAGGTATAGGTAATTGTGTGAACTTATATTAAGGCACATGGTGGGGGACTGGTTTAGGAAGAAGGTTCATATCTATCTGGCCAGAATAGACCTTAAGAAAAAAAACAAAACAAAACTGTAGGATATATCCATTGAAAACTAGTTGGAATCTAGGTCATACTAGACCAAAGGGACATGCTAGTACATAGGGACTTCTAATACAAGTCTAAGGAAAAAGCATTTTATCCTATGGGAAGAGAGAAATTCTTAAAAATCTTTTAACTGAGGTGGCAATGCTTTATAAAAATTGATCTAGATATAAGAAATAACATGGATGGATGATAATACTAATACCTAAAATTTACTCAGCACTTACTGTGTAATAGGCATTGTGCTAAGTGACCAACATGGATTGTATCATCTTAAATGTACTTAGAGACTGATGTTATAATAATTCCTATTTCCAGGGGAGAAGATAAGGTTAGGACAGGTTCAAGAATTTCCCCAAGATCCCCAAGCTGACCCATGAATGAGCCAGAACTTAATGTGGGCAGTAAGTCTTTAAGCCAGACCTCTGCAGGCAAGTAATTAAAACTGGTCTTTTGTGATAAGTTACTCTACTATGCAGCTAGGGTGAAAATAAAGAGGAATGAAAGGGTGCTAAAGAAAATGTGAAGGAAATCAGATCAGATCAGTGCTGTGAAAATGCAACACATTTAAGGAATAAAATTTTTGAGTAAGAATGTATTAGTATTATCCACATTTTCTTTGCAGAAATTTGCTTCTACCTTTTCCCGAATCATGTGGTCATGCTAATGATAGTCAGTTATCCTAGACTGGTTTGAAAGAAAATTCAAGATGAAAACAATTTGCAGATGTCTCAAACTAGACTCATTTTGTCAGATTGCTCTGCTGGTGATGGTTTGGTTTTGTGTGAATGATTTTCCCCCAATATGTATTCAGTAGAAATGATACAAACCAGCTTTGCAGATAGGTCTCTTAAGGAAAAATTAGCTTTGTCCTTACCTGTGTTTCCTAAAGGCATCTTTCCATCTGATTACTCTTCTTCAGTTTCTTTTGGAGTAGACATAAGGAAAGCATTCAAAATCTGCTCACAGTAAATTCTTGCAAAGTTTCATCCAAAACAGATTCTTATGAAAAAGTAAGAATAAAAATGAGTTCATTCCCTGATTTCTGTTAGATCTTAACTATCTTCTTTAGAGATACGCTTATTAAATAACTTTGCACAAATAATACCTAATTAGAAATATGAATATCTAAACTTGAATTAAATGTTTAAAAAGCATTAAATCTGGCATAAAATTTTTCTACCAGGAAGTCATGACTAGGGCATATAAAGTGTTTGATAACGATTTACTATTGAATGAGCAATGTGACTGTAACTTGAATGCGGGTCCAACTCTTTTCCATAGCTGTTTTACAGTGTAACCTACATAAGGTTTACTTTGGATAATCAGCTAAAGGTAATTTTGTCCAACAAAAGTTAAGTAGAAATATGAGTCATGATCGTGCCACTCCTTTGCGTGAGACCCTGAAATGGCCTTGCATTACACTCTGAGTAAGGTCAAAGTCCTCACAATGATCTGCTATGAACTGGCACCTGCTACCTCTCTGATCTCTCTCTTGCTGCTCTTCCTCTCAGTCACTCTGCTCCAGTCCCCTTTGGCCTCTTGGCTACTTCTCAAACAAACTAGGTACCATCCTAAGGTAAGGCATTTACTGGCTGGTCCTTCTGTCCAGAATCTTCTTCAAAATTTCAACATGGTTGATCCCTTCTTATTCTGCAAGCATTTGCTAGAAGACATGAATGATGCCAATCCTGACCATCCTATTTAAATATGTTCCCTCCACTGATACTCCTCATCTTGCTCCTCTTACATATGCTTTGCCAGTTATCATCTTCTAACACACAAGAAAGCCTATATATAATACATATACTTTTTAAATTTTATAACCATTTTGCCTAAAAGGTAAGCTCCTGGAGAGCAGGAATGTTTGTTTAACAAAACAAACACTGTTGAATCCCAAGCATCTAGTTCAGTTCCTAAATAGTAGATACTGAACTAATATTTGTTGAATGAAAGAGTGGATGAATGAAAGCATCTTCACATTCTCCCACCAAAATTGGTCTCTAAATAGCCATCTTGCGTTTCAGAGCTGCAGGGTAAAGAGTCAATAAATTTTTTAGTTGGCCAATCCTTCACCAGGGAAACATTAATGAATATAATTCTTCCAGGGCACATTTTTACTAAGTGTTTAGAGCAACTGCTAGTTAAATACTGTGCTTTACTGTTTAAGTTTGATGAGTGTTACTTTATAAAATGTCAATTAAACAGAATGAAGCAGATACTCTTTTAAGTCATATACAATCCTATTATCTTTGATAAGAGTAGATGCTAAAGAGTATGTCTCTGAGACAGGGAAAATCAACGCAATTATCTAAACTATGTGATCTTTGAAATTATGTCTGTCTCATGTTTGAATAAAACCTCTCAATACCTTGACATTTATAAATTCTTAATAAATATTTTCTGGTATAAGAATGCATTTCAAAACTCCCTTTTCTCTAGCATAGTGTCAAGGATTTTTAATTTTAGCTGCTGAGACTTAGGAGATCTCTGGTGGTTCCATGTCCTCTCTACCCAAAAGGAATTTTGGCTAAATAACTTCAGAGCTCACATTCTATTGATTTACACTTATTTTAACTATTCTGCTAGATTAGCGAATTCCTTAGATAAAAGAACACTGGGAGAAAGGCTAATGAGTATTTTTTTATTCAAATTGTCATGCTTTCATTATGGTCCTCCCTAATCTGTGCCTTAAGATGTTCTTTTCACTTCAGTTAAATCTACAAATAGCATGTTGAAAGAATCTCATCACTTTCTTCTCTGTGTTTTAATATTATAGCCCCAATAGGAAACAGTTCTATACAGTGAATAGATATTAATGCCTGGCTGAATTTCATCAATGACGAGAAAACAATAAATTCTATTCTTTCTGGGTCTGTGGTCAGTGAACAATATTGTGTACTACAGTGTGGTACTGTATCTTAGCAGTGTGAACCAAAGATGGAGTGACAGGCCTTAAACTGGATCTAGCTTTGGGGAATTTAATGAAAAAAAAATCTAGAATGACAGAAAGTTAAAGAAAGAACATTTAATTAAAAAACAAATTTCTTTAACAATTATTTTTCTATAGTCCCTTTGCTATCATCTTAAACTCACATATTTGATTCAAAGCTTTTCCCTCAATCTTATGGAGTCAAAGAAGTTATCATGATACAATTGAAACTTCAGATTCTCATTGCTGAAATCTTTCATTACAATTCTAAAAGGTCCTGCTATGTCTGAATGTTTATGTCTCCCTGAAATTAATATGTTGAAACGGAACCTCCAAGTTTTGGCATTAGGTGCTAGGGCCTTTAAGATGTGATTAGGTCATGAGGGTGGAGCCCCCATGAATGAGATTAGTGCCCTTATAAAAGAAGCACAACATGGCTCCTTAGCCCCTTCAGCCATGTGAGGATATATATATATAATGAGAAGTCTGCAATCTGACTTTGACCTGACTGTGCAGGCACCCTGATCTTAGATGTCCAGCCTCCAAAACTGTGAGAAATAAATTTCTGTTGTTTATAAGCTACTCAGTCTGTGGTATTTTGTTATAGCAGCCCAAACAGACTAAGACAGGTCCCCACTACTACCACCATTTCCTTAATGTCTATCAATATTCATAAGGACTGATAAGATTGAGTTCTTAGAATGTGATCATTCTTGACTGCCGTTCTGGTCTAGGAAGTAGATTATATGAGATAGGAATTGCATTAAGACTTCTTCCACAAAAACAAAGAAACAAAAACAATAGCAAAACCCTTAGAGGTACACGTACTGGGGAGACCTTCAAGATGGCAGAGGAGTAAGACGTGGAGATCACCTTTCTCCCCACAAATACATCAAAAAATACATATACATGTGGAACAACTCCTACACAACACGTACTGAATGCTGTCAGAAGACCTCAGACTTCCCAAAAGGCAAGAAATTCCCCACATACCTGGGTCGGGCAAAAGAAAAAAGAAAAAACCGAGACAAAAGAATAGGGATGGGACCTGCAATTCTGGGAGGGAACTGTGAAGGAAGAAAAGTTTCCACACAGTAGGAAGTCCCCTCACTGGTGGGGACAAGTGGGGGTGTGGGGGGAAGCTTCGGAGACACAGAGGAGAGCACAGAAACAGAGGTGCAGAGGGCAAAGCGGAGAGATTCTCGCACAGAGGATCAGTGCCGACCAGCACTCACCAGCCTGAGAGGCTTGTCTGCTCACCCGCCAGGGCAGGTGGTGGCTGAGAGCTGAGGCTTGGGCTTCAGAGGTCAGACCCCAGGGAGAGGACTGGGATTGGCTATGTGAAGACAGCCTGAAGGGGGCTAGTGTGTCATAGGTAGCAGGGAGGGAGTCCAGGAAAAAGTCTGGACCTTCCAGAGAGGCAAGAGACCATTGTTTCAGGGTGAGCAAGGAGAGGGGCTTCCTGCTCCATGTGCCCAGAGATGGCAGAGCACCACTTAAGCAAACTCCAGAAACAGGCGCGAGCCACGGCTATCATCTCGGACCCCAGAGGTGGGCAAGGACCACTAACGCTGCCACCAAGAATACTGTGTGCAAGCGCAGGTCATTACCCACACCCCCCTGGAAGCCTGTGCAGCCCACCACTGCCAGGGTCCTGTGATCCAGGGCCAACTTCCCCGGGAGAACGCACGGCGTGCCTCAGGCTCTTGCAATGTCATGCTGGCCTCTGCCACTGCAGGCACATCCTGCATTCCACTTATGACTACCATACCCCTCCCTCTCCCTGGCCTGAGTGAGCAACAGAATCCTAATCAGTGGCTGCTTTAATCCCCTCCTGTCTGGGTGGGGAACAGACTCCTGAGGGTGGCCTACAGGCAGAGGCAGGGCCAAAATGAAAGTTGAACCCCAGGAGCTGTGGAACAAAGAAGAGAAAGGGAAATCTCTCCCAGCAGCCTCAGGAGCAGCAGATTAAATCCCCACAATCGACTTGATAAACCCTGCATCTGTGGAATACCTGAAGAGACAATGAATGTTCCCAAAATTGAGGCAGTGGACTTTGGGAACTGTAGACTTAGGGTTTGCTTTCTGCATTTGATTTGTTTTTGGTTTTATGTTTATCTTAGTTAAGGTTTTAGTGTTTGTTTTCATTGGTGGGTTTGTTTATTGGTTTGGTTACTCTCGTCCATTTTTTTCTTTTTTTCTCTTTTTTGTGAGTGTGTGTGTGTAAGTTTCTTGGTGAGATTTTGTCTGTTTAGGTTTGCTTTACCATTGGACTCAGGGTGCAGTCTGTTCGGTTTTTTTTCCTGGTTTTTTTCCTTTTATGAGTGTGTGTGTATATGTTTCTTTGTGTGATTTTGTCTCTTTAGTTTTGTTTTTACCATTTGTTTTGGGGTTCTGTCTCTTCGTTTTTGTTTTTTTTCTTCCTTTTCTTCCATGCCATGCGCCTGGTAGGGTCTTGGTGCTCCGGCTGGGTGTTGGCCTGAGCATCCGACATGGGAGAACCGCATCCAGGACACTGGACCACCAGAGCCCTCCTAGCCCAACGTAATATTAATCAGTGAGAGCTATCCCAGAGATCTCCATCTCAACACAAAGACCCAGCTCCACCCAACGGCAAGCAAGCTACACTGCTGGATGCCCCATTCCGAACAACTAGCAAGACAGGAACACAACCCCACCCATTAGCAGACAGGCTGCCTAAAGTCAAACTAAGTTCATAGACACTCCAAAACACACCACCAGACGCAGCACTGCCCACCAGAGGGACAAGATCCAACCTCACCCACCAGAACATAGGCACCAGTCCCCCTCACCAGGAAGCCTACACAAGCCACTGAACCAACCTCACCCAGTGGGGGCAGCCACCAAAAATAAGAGGAACTACGAACATGCAGCCTGGGAAAGGAGACCCCAAAATACAGTAAGTTAAACAAAATGAGAAGACAGAGAAACATGCAGCAGATGAAGGAGCAAGGTAAAAACCCACCAGACCAAACAAATGAAGAGGAAACAGTCAGTCTACCTGACAAAGAATTCAGAGTAATGATAGGAAAGATGATCCAAAATCTTGGAAATAGAATGGAAAAAATACAAGAAACAATTAACAAGGACCTAGAAGAACTAAACAGCTAATAAACAATGATGAGCAACACAAAAAATGAAATTAAAAATTCTCTAGAAGGAATCAATAGCAGAATAACTGAGGCAGAGGAACAGATAAGTGACCTGGAAGAAAAAATAATGGAAATAACTACCGCAGAGCAGAATAAAGAGAAAAGAATGAAAAGAATTGAGGACAGTCTCAGAGACCTCTGGGACAACATTAAATGCACCAACATTCGAATTATAGGGGTCCCAGAAGAAGAAGAAAAAAAGAAAGGGTCTGAGAAAATATTTGAAGAGATTATAGTTGAAAACTTCCCTAACATGGGAAAGGAAGTAGTAAATCAAGTCAAGGAAGAGCAGAGAGTCCCATACAGGATAAATCCAAAGAGAAACATACCAAGAATAATCAAACTATCAAACATTAAATACAAAGAAAAAATATTAAAAGCAGCAAGGGAAAAGCAACAAATAACATAGAAGGGAATCACCATAAGGTTAACAGTTGATCTTTCAGCAGAAACTCTGCAAGCCAGAAGGGAGGGGCAGGACATATTTAAAGTGATGAAGGGGAAAAACCTACAACCAAGATTATTCTACCCAGCAAGGATCTCATTCAGATTCGACAAACAAATAAAAACCTTTATAGGCAAGCAAAAGTTAAGAGAATTCAGCACCACTAAGCCAGCTTTACAACAAATGCTAGAAGAACTTCTCTAGGTCTGAAACACAAGAGAAGGAAAAGACCTATGAAAACAAACCCAAAACCATTAAGAAAATGGTAATAGGAATATACATATCAATAATTACCTTAAATGTAAATGGATTAAATGCTCCAACCAAAAGACACAGGCTTGCTGAATGGATACAAAAACAAGACCCGTATATATGCTGTCTACAAGAGACCCACTTCAGACCTAGGGACACATACAGACTGAAAGTGAGGGGATGGAAAAAGATATTCCATGCAAAGGGAAATCAAAAGAAAGCTGGAGTAGCAATACTCATATCAGAAAATATAGACTTTAAAATGATGACTATTCAAGAGACAAAGGAGGACTCTACATAAAGATCAAGGGATCAATCCACGAAGAAGATATAACAATTGTAAATATTTATGCACCCAACACAGGAGCACATAAATAAATAACATAAATTTTAACAGCCATAAAAGGGGAAATGACAGTAACACAGTAATAGTAGGAGACTTTAATCCCACACTTCTACCAATGGACAGATCATCCAAAATGAAAATATATAAGGAAACACAAGCTTTAAATGACACATTAAACAAGATGGACTTAATGGATATTTATAGGACATTCCATCCAAAAACAACAGAACACGCTTTTTTCTCAAGTGCTCATGGAACATTCTCCAGGATAGATCATATCTTGGGTCACAAACCAAGTCTCAATAAATTTAAGAAAATTGAAATCATATCAAGTATCTTTTCCAACCACAGTGCTATGAGACTAGATATCAATTACAGGATAAAAACAGTAAAAAATACAAACACATGGAGGCTAAATAATACACTACTAAATAACCAACATATCACTGAAGAAATCAGAGGAAATCCAAAAATAGCAAGAAAAAAATGACAATGAAAGCATGATGACCCAAAACCTATGGGATGCAGCAAAAGCAGTTCTAAGAGGGAAGTTTATAGCAGTACAATCCTACCTCAAAAAATAAGAAACATCTCAAATAAACAACCTAATCTTACACCTAAAGCAGTTAGAGAAAGAAGGAAAAAAAAAAAAAAGAAAACCCAAAGTTAGCAGAAGAAATCATACAGATCAGAAATAAATGAAAAAGAAAGGAAGGAAACAATAGCAAAGATCAATAAAACTAAAAGCTGGTTCTTTGAGAAGATTAAAAAAAATTGGTAAACAATTAGCCAGACTCATCAAGAAAAAAATGGGAAAAGACTCAACTCAACAGAATTAGAAATGAAAAAGGAGAAGTAACAACTGACACTGCAGAAATACAAAGGATCATGAGACACCACTACAAGCAACTATATGCCAATAAAATGGACTACCTGGAAGAAATGGACAGATTCTCAGAAAAGTACAACATTTCAAGACTGAACCAGGAAGAAATAGAAAATATGAACAGACCAGTCACAAGCACTGAAATCGAAACTGTGTTTAAAAATCTTCCAACAAACAAAAGCCCAGGACCAGATGGCTTCACAGCCGATTTCTGTCAAACATTTAGAGAAGAGCTAACACCTAACCTTCTCAAACTTTTCCAAAATATTGCAGAGCGAGAACACTCCCAAATTCATTCTACAAGGCCACAATCAACCTGATACCAAAACCAGACAAAGATGTCAGAAATAAAGAAAATAACAAGCTAATATCACTGATGAACATAGATGCAAAAATCCTCAACAAAGTACTAGCAAACAGAATCCAGCAACACATGAAAAGGATCATATACTATGATCAAGTGGGGTTTATCCCAGGAATGCAAGGATTCTTCAATATATGCAAATATATCACTGTGATACACCACATTAACAAACTGAAGGAAACAACCATATGATCATCTCAACAGGTGCAGAAAAAGCTTTCGACAAAGTTCACCACCCATTTATAATAAAAAACCTCCAGAAACTGGGCATAGAGGGAACCTACCTCAACATAATAAAGGCCACATACAACAAACCCACAGCAAACATCTTTCTCAATGGTGAAAATCTGAAAGTATATCCTCTAAGATCAGGAACAAGACAACATTGCCCAGTCTCACCACTATTATTCAACATAGTTTTGGAAGTTTTAGCCATGGCAGTCAGAGAAGAAAAAGAAATAAAAGGAATCCAAATCACAAGAGAAGAATTAATACTATCACTGTTTTCAGATGACATGATACTATACATAAATAATCCTAAAGATGCTACCAGAAAACTATTAGAGCTAATCTATGGATTTGGTAAAGTAGCAGGATATAAACTTAATGCACAGAAAGCTCTTGCATTCCTATACACTAATGATGAAAAATCAGAAAGAGAAATTAAGGAAACACTCCCACTTACCACTGCAATAGAAAGAATAAAATACCTAGGAATAAACCTACCTAAGGAGACAAAAACCATGTATGCAGAATACTATAAGGCACCTATGAAAGAAATCAAAGATGATACAAACAGATGGAGAGATGTACCATGTTCTTGGATTGGAAGGATCAACCTTGTGATAATGACTATACTACCCAAAGCAATCTACAGATTCAGTACAATCCCTATCAAACTACCAATGGCATTTTTCACACAATTAGAACAAAAAATTTTATAATTTGTATGGAAACACAAAAGACCCCCAAATAGCCAAAGAAATCTTTGAAAGAAAAACAGAGCTGGAGGAATCGGGCTCCCTGACTTCAGACTATACTACAAAGCTACAGTAATCAAGACAGTATGGTACTAACACAAAAACAGAAATATAGATCAATGGAACAGGATACAAAGCCCAGAGATAAACCCACACACATATGGTCACCTTATCTTTGACAAAGGAAGCAAGAATATAAAATGGAGAAAAGACAGCCTCTTCAAGAAGTGGTGCTAGGGAAAGTGGACAGCTACATGTAAAAGAATGAACTTAGAATACTTCCTAACACCATACACAAAACTAAACTCAAAATGGATTAAAGACCTAAATGTAAGGCCAGAAACTATCAAACTCTTAGAGGAAAACATAGGCAGAACACTCTATGACATAAATCATAGCAAGATCCTTTTTGACCCCCCTCCTAGAGAAACAGAAATAAAAACAAAAATAAACAATGGGACCTAATGAAACTTCAAAGCTTCTGCACAGCAAAGGAAACCATAAACAGGATGAAAAGACAACCTTCAGAATGGGAAAAAATATTTGCAAGTGAAGCAACTGACAAAGGATGAATCTCCAAAATTTACAAGCAGCTCATACAGCTCAATATCAAAAAAACAAACAACCCAATCCAAAAATGGGCAGAAGACCTAAATAGACATTTCTTCAAAGAAGATAAACAGATTGCTAACAAACACATGAAAGGATGCTCAACATCACTAATCATTACAGAAATGCAAATCAAAACTACAATGAGGTATCACTTCACACCAGTCAGAATGGCCATCATCAAAAAATCTACAAACATTAAATGCTGGAGAGGGTGTGGAGAAAAGGGAACCCTCTGCCACTGTTGGTGGGAATGTAAATTGATACAACCACTATGGAGAACTATATGAAGGTTTCTTAAAAAACTAAAAATAGAACTACCATAATAGTGTTTTGGTAGCCAATAATCCCACTCCTGGGCATATACCTGGAGAAAACCATAATTCAAAAAGAGATGTGTACCACAGTGTTCATTGTAGGAAATGGAAGCAACCTAAATGTCCATTGACAGATGAATGGATAAAGAAGATGTGGTACATATATACAATGGAATATTAGCCATAAAAAGAAACGAAATTATTTGTAGTGAGGTGGTTGGACCTAGAGTCTGTCAAACAAAGTGCCATAAGTTATAAAGAGAAAAACAAAAACAATATGGTAACACATAGATAAGGAATCTAAAAAAAAAAAAAAATGGTTCTGATTAACCTAGGGGCAGGACATGAATAAAGATGCAGACGTAGAGAATGGACTTGAGGATACAGGGTTGGGGAGAAGGGTAAGCTGGTATGAAGTGAGAGAGTAGCACTGATATATACACTCTACCAAATGTAGAATAGATAGGTAGTAGGAAGCAGCTGCATAGCACAGGGAGATCAACTTGGTGCTCTGTGACCACCTAGAGGGGTGGGATAGGGAGGGTGGGAGGGAGAGGCAAAAGAGAGGGGATATGGGGATATATGTATACATATAGCTGATTCACTTTGTTATACAGCAGAAACTAACACAACCTTGTAAAGCAATTATACTCCAATAAAGATGTAAAAAAAAAAAAAAGTACGCATATTCCTATATCAGCATCCAAAATCTACCACTCCATCACAAAGAGAAAATAAATGGAATTGCTGCTCCCTAAAGATTAATTAGTAAGCTTATTCAGATAATATTTATTTTGTTTCTCTATGAACAGTGCTAGGCTCTAAAATATCACTGGCTAGGTGAGCTAGTCTACTAGTTCTAAATCTTTACCATCTAATATGGTAGTCACTAACCACATGCAGGTATTGAGGACTTGGTGTGTAGTCAGCATGACCAAGAAACTAAATTTTTTAAAGTTAACTTTGATTAATTTAAATATAAATTTACATAGCTACAGGTGGCTAGTGGTTACCATATTGAACAGTGCAGTTCTATGGACATATATCTTTGAGTAGTACCAACAGGAGCTATACTGGCAGAAAGCTTATAATCTAATGGACAAGGAAAATTGCAAAGAATGATGAATAAAGCAAATACTGGGCAGAGGCTGTTTTCAACTGTTCTTATTGTAAAATGAAGTGTCAGTCACTGGCGGCAGTAAATGTACAAATCTTGGTCATAAAGCAGGGTGTAAGGCCTTCATTTAAACAATTCTAACAATTATCACTTGTGATACATATATATGTCTGTAAGAAACATTAAAATGTATCAGAAAGTGCTCTACATGAAAAATCTGTTCTTGACCACCATGAAAAAATAATCTACCAGATATATCCACCATCTATTTCCGGCAACGTGATTGTCATTTCCAGGGATAGGAAAGAAGTCAATTTTAGACTGATGCAAAGACATCTCTAATTATTAAGTTATTAAAAATGGGATGATGGTTTTCTCACATCACTTCTGTTCGTAGTCTCTAGATGTATATTATTTTCATGGCTATTTGTATTGTTGTTGTTCAAGAGAAGTTTTATTTCAGAGAGAGAGAATGCAGAAACTAGCAAGAAAGGAAGGAAAAAAGGAGGAAGGGAAGAAGGAATTTGCTGTGCTGAAGTAATGGTGTGGTTTAGAGAGGATAAATGTCAAATCTACTTTTAAAGAAAATGAGAATAAATTATTAAACCAAAGTGACTAATCATATTTTTAGTTGTTGTTCCATATGAAAATTTAGAGGGAGGGGATATGGGGATATATGTATACATATAGCTGATTCCCTTTGTTATACAGCAGAAACTAACACAACATTGTAAAGCAATTATACTCCAATAAAGATGTTAAAAAATAAATAAACAAACAAAAAAGAGACTGGAAAGGATTCAACAGACCAAAAGTCAGATTTTGTGTGTGGATCAAAACACTGTGCTTGTGCTATCTCACTTTACCGTTCATCATGTTATTTCTCAGTGATTTGCAGTGCACTGTATTTCAAAATGGAAGATCCGCTTTGTCAAGTGGAAGAAGTAACTGACCTTATCCACGATGCCTATCTGGCGGCATTCATATGTGCTCCACATTTGAGCTACTGATGGAGAAGATGGCCTGATTAGGTAAGGATGTGTTAGTTCTTCAAAAAATAAAGAGGAGGGAGAGAGAGAAGCTTGATGATCTAATCAGAAAAACCAAGGATCAGACTAAGAAGGAAAATCAAAACTTGGGTAGTATTAAATAAGGCATTATCTAAGTAGAATGGTCTAATGGGATAAAATGCATTGGGGCAAAACACTAAAGGAAGACAGAGAGCAAATTTGGTTTTGTTGGATGATACTAGAACTCAGTGGCACACAGGGATATGGGGACAACAGGTCAGGAGCTGAAGAGCAGTGTCTCAACACTTAGGAAAATTTACTCATTTTTCTTAAATCACATGTAATTGTGAATACCTGTTTTCTTGCCACTGCATTACTTTCTTTGAGAGAGAGTCAGAAATAGCTGCTTAACTGAATAGATCTGAATTTGGTCAATATTACTTACTTTCTCCTTCCACTAAAAAATAAAGTTCTGCATGTTTTCTTAAAGAAAATACAATACTTGTTTTATTTAAAATATTTTGGGGTAGCTTGGAAACAAATTGAAATAAAGTCTTTATATTTAACAAGATCTTTCCTTTGACACTGTCAGTATCCTATGAGGTAAACACGGTAAATACTATTTTGTCCACATTTCATTTTAAAGATAATTAAAGCAAAACTATGATAAATTAATGTAAGGATAAATGTTCATGATTATTTATCAAATCAGTGACAAAAATGTCACTATAATATTTTTAAAAACAGAAAAAAATTAAAGAAGTTGTTTTTTTACCATTCCACCAATATTTTCAAAACTATTTCCTAACATTCTCTAAGAAATGTGTGTATACTTTTTGCCTAAGAAGTCAGACATTCTTTGATACAGATATTCATCAATATTTAAGAAATAATATTCTTAAATATTTTTAGGCTTCTGTTTTCTTTTCTCTAAATATCTCACTAGCACAGTAAAATAAGGCAAGGGTAAATAAATAATCCACTATAAAGTAGCTTGCTACAGATTTAGTTGATTGTCCAGAGAAATTAGTTGATTTTTTCCCCTCCTAATGTTTTCTGCTTTTTTTATATCCTTGTTCAGTTGTTTTGTTTTGTTTGCTGATTTTTTTTTCCCTTAAAGCAGTCTGATGTGGTGTGTGTGTGTGTGTGTGTGTGTGTGTGTGTGTGTGTGTGTGTGTTGCTGTCTTCCTTTGGTTAATAAAATGAAATACGATATTAGATTTGTATTATTCACAGTACTGCTAAGGAAAAATTCACATTTTTATCAGGATATAGGAAACTTAGACCATGGCCCCTAATAAAATAATAAAATAAGATGATGGGGTTTTAATAATTATTTTTTCGCTTTTAGAGTGGTAGCCAAGACTGTTTTCATGGTGAGGCATTACTAAATGTCACTATTCATCTTTCTGTCCTAATTCTCTGTATATTCATATTTGAAAAGCCTCAATTATCTAATGAAATCATTTGGAAATTATTTACTGAAATAAGTAGTTTTCCAAAAAACACTCTGGTTTTCCCTTTCATACCGTCAATGGAAATGTATTCTCTACCAAGGTTTAATGTACATCAATGAATAGCCCTAGAGACAATTCTTTGCCCTTTGGACAATTTTTCAGAGTAGAGGGGAGTGCTGTTTGAATTTAAATGATGTTGCACTTGAGGTCAACAGTAATAAGCAAGCTCTACTAGACTTTCATTACATTTTCTTATCATCTGAATATAATCATAAGCACTTGATGCTAGCTCCTACAGCCTTCATGTGAATTATAAATATCATATTTAAGTTTCTCTTTAGAGGAGAAACAAGATTCTGCTGTGGATGAAGAAGTGAATACAGTTAAATAACATGATCTATTTACCAAATTGCTTGCCCTCAAAAGAAAGCAAAATGCCTGGAAAATGGGAATTGGCTTGACAACTCATTATTTAAAACAAACAAACAAACAAACATGTCTGTTTTTGAATACAGAATTAACCTATTAGCCCACTGTCAAAATAAAGCTTCCAACTGAATGCCCAATTACCCACTCAAAAGACCCTCACAAATCATTTGGGCAAAAACCGCTACAAAGAGGCCTGCCTGAAGGTCAGCAGTGGAAATGTGGGGGAAAAAACCAAACAAACAGAGAATTCAAAACACTCTCCTGTTATTTCCTCAACTCCAAACAAAAGAACCTTTTTAATCTACAATGAATCCCACATTTATCTCAATAGATATAATTCCAACAGGAATTGCATAAAGATCATGCCTACCAGCAGAATTAACTCTCCTTAAGCCCTAAGAAATCCCACTAGCACAGTAAAATAAGGCAAGGTTAAATAAATAATCCAGTCTAAAGTAGCTTGCTACAGAATTAGGTGATTGTCCAGGCCTTGATATCACTAATTGCTTTATGCACGTGGCCTATTGTTTTCTGTGCTAGCTAAATTTTTGGTGGAGGAAAAAGCTGGTGATGCATCTAATTTCAGCTTTGATAGCCCTGACTGTGCTCCCTTGCTCATCCGATTTTACGTATGCATACGAGCATAAACATGGCATTGTAAAAAAGGTATTTAAGTAAAGGTTATCAGCCTTTAAGAATTGTAATGAGGCCACCAGGTAAAAAAAAAAAAAATGGTCAGAACTTGTGTGCTATGCAAAGCATTATGCAAAGTTTCTCTTTTCTGAGGCACCATCCTAAATCACTTCTGCTCTGTGAGGACTTTAATTCTGTGTAAAGAAAATACTCTTCAGCTTCTCCAAAGCTTCCCATCTTACCTGGATTAAACTTCAACCTGCCTGTTGTCATTTTACTTCACAGTCACTCAAACACTAAGGGAAATAGGAGAATCAATTTTAAAAGAAGTGTATACCTCAGTGACTTTAATAATAATCTACATGAGTTCCATTTCCTCTCAAATTGAACAAGACCACATTCAGGCCAGATCACAAGATAGTGAGCAAATGGATACTTCCCACATACATGTTACTGAATTGATCAATATGCGTATAAGAAAATTGGTACACTTGGCCCTCCATATTGGTGGGTCCTACAGCCACAGATTCAACCAACTACGGATCAAAAATATTTTTTTAAAAAATCCAGAAAGTTCCAAAGAGCAAAACTTGAATTTGATGCACACTGGCATCTATTTACATAGTATTTACATTGTGTTTACAACTATTTACACAGCATTTACATTGTATAAAGATGATTTAAAGTATATGGAAGATATAAAGATGATTAGATGATTTAAAGTATATGGGAAGACGTGAATAGGTTATATGCAAATACAGCTGACTCTTGAACGTCAAGGATTTGAACTGCTCGGGTCCATTTATACGCAGATTTTTTTCAATTGTAAATACTACAGTACTACGCGATCCAAGGTTGAATCCTTGGACACAGAAGAATTGATATAGAGGGCCGACTCTAATTTATTCACAGATTTTCAAATGTGAGGAGGGTCAGCAGCCCTAACCTCTGAGTTGTTCAACGGTCAACTGTACTATGCCATTTTACATAAGGAACTTGAGCATCCTCAGGTTTTTGTATTGTTGGGGAGGGGGGTATGTCCTGGAACCAATCCCCCACAGACACCAAGGGACAACCGTACTATCTTTGTAAAATGTTGATGAACTATATTATAGGGTTAAAATATTGATCTCAAGAGTTAAATTGTCTCTGTTCAAATCTGACTTTGCCATTTGCTGGTTGGCTGACATGGGTCAAGTCATTTAACTTTTAAGTCTCACCTCCTCGTTGCCAAAATAAGGATCACAGTGGTGCCTATTTCAAATGGTAATTGTGGGTTGTGAGATAATGCCAGTTGGCTAGCTGTAATATAAAATATAAGACCCACAAGTTCTTAGCATATGCCTGACAAACAGTAAGGATGTGTTAAGTGTTAATTTTTATAAATCTGTTATTATATTGTGAACTAGACAAGATCCAGATATTTTAAACAATTTTTTCCATTCTTCCAAATACCACATGCATTGTGCTCAACCTTCTTAGTTTTGTTTTAACTAATTGATGTTAAAGTAATCAAGTTTTAGTGAAGCACACAGATATAAGTCATAAGACATGTTATGTTTTCACCTAACTTAGGGGTTGCCGAACTTTTTCCTGTAAATGGACAGACAGTAAATATTGAGAGCCACAGCCTCTGCTGCAATCAATTCTGCCGCTGTAGTGCCAAAGTAGCCATAGATAATACAGACAATACACAAATGAACAGGTGTTGCTGTGTCCCAATAAAACTTAATTTATGGAAACTGAAATTCGAATTTCACGCAATTTTCAAGTGGCACAAAATATTATTCATATTTTGATTTTATTTTCAACCTTTTTAAAAAGTCAAACAAAAACAATCTTAGCTTGCGGGCCACACACAAACTAGAAGTGAGTGGTATTTGGCCCTCAGGCTATAGTTTAACTCCTAATCCATTATTTCTACTAAAACTGTTTAATCGTTATATCTTGTATTTAAAGATAAATTATATATAAATTCTTTCAAAGTTCTTGACTATTTACTAGTGAAATTAATGAATATGCCCTATCAATAGAGCACACAGATAGGGCACATTGGCACATTCCTTAATTTTATTTCCTCTGAAATGTAAAAATAAGGTAAAGGGTACTTTAGACATTAGTACCGAGGCTGGTCACTCTGGGGAAGAGTAAACCTGCCTACCTGATCACTGTAATGAAATGTCAGCTCTGGAGATGTCAAATGACACAGCCATTGAAGAACTGAGGCAGGCTAGATAATTGGAAAGATAAAAAGGTCTGTCTAGAAGGACTCTGATCTTGATTGAGATTTAAAAAAAGGATTGGATGTAGATAATCTGATTGGACAGTTCACCTTTGGTAAACAACACTGGTTGTTTGTGTGGCTTTATTTAAGAATAAAAAGAAAAAAGAACGTGGAAAAAAGAACAAGGGAGAGATCATCCAATAAATATAAAACTCTATTGGTCTACTGCTCTGCTCTTTGAGGAGACTCTTGAGGATTCTGAGTATATTAAATAACATCTGATATTTACAATCGGAGCTCCAGCTATGTGGCTTCCACATCCACAGATTCAACCAACCGAGTATTGGATTCAACCAATTCCGGATCAAACTCAATCCAAGGTTGGTTGAATTCGTGGGTGCAGAACTGGAGGATTGGAGGGCCGGCTCTACTATGCCATTTTATACTTATAAGGCAGCGGTCCCCAGCCTTTCTGGCACCAGGGACTGGTTTCGTTGAAGACAATTTTTCCACGGACAGGGGGCGGGGGTGGGATGACTTCGGGATGATTCAAGTGCGTTACATTTATTGTGCACTTTATTTCTATTATTATCACATTGTAACATGTAATGAAATAATTATACAACTCACCATGATGCAGAATCAGTGGGAGCCCTGAGCTTGTTTTCCTGCAACTGGATGGTCCCATCTGGGGGTGATGGGAGACAGTGATAACCGAAGCGTGTTGCTTATGTCCAGTCTGCTCTGTAATCTCGTTTTGGTTGCTGTCACTGCAGAAAACCCTGCCACAAAGATAGGATGTTGGAAACAGAAGCAGGCTTTTCAGTGCTTTTGTGGCAATCTCAGGATATTCTGCCTTGACTTTAATCCAGAGCATATGGAGATTTGAAGTTGTCTCAAACAAACTTTTAAGGCCACCGTCATCTGTGATCTCAAGCAGTTGATCCTCTTCTAGCATGGATAAAGTCGATTCAACTGGCTTATTCACAAATGAGTTGTGGATCCATTCCTTCCCAGTTCAGGGGTCTTTTGCGGTTGGGAAGTAATGCTCAAACTCTTTTGAAAGCTGAGATAGGTGAACATGCACCAGCCGGGAGAAAGAAGGCCCTGGCTCAGTCTCTTTCAAAATCTCTGCTAATGTTTGAAACATGTCAAAAGTCCCAATGTTCGCTTGTTGCCCCCATGATTCCAGTTTGGCTTTGAATGAAGCCACTTTATGTGCCAACTTGAACACAGTTGTCATTCTCCCCTGAAGTGATGACAGACTGAGTTTGCTGAGCAGGTTGAATATGTCACACAAGTAAGCAAGTTTTGTGATGCATTCTTTGTCACTGGAATGTGCTGCCAGTGGTGACTGTTTTTCTAAAAGAAATCTCTGGAGCAGCTCTTGTAACTCAAAAACTCTGGCCAGTGATCTACCTTTAGAAAGCCATCTCACTTCTGTGTATAAGAGAAGACGTGTGTGCTTTGTGTCCATCTCCTCACAGAGCTGCACGAACGGACGTGAATTAGGGCATGTACTTTAATGTGGTTGATAATTTAAATCACAACCTGCAAAACATTGTTAAGTTCAGGTGACATTTTTCGGCTAGCCAGCATTTCTCTATGGATGACACAGTGTGTAGACTCACATTCAGAAGCAACCTCTTTGACCCGAGTAGTGAAACCAGAAAGCCATCCAGTCATGGCAGCCACTCTGTCTGTGCATATACTGACAGAAAATGACCAGTTCAGTTTTCCTGATATGTAATCATTCAAGAACTTGAATAGTTCTGCAGCTGTGGTGCTGGTTGGCAACAAAAGTGCACATAACATATCCTCATGCACATCCTCCTGAAAAATATATCACACAAAAACAAGCATTGTTGCCTTGTTGTCAACATCAGTAGCCTTGTCAACCTGGATTGCATACCACGGTGACTCATTAATCCTCTCTAACAATTATGCCTCAATATCCTCTGCTATTTCATCAATTCATCTAGTTATGGTGCTGACAGGAGGCGGAGCTCAGGCGGTAATGCAAGCGATAGGGAGTGGCTGTAAATACAGAGGAAGCTTCTCTCACTCACCTGCCACTCACCTCCTGCTGTGTAGCCCAGTTCCTAACAGGCCACGGACCGGTAACAGTCCATGGCCCAGGGGTTGGGGACCCCTGTTATAAGGGACTTGAGCATCCGTGGATTCTGGTTATGGGGAACTGAACGTTGCCTTGGAGCTCTTCAACTGGGAGAATGAGGAAAGAAGATAAAGATAGCAGGAGGGGAAGAAAATGGAAGATGGATAAATGCAAATGGGGCCTATATAGATTTCTATTAGTAACTTTCAGAGAGAGATTGTCACTGAAGACTATTCGAGAATTTAAGTTAGCTTCTGCTGTGTTAACTCTGAAGAGGGGCAATTTTTTAATATAAATGAATTTCTTAGAACACTCATAGTAGGGACTTCCTTGGTGGTCCAGTGGTAAAGAATCCACCTTACAATGCAGGGGACGTGGGTTCGATCCCTGGTCAGGGGACTAAGATCCCACATGCCGCAGGGCAACTAAGCCCACCTGCCACAGCTACAGAGCCTATGCGCCCTGCGTGCCACAACTAGAGAGAAGCCCGCACACCATAATGAAGAGCCTGTGCACCACAATGAAAGATCCCGCATGCCTCAACGAAGATCCTGCGTGCCGCAACTAAGACCCGATGCAGCCAAAAATTAATTAATTAATTAATTAATTAATTAATCTTTAAAAAAAGGATATATTAAAAAAAAAAAAAAAGAACACTCATAATTCCTTAAAACAGGCCTGGGCAAACTACAGCCCTGGAGCCAAATCCTCTTGCCTCGTGTCCTGTAAATGAAGTTTCACTGAAAGACCACCATGCTTACTTATTTATGTATTAACCATGACTCTTTTGTGCTTCAGCAGCAGAACTAACTAGCTGTGACAGAGAGCCTATGGCCTGCGAAGGCTAAACTATTTATCTTCTGGTTCTTTACAGAAAAAGTTTGCAGAGCCCTGCCTTAATTCTCACTATTCCACATGTGGTCTGTAGACCAGTAGCATCTGCATCACAAGAAAGATTGTTATTGATAGAAATGCAAAATCTCAGGCCCCACATCAAATCTACTGAATCAGAATCTATACTTTAATAAGATCTCCAAATGACATAATGACACATCAATGATTGAGAAGCACCTCCCTGAAATAGTTTCTTTCTCTTGACAAACACATGAAACATGGGGTGTAGGGGGACCTGATGTTTATCATTTTCTGGCATCCATCTTGTGAGGATGAGATTCTCACTCTCTCCCAAGTGGTTTTAAACCTTGATATTCATAAAAATTACATTTCTTAATTCACAACCCAAACTCCTGATGTGGGAATTATATCAAGAGGTCATAAAGAAGGCTGAAATATTTATAGCAATGGAATATTCCAATAACTGATAAATTACCATATCTGTAAATCTTGAAAAAGAAGGCCTTCTTTAGATTACCAACAGGCAATAAAGGTACTACAATCAACATGTGAGTTCACATTCAGAAAATTTAAATGCTGTTAAGCTACAATAATAATATTTTAAAAAACTGTTTACAGTTTTGTAGTTTAATCAGTCTGAAGAGTTCTATTTTTATACTTCGTTCCCTTAATCAGATGCAAAGACAGAACTTGCATCTCATCAGCCCAGGTACATGTTAAAAAGGAAAATACAGAAATGTACTTTCTTGGTTGATGGAAATGTAGGTCTATTTAATACATACTTTATATTTAGTATTTTATTATTAAGCTTAGTTCAGTATAAGTGCACATTTTCAATGTCATGAATACATGGCATGAATGATGTGACAAGCAATTTGCATTTATATAGCACCTTTCAAAGGCTCAGAATCACAAAGCAAAGCATAAATGCTTGTGTAACTTTGCAATTAAGAATTCACTTCTAATTACTCCTACTTAAATGTGCAGTCTCTTTTTAATCACAACATTTTTACACCTGTGGTTAAGTGCTCTGACGAGCCTCAGCCTTATCTCCAAAGCATGCAAATTGCATGATTGGATTTTGTAATGAAGACTACGTTTGCCAGGGGAAAAATGATCACAGACATGTAACACCGGTAACAATATTAAAGACACAACTAAATTTAAAAGCATCATTCTCTCCCATTATGTACTCATTCGGATCAACACACACACACACACACACACACACACGTCTGTCAGTTCTGGAGCATGCACGAGTTTCAGGCTTAGTTATACTTCTGCTATATCGCCAGGAAGTTAAGAGATGAGATCTGAAAACTGGCTTATAAACGTATGCTTGCCTGTGGTATAAATCTTTAGCTCCTGGAGCTACAATTGCTAACATGTGTGAGATTCCTAGTTTTCTTGTATAATCAAGGGACCAATAAATAACATGGTATTAAAAAAAATGATATCCTGCTACTAGGGGAAAACACAATTCAGCTGCAACATATGGTTCTGGAGAGCTGCAGTCTCATAAATGGAGCTCAGGAAAGAAAAGTAATTCTGGGAAGGTGGTTGCAGCTAAAGAGAAGGCTCTAGTGACAGCCATCTTCATAACTGACTGCAGAAAAGCACGCAGCTCCATTTTCAAAAGCTGATTAGAAAGAAGATTTATTAGGAACCTGTGGTGATCTGGGGACCAGTGTAACACAAATAGACGAGGCATGGTTCCTACACCTTGAAAGGCTGCCAAGAGGCAGCAGAATTGCATGGACCAGAAGCAAACACATTTCAAAAATCCAGGGGCTTCCGTGGTGGTGCAGTGGTTGAGAATCTGCCTGCTAATGCAGGGGACACGGGTTCGAGCCCTGGTCTGGGAAGATCCTACACGCCGCGGAGCAACTAGGCCTGTGAGCCACAATTACTGAGTCTGCGCATCTGGAGCTTGTGCTCCGCAACAAGAGAGGCCGCGACAGTGAGTGGCCCCCGCTCGCTGCAACTATAGAAAGCCCACGCACAGAAACGAAGACCCAACACAGCCAAAAATAAATAAATAAATAAAATTTAAAAATCCACAGTCAGTAATGAAAAATTAGTAGGTAAGAAGGTCTTGGGTTTTCAATAAACTATTAATTGTATGAAAAATAATTTTAATAGACTGTCCATTTAAAAAGCAAATATTGAGAGCTTCCAATATACCAGATATTGTGCTCATCTCTGATGATTAAAGTAATAGCAATATCGGCAACAATAATAATAACAATGATGATCATAAAGGGGTGTTAGGAAATCAGGCAACACTTCCATACTCAGGAAGTCACAGGATGGAGGGCAGGGGAGAAATAACTAAAGAGGGTGATGTGTGTTTTATCAGCTCGTGTGCAATGCTCTGAGAGCAGAGAACGGGGAATATTTAATTCTGCTAGTCTTTGGAAAGTCTTCAGAGAGACAAGGATGTTTCAATAGAAATGTGAAATACTGTCAACCACACTATTGGTGGAGGAGGGATGAATATCATGAAGTAGGAATATTCAAATATGAATATTCACACAAATTATTTGTGACCCTTGACTTCATACATAAACACTGCAGTAACAGCATGTTAATTAGGAGTATAGGCTTAAAAGTCGAATTATCTCTATTCATTTCTAACTGTGTGACTTTGGACAAGTCACTTAACCTGAGTCTCAGTTTTCTCACCTCTATAATGGGGAAAGAACAGAATATACCTCTGAGGATTATCTTGACAACTTAATAATACTTAATATTAAGCATTTTGAATTTGACATATGACTAATGTTTAGTAAATGTTAGGTGTTGGATTTTTTCCTCTCTTCTTTTTTTTTTTTTTTAACTTCTGTCTCTTTTTAAGTAAAGCTAGAGCCCTTCCCGGTATATGGTAAATGAAGCAGTAAAATAAGACCCCTTATGCTTAAGGTCGTTTGTCTGTTGCTTCCTTTCCAGAGGGAAGATGGTAGTTCTGCCATTTGAGAAATAAAACACAATACTCTCTAGCATCTTTTAGTCTGCTTCTTTTACCACTCCCATTTCCCATTACACATATCTAGTCTTTATAATAATCCTATGAGGAAGGTAATATCATTATTTTTACTTCATAAACAAGGAA
Source organism: Hyperoodon ampullatus (assembly GCF_949752795.1). Classification (NCBI taxonomy): domain Eukaryota; kingdom Metazoa; phylum Chordata; class Mammalia; order Artiodactyla; family Ziphiidae; genus Hyperoodon; species Hyperoodon ampullatus. Next base: position 92,968,305 of record NC_136918.1, on the reverse strand, counting down.
ACTGAGGCTCAGCAATAAATAATTCTACAAGTTCAGGAGCCAAGAGCTTGTGAAGCCATGATTAAAACTGAGGTGTTCTAAGTAGAAAAACCAACTATTTATCACTTCACTGAAATGTTCTAAGATAGAGTTTGGTCCAAAGTAATCCCTCCTCAGTAACTGAAGCATCAAGGGAGCCCAGATTCCATTTGCAGCAGGGGCAAGGGGGTAGTATAAGAATTCTGGAAGACTCCTCTAACTAAAATCCTAAAATGCTGGATTGAAAAACATAGAGGTAAGTTTGTCACAAAAGGAAGGACTCTGCATAAGTCAAGAATTATGTGAAAGCAAAAATAACAGAAGATAAATGATCCATGACACCAGTTTTCAACAAGGAAATTTCTATTGATTCTTGGAGTCTGGAGACTTTGAGACACCATTTTGATGGCCACATGGGGTAGGAAACAGATGGTAAAGCCTAAAGCTCACCAAACATGAATAGTTTAATAGATGACTTCCACATATAACTAAGGTTTTCGAAGGAAATCAGAAAAGGAGCCCACTTGGTGTGAGATGACTCTAGAATCCACAGCACAAAGAGCCACAGTGGATGGGTCATTGAGTAAGATAATAATGAGTTAGAAGCCATTCTGCTAGTTTACTCTATGCTGACAACCAGTGGATCTGTCGATCCATGCAGTAGCCTTCTTTTATTTGCCTCCATCCAGTATTTAACTGCATGAATTCCAAACTGCAATCGTATGGGAAGTTACTGCACCACCAGTGAAGACTTATTGGGTATACTATACTACTGTCTGACAGTAACAGTTAATACAATAAAAATAGCAGAAAAAAGAATCAGTCTCCAGCCTCACCCATCTTTTTTTCTGATCCATATCTGGAAATGCTCACTTGGATCCAATAATCTTGTTTCAGAACTAATGTTCTTAAAGAAACTTTGGGAGTTAAAAATTAACTCTGGGGACGAGGGGAAGATGGCGGAAGAGTAAGATGCGGAGATCACCTTCCTCCCTACAGATACACCAGAAATACATCTACACATGGAACAACTCCTACAGAACACCTACTGAATGCTGGCAGAAGACCTCAGACCTCCCAAAAGGCAAGAAAGTCCCCACGTACCTGGGTAGGGCAAAAAAAAAAAAAAAAGAATAAACAGAGACAAAAGGATAGGGACGGGACCTGCACCAGTGGGAGGAAGCTGTGAAGGAGGAAAGGTTTCCACACACTAGAAGCCCCTTCGCGGGCGGAGACTGCGGGTGGCGGAGGGGGGAAGCTTCGGGGCCACGGAGGAGAGCGCAGCAACAGGGATGCAGAGGACAAAGCGCAGAGATTCCCACACAGAGGACTGGTGCCGACCGGCACTCACCAGACCGAGAAGCTTGTCTGCTCACCTGCCGGGGCGGGCGGGGATGGGAGCTGAGGCTCGGGCTTCGGTCGGATCCCAGGGAGAGAACTGGCGGCGTGAACACAGACTGAAGGGGCTAGTGCGCCACAGCTAGCCGGGAGGGAGCCCGGGAAAAAGTCTAGACCTGCAGAAGAGGCAAAGAGACTTCTTCCCTCTTTGTTTCCTGGTGCGCGAGGAGACGGGTTTAAGAGCGCTGCTTAAACGAGCTCCAGAAACGAGCACGAGCCGCGGCTAAAAGCGTGGACCCCAGAGGCGCGCGTGGGACGCTGGGGCTGCTGCTGCCGCCGCCAACAGTTCTGTGTGCGAGCGCAGGTCACTCTCCACGCCTCCCCTCCTGGGAGCCTGTGCAGCCCGCCACTGCCGGGGTCCAGGGATCCAGGGACAACTTCCCCGAGAGAACGCACGGCGCGCCTCGGGCTGGTGCAACGTCACGCCGGCCTCTGCCGACGCAGGCCCGCCCCGCACTCCGTACCCCTCCCTCCCCCGGGCCTGACTGAGCCAGAGTCCCCGAAGCAGCTGCTCCTTTAACCTCGGGCTGTCTGAGCGACGAACAGACGCCCTCCAGCGACCTACACGCAGAGGCGGGGCCAAATCCAAAGCTGAGCCCCGGGAGCTGTGAGAACAAAGAAGAGAAAAGGAAATCTCTCCCAGCAGCCTCAGAATCAGCGGATTAAAGCTCCATAATCAGCTTGATGTACCCTGCATCTGTGGAATACATGAATAGACAACAAATAATCCCAAATTGAGGAGGTGGACTTTGAGAGCAAGATTTATGATTTTTTCCCCTTTTCCTCTTTTTGTGAGTGTGTATATATATATGCTTCTGTGTGAGATTTTGTCTGTATAGCTTTGCTTCCACCATTTGTCCTAGGGTTATATACGTCCGTTTTTTTTTCTTTAAAAAATTTTTTTCTTAAAAATTATTTTTATTTTAATAACTTTATTTTATTTTATCTTATTTTATTTTATTTTATCTTCTTTCTTTCTTTTCCTTCCTTCCTTCCTTCTTTTTCTCCCTTTTATTCTGAGCCATTTGGATGAAAGGCTCTTGATGCTGCAGCAGGAGTCAGTGCTGTGCCTCTGAGGTGGGAGAGCCAACTTGAGGACACTGGTCCACAAGAGACCTCCCAGCTCCACATAATATCAAACGGCAAAAATCACCCAGAGATCTCCATCTCAACATCAGCACCCAGCTTCACTCAACGACCAGCAAGCTACAGTGCTGGACACCCTATGCCAAACAACTAGCAAAACAGGAACACAAACCCACCCATTAGCAGAGAGGCTGACTAAAATCATAATAAGTCCACAGACACCTCAAAGCACACCACCAGACATGGACCTGCCCACCGAAAGACAAGATCCAGCCTCATCCACCAGAACACAGGCACTAGTCCCCTTCACGAAGAAGCCTACACAACCCACTGAACCAACTTTGGCCACTGGGGACAGACACCAAAAACAACGGGAATTACGAACCTGCAGGCTGCAAAAAGGACACCCCAAACACAGTAAGATAAGCAAAATAAGAAGACAGAAAAACACAGCAGATGAAGGAGCAAGATAAAACCCCACCAGACCTAACAAATGAAGAGGAAATAGGCAATCTACCTGAAAAAGAATTCAGAATAATAATAGTAAAGATGATCCAAAATCTTGGAAATAGAATAGACAAAATGCAAGAAACAGTTAACAAGGATCTAGAAGAACGAAACATGAAACAAGCAGCGATGAACAACACAATAAAGGAAATTAAAAATAATCTAGATGGGATCAATAGCAGAATAACTGAGGCAGTAGAACGGATAAGTGACCTGGAAGATAAAACAGTGGAAATAACTACTGTAGAGTAGAATAAAGAAAAAAGAATGAAAAGAACTGAGGACAGTCTCAGAGACCTCTGGGAAAACATTAAATGCACCAACATTCGAATTACAGGGGTTCCAGAAGAAGAAGAGAAAAAGAAAGGGACTGAGAAAACATTTGAAGAGATTATAGTTGAAAACTTCCCTAATATGGGAAAGGAAATAGTTATTCAAGTCCAGGAAGCACAGAGAGTCCCATACAGGATAATTCCAAGGAGAAATACACCAAGACACATATTAATCAAACTGTCAAAAATTAACTACAAAGAAAACATATTAAAAGCAGCAAAGGAAAAACAACAAATAACACAGAAGGGAATCCCCACAAGGGGGGATTTCTGCTGATCTTCCAGCAGAAACTGTGCAAGCCAGAAGGGAGTGGCAGGACATATTTAAAGTGATGAAGGAAAAAAACCTGCAACCAAGATTACTCTACCCAGCAAGGATCTCATTCAGATTTGATGGAGAAATTAAAACCTTTACAGACAAGCAAAAGCTGAGAGAGTTCTGAACCACCAAAGCAGCTTTACAACAAATGCTAAAGGAACTTCTCTAGGCAAGAAACACAACAGAAGGAAAAGACCTACAATAACGAACCCAAAACAATTAAGAAAACGGTAATAGGAACATACATATTGATAATTACCTTAAATGTAAAGGGATTAAATGCTCCAACCAAAAGACATAGACTGGCTGAATGGATACAAAAACAAGACCCGTATATATGCTGTCTACAAAAGACCCACTTCAGACCTAGAGACACATACAGACAAAGTAAGGGGATGGAAAAAGATATTCCATGCAAATGGAAACCAAAAGAAAGCTGGAGTAGCAATTCTTATATCAGACAAAATAGACTTTAAAATAAAGACTATTACAAGAGACAAAGAAGGACAACTACATAATGATAAAGGGATCGATCCAAGAAGAAGATATAACAATTGTAAATATTTATGCACCCAACATAGGAGCACCTCAATACATAAGGCAAATACTAACAGCCATAAAAGGGGAAATCGACAGTAACACATTCATAGTAGGGGACTTTAACACCCCACTTTCACCAATGGACAGATCATCCAAAATGAAAATAAATAAGGAAACACAAGCTTTAAATGACACATTAAACAATATGGACTTAACTGATGTTTACAGGACATTCCATCCAAAAACAACAGAATACACTTTCTTCTCAAGTGCTCATGGAACATTCTCCAGGATAGATCATATCTTGGGTCACAAATCAAGCCTTGGTAAATTTAAGAAAATTGAAATTGTATCTTTTCCAACCACAACGCTATGAGACTAGATATCAATTACAGGAAAAGATCTGTAAAAAATACAAACACATGGAGGCTAAACAATACACTACTTAATAATGAAGTGATCACTGAAGAAATCAAAGAGGAAATAAAAACAGACCTAGAAACAAATGACAATGGAGACACGATGACCCAAAACTATGGGATGCAGCAAAAGCAGTTCTAAGAGGGAAGTTTAAAGCAATACAATCCTACCTTAAGAAATAGGAAACATCTCTAATAAACAACCTAATCTTGCACCTAAAGCAATTAGAGAAAGAAGAACAAAAAAAACCCAAAGTTGGCAGAAGGAAAGAAATCATAAAAATCAGATCAGAAATAAATGAAGGAAATGACAGCAAAGATCAATAAAACTAAAAGCTGGTTCTTTGAGAAGATTAAAAAAATTGGTAAACAATTAGCCAGACTCATCAAGAAAAAAATGGGAAAAGACTCAACTCAACAGAATTAGAAATGAAAAAGGAGAAGTAACAACTGACACTGCAGAAATACAAAGGATCATGAGATACCACTACAAGCAACTATATGCCAATAAAATGGACTACCTGGAAGAAATGGACAGATTCTCAGAAAAGTACAACATTTCAAGACTGAACCAGGAAGAAATAGAAAATATGAACAGACCAATCACAAGTACTGAAATTGAAACTGTGATTAAAAATCTTCCAACACGGGGCTTCCTTGGTGGCACAGCAGTTGAGAATCCGCCTGCTGATGCAGGGGATATGGGTTCAGGCCCCGGTCCAGGAAGATCCCACATGGCGTGGAGCAGCTAGGCCCATGAGCCATGGCTGCTGAGCCTACGCGTCCAGAGCCTGTGCTCCGCAGTGGGAGAGACCACAAAAGTGAGAGGCCCACGTACTGGAAAAAAAAAAAAAAGAAATCTTCCAACACACAAAATCCCAGGACCAGATGGTTTCACAGGAGAATTCTATCAAACATTTAGAGAAGAGCTAACACCTATCCTTCTCAAACTCTTCCAAAATATAGCAGAGGGAGGAACACTCCAAAACTCATTCTACGAGGCCACCATCACCTTGATACCAAAACCAGACAAGGATGTCACAAAGAAAGAAAACTACAGGCCAATATCACTGATGAACATAGATGAAAAAATCCTCAACAAAATACTAGCAAACAGAATCCAACAGCACATTAAAAGGATCATACACTATGATCAAGTGGGGTTTATTCCAGGGATACAAGGATTCTTCAATATACGCATATCAATCAACATGATACACCATATTAACAAAATGAAGGAGAAAAACCATATGATCATCTCAATACATGCAGAGAAAGCTTTCGACAAAATTCAACACCCATTTATGATAAAAACCCTCCAGAAAGTAGGCATAGAGGGAACTTTCCTCAACATAATAAAGGCCATATATGACAAACCCACAGCCAACATTGTCCTCAATGGTGAAAAACTGAAAGCATTTCCACTAAGATGAGGAACAAGACAAAGTTGCCCACTCTCACCACTCTTATTCAACATAGTTTTGGAAATTTTAGCCACAGCAATCAGAGAAGAAGAGGGGAAAAAAAAAAGGAATCCAAATTGGAAAAGAAGAAGTAAAGCTGTCACTGTTTGCAGATGACATGATACTATACATAGAGAATCCTAAAGATGCTACCAGAAAACTACTAGAGCTAATCAATGAGTTTGGTAAAGTAGCGGGATACAAAATTAATGCACAGAAATCTCTGGCATTCCTATACACTAATGATGAAAAATCTGAAACTGAAATCAAGAAAACACTCCCATTTACCACTGCAACGAAAAGAATAAAATATCTAGGAATAAACCTATCTATGGAGACAAAAGACCTGTATGCAGAAAATTATAACACACTGATGAAAGAAATTAAAGATGATACAAATTGATGGAGAGATATACCATGTTCTTGGATTGGAAGGATCAACAGTGTGAAAATGACTCTACTACCCAAAGCAATCTACAGATTCAATGCAATCCCTATCAAACTACCACTGGCGTTTTTCACAGAACTAGAACAAAAAATTTCACAATTTGTGTGGAAACACAAAAGACTCCGAATAGCCAAAGCAACCTTAAGAATGAAAAATGGAGCTGGAGGAATCAGGCTCCCTGACTTCAGACTATACTACAAAGCTACAGTAATCAAGACAGTATGGTAGTGGCATAAAAACAGAAAGATAGATCAATGGAACAAGATAGAAAGTCCAGAGATAAACCCACTCACATATGGTCACCTTATCTTTGATAAAGGAGGCAGGAATGTACAGTGGAGAAAGGACAGCCTCTTCAATAAGTGGTGCTGGGAAAACTGGACAGGGACATGTAAAAGTATGAGATTAGATCACTACCTAACACCATACACAAAAATAAGCTCAAAATGCATTAAAGACCTAAATGTAAGGCCAGAAACTATCAAACTCTTAGAGGAAAACATAGGCATAACACTCTATGACATAAATCACAGCAAGATCCTTTTAGATCCACCTCCTAGAGCAATGGAAATAAAAACAAAAATAAACAAATGGGACCTAATGAAACTTCAAAGCTTTTGCACAGCAAAGGAAACCATAAACAAGAACAAAAGACAACCCTCAGAATGGGAGAAAATATTTGCAAATGAAGGAACTGACAAAGGATTAATCTCCAAAATTTATAAGCAGCTTATGCAGCTCAATAACAAAAAAACAAACAACCCAATCCAAAAATGGGCAGAAGACCTAAATAGACATTTCTCCACAGAAGATATACAGACTGCCAACAAACACATGAAAGAATGCTCAACATCATTAATCATTAGAGAAATGCAAATCAAAACTACAATGAGATATCATCTCACACCAGTCAGAATGGCCATCATCAAAAAATCTAGAAACAATAAATGCTGGAGAGGGTGTGGAGAAAAGGGAACACTCTTGCACTGTTGGTGGGAATGTGAATTGGTACAGCCACTATGGAGAACAGTATGGAGGTTCCTTAAAAAACTAAAAATAGAACTACCATATCACCCAGCAATCCCACTACTGGGCATATACCCTGAGAAAACCATAATTCAAAAAGAGTCATGTACCAAAATGTTCATTGCAGCTCTATTTAAAATAGCCCAGAGATGGAAACAACCTAAGTGTCCATCATCGGATGCGGATGAATGGATAAAGAAGATGTGGCACATATATACAATGGAATATTACTCAGCTATAAAAAGAAACGAAATTGAGCTATTTGTAATGAGGTGGATGGACCTGGAGTCTGTCATACAGAGTGAAGTAAGTCAGAAAGAGAAAGACAAATACCGTATGCTAACACATATATATGGAATTTAAGAAGAAAAAAAATGTCATGAAGAACCTAGGGGTAAGACAGGAATAAAGACACAGACCTACTAGAGAATGGACTTGAGGATATGGGGAGGGGGAAGGGTAAGCTGTGGCAAAGCGAGAGAGTGGCATGGACATATATACACTACCAAACATAAAATAGATAGGTAGTGGGAAGCAGCCACATAGCTCAGGAGATCAGCTCGGTGCTTTGTGACCACCTAGAGGGGTGGGACAGGGCGGGTGGGCGGGAGGGAGATGCAAGAGGGAAGAGATATGGGAACATATGTATATGTATAACTGATTCACTTTGTTATAAAGCAAAAACTAACACACTGTTGTAAAGCAATTATACTCCAATAAAGATGTCAAAAAATAAATAAAATAAAATAAATAATAAAATATAAACTTGGAAAAAAAATTAACTTTGGATGAAATTTTGGCTTTACATTTTCTTGAGTATACAGTACCCCATTCTCACTGCAATGATATCTCTCCATCTCATTTTTGTTAATTATATTGCACTTGAATTTATAAAAGTTCCATTCTTTTTTTTTTTTTTTCCCTCACTGCCGTTGCCTCTCCCGTTGTGGAGCACAGGCTCCGGACGCACAGGCTCAGCGGCCATGGCCCACGGGCCCAGCCGCTCCGCGGCATGTGGGATCCCCCCAGACCGGGGCACGAACCCATGTCCCCTGCATCGGCAGGCGGACTCTCAACCACTGCTCCACCAGGGAAGCCCAAAAGTTCCATTCTTTATATCCTGTATTCAGGGTCCAGATAGACCAAGGGTGTTGACTAAAGGACACTGGAGAAATGGGTTGGGAGGAGAGCCTAAGGACAAATTTGGGGATAGACAGGGATCTTTCCACTAGTGGGCAGGAGACCAGGCAGGATGTCCACAGAGAGTGACCAAGTATGTGAATGGAGATGGAGAAAGTAGGGAAGAGTAAATGAGAAAAGCAGTAAATTTTTCTTACAGACTAACAAGGCACAGACATATCACTCAGAGAGTTAAAAATAGTCACACAAGCCTCACACCAACAGTTTTAAAGCCAAAAATCTTTCATAATAGTAGTGTTCTGCTTCTCTTTCCTTCTTTTCCCACCCAAATGTTCCTTTCTATCCTTCTATCCTCAAGTTGGCTGGTTATGGTAGGATAGATTATTAAAGACTGAAATCTAAGAAAAGGTGTTTAAGTAGTTAGGCAAAAGACCACCTTTGTAGGTTTCTAAATAAAGAATTAGTAAGAGTAATGTGGAACTAAAGGAAATTCAGAGCAGCAGAGATCTGTCAGATGGGCTGGGATTTTAGAAAGGAAGTCAAAGTTGTAATCCAGATCACGTATGGATTCTTAAATGGTTCCTGTATCAAACAGAGAGACTACTAGTTCTTAGAAGATAGAGATTTTTGTTCAGTTTAATAAACACTGATACCTTACCTACTATGTGGCTGGGTATCTTACTGGCAGTCTAAAACATAGAGAGAGCCACTATTGAAACTGGGTTTTATCAATGTAATAACAAAATCAATAGCCATATGTGTACTTTCTATGTGTAATATTCCAGCCAAATAACTCTGGAGAAATTGGAGAAATGTTTCATAACTTCTTTTCACTGGGGCTGTTCAGATTCTCAGAATGGCAACTTCTATTAGAAGTTTGAAGTTGAAATAATTTGAGGGAGAGTCAGGTTATGCATCTGTGAAATTTCCACATGGCTAATAATTTCAAATTTTGAAGTCATAAAGACATACATTTGATTCCTGGGTTTGTCATATTCTAACTGCAAAATCTTGCATTCTTCTTAGGTAAAATGGGAATAATAAGGCATTTCACAAAAGGTTTTTGAGTGCAGTAAATTAGAAACTTTTGTGAAAATTACCTAGTATAATACCAGGCGCAGACAGCCTTCAGTAAATATTAGTTTATTTCTTTCTTCAATATTAAAAAAAAAAACCCAAAACTGAAAGCATGAGTTGGAATTTTCAGATCCAATCATCTTCTTACAATTTCACACATCAACAGCTGGTTTAGGCACTATTTTATTTTCACTCATAGCCACTAACTTCCCACATGAATTCCCTTGCTGTTCTAGAATGTTGCTCCCAGCAAGAGAATTCCCTTGCTGTTCTGGAATGCTGCACAGCCCTTTGCTATTTTACAAATCACTTCAGTTCAACTAGAGGAGAAAAATTATTTTTAAGCAAAAAAACCCATATAATACAAAACCACATCTCCCCAGTCTGGGAGACCAGATTAATTCTCTACATAAGGCAGGGAGAAATCATTAGAGATCACTACAGGAAAACATTCCAAGGAAGCAATGCATATGTACTTTTGTTTTATTCTGTTGATTAAAACAGAATAAGATGAGAGTTGCTTTTCAAGATATCCTCCCACATTTTTAAAGTAGCTTTCATTATACTATGCAGGTTTTCACAATACTAAATATCCTTCTTTTTTTCTTTCTTTCCACAAAGCATGATGGAGTATGGCTACAGAGTTAAGTAGACCTGATTTGAAACCTGTCTGGGCAAATTACTGTCTTATCTTGTGAGAGTTACCTCACCTTTCTGAGCCTGTTTCTTTATATATAAATTGAAAATACTACTTTATAGTACAGTTGTGAGGATTAAATGAGGAAAACATGAATGCTTCTTTATATGGTGTCTGGCACAGATAAAATGTTCAATAAATATTAGTTAAGATTAATAGCTATTATTATCACGTAGAGGAAGCACAGGTAGTAATGCCTATGCGAGTTCACACAGGATTTGAGCTGCCTGCAGTTCCTTCAGGAGCTGTGCTGATAGAACTGAGAGAATATTGAAGTTCAAATCTACTCAAAGTCCCCATTGCGAAACTCTGAACATGGATGTTTGGACCTCAAATTGAAAAGCCAAAGACATTAGGATACAGACATGGGATAATACTGGTCAAAATAGTTTAAAGGAAAGAGATGCACAGGTGTAATCTTTAAAGGAAGAAAACTGATTTGTTACATATATTCTTAAAATGTGTTATTATAAGGAGACTATAAGCAGTGTGATATCTTCTCCAAAACACTCACAGATGTTTATAATCACACTGTCCAACCTACTGTATAACTAGCCATCGTCAGGAAGATGATAGACCTGGAGCATATTCAGTGTCTGTTCCTTACTCTTTCCATCCAAAAATCGGGGAAAAAAGCAAAAATTTTAAAATTATACATAAAGTTTTTTCTTAATCAAAAATTAAAAATAACTTTTAGAGGAAGAGAAGAAGAAGAATGTTACCAAATGGAAACTACAGCCTAAGGAGTTTATCTGAAATCAGAAGATCTAGGCTTTAAGTTTGTGTTTTCTGTTTGTCAGCTGATGACTTATCTTGGATAAGTCACCCAACCTCTCTGCACTTTAGTTCCTTCACTGTCTTGAAAGATTTCTGTGAGAAGCAAAATGAGATGATACGGACTCCTAACATCAATACTCCTTTACATGCAATGGACACATTTACCCAGTGGCTACAGACATTTATAATTGGCTTCTGTCTTGTTCCAGGCTTTCTTCCATCCTCCTTTGTTTAACCCTTTCTCAGTATCTGCCCTTATGTCTGGTCTTACTTGACTTTGTGCCTTGACTGCCATGCCTTTTGCCATGTTCCTGTCTCATTCAATAGCAGACATCACATGGTCCCCTGCCAGAATCAGACACAGCACTCCCATAGGAGACTGTGCACAGGTTGACCTTTGACTCCACCCACAAGGTTACTCTGCTGGCTCCAGCCCCTGGACAGTACTCTGGCTGCCAACTAGCAAGCACTAGCACAACCCCACCCCACTGGCCAGGGAAGGGGTTACGGAAACTTAGTTACGGAAACTAAGCCAAAAATTGCTATCTCTCTACATCCATGGGGTTAAATGGGGGGTGCTGGCTGCCAAGAATCCAGTATCAATGTTCTGGTCTCCACAGTGAAGAGCTGTCTGAGTTGAATATATGCCTGATATAACACTGTATTCTTTCAACAGCAGCTGGCCAGCAGGTTTATCTCCCTTGCCTACCACAGTCTGAAACATTCCAGGTCTCAGGACTCTGAGCTACACAGAACACAGCACTGGAAATATATTTCTCGTGGGACTCAAATCCTAGACCTTAAGGTATGTGCACAAAGGCACAGGTTTACTAGTTCTTGAAAAGTAGCTCACATACTAGAAATGGTACTGACCACCCTAATGACAGAATGCCTGGATCACAGGATCACAGGGACACTGTCTGTGTCACACTGCCTGGGGTCTTAAATTCCAACAGCATCAGGGAGGAAAGTAATGGAGAACTCAGCTCAGCAAGAGTTTCCCTGCTAAAAGTGTACTAAAATTCCCTATTTAAAAAAAGGCAGAGGGCTTCCCTGGTGGCGCAGTGGTTGAGAGTCCGTCTGCCGATGCAGGGGACACGGGTTCGTGCCCCAGTCCAGGAAGATCCCACATGCCGCGGAGCGGCTGGGCCCGTGAGCCATGGCCGCTTAGAGTGCACGCCCGGAGACTGTGCTCCGCAATGGGAGAGGCCCGCGTACCGCAAAAAAAAAAAAAAAAAAAAAAAAAAAGGCAGAATTAAAGATACAGCTAAGGAAGACCACTCTGGGTGCCTAATGGGCCCTCCTTCCTCTTCAGGCTTGGATTGAGCCTCTTCTTCAGACAAAAAGAATCTCCCTCATATCTCCTTCAGGGAAGTCCTAGGTACTTCTAGAATCTAAGCACATCCCAGTTAACCATCAACTTATGAGAAAATGATCAAGTCACTTCACACCCTTGACTTATAGTTGCCCTTTTATATAATGAAGAATTCTCTTTCAGTCCAAAAGGCTGTGACGATAGCTTTAAAATGGCAGTAAGAATTAAATTATTGTTACTTTCAATTTGATGTTTTTATATTTGGAGTGAATGGATCTATTCTGCTGAAGAGAACTGAGCAACTCTGACTTCAGATGCTCTGCATGAGCATTTTATGGATCAGTGGCTCCCAAACTCTTCCCAATCCAACATACTAAGTCATGAAGCACATTCCTGTTAGTAACAGTCCTCACCATATTATTGACCACTTGTGGGTTGGGACAGTTGGGTAACAAATGCAGAGGGGGATATATGTGGATGAATACCCCTCAGCTAATTCTGGTATTTCCTCACACCATGTTGAGAATCACTATTATAGATTGAATTTACCTAAAGAAACATATAGGCTAGGAAAAATACCAAAAAGAAAGAACTTTCAAGTGGCCAGAACAGTCCCTGACTGGCAGAATTAGAACTAAATCTACTCCAGGGTACAGCCTGAATGTGCCTTCTCAAAGTCGTTACATAGCACCTGGTACAGCAGAAGACTAATATAATAATTAACCAAAGAAAGGAGAATGTGGATGAGACAGACTTTGATTTTCAAACTGATTTTACAAAGTTAGTAATGCTTGATTTAACAAATCAAGTAAGACAGCAATGTGTAAAGAAAAACTTGGTACCCTCCCACATACTTCTCTTCAGTCTAGTCACTGCAAGAAATATTTTCATGTGGGATGTATAGACCAGATCATTCTCTATATGTACAAATATATAGATTTGGTTTTGACAAAAATAGGATAATATCCCAATATATTTACTTCAACTTTTTTTGTGATTACAAATATCACGACTTTATTTTCAGATTTATATATAGTTAGAGACTGAGATACAGAGCTAGAGACAGAGAGGTAGAGAGAGAGAAGAAAAACAGAAAAAGAGAAAGTATGAAATATATTATTTGGTAAACCATTCCCTACTTAATATTCAGGCTTTTGCAGCTTTTTTGACATAAAAACCACTTAAAAGAAATATCTTTTTACATATACCCTATATCCTTATATATCTTATTTTTAGTTTTATGGTTTAGAGTCCCAAAAGTGGTGTTGCTGGGTTACAGAGTATGATAGTTTAAACTTTAATTTAAATGCTGATAGAATTCTTTCCAAAAAAATGTATGCTGACTTGCAGTCTCACTGGTATTACATGAGAGGAGCCATTTTCCTGCATCCTCCAGCAATGGATGCAATGTTTTTTCCTAGTTTTTGTTTACCTTAAAAGTGACATGGCGGGCTTCCCTGGTGGCGCAGTGGTTGAGAGTCCGCCTGCCGATGTAGGGGACATGGGTTCGTGCCCCGGTCCGGGAAGATTCCACATGCTGCGGAGTGGCTGGGCCCGTGAGCCACGGCCGCTGAGCCTGCTGGTCCGGATCCTGCGCGTCCGGAGCCTGCGCATCTGGAGCCTGTGCGTCCGGAGCCTGTGCTCCGCAACGGGAGAGGCCACAACAGTGAGAGGCCCGCATACCGCCAAAAAAAAAAAAAAAAGTGACATGGCAACAGCACTGTTGCCTACTTGTGATTTTAATTAGTCATTTGCATTCAATTTTCTCTGAATTACCTGTTGTTCTCATTTTTATGTTAAGTAGCTTATTCTTTTCTAATTTGTGAGAATTTTTAATATACAGCTGGCCTTCTTTATCCCCATGTTCTGTATCCATGGATTCAACCAACCATGGATCAAAATATTACAAAAAAAAAAATTCCCCAAAGTTCCAAAAAGCAAAACTTGAATTTCCCACACTGGCAACAATTTATAAAGGATTTACATTGTATTTACAAATATTTACATACTATTTATATAATACCATGTATTAGGTATTATAAGTAATTTAGAATTGATTTAAAGAATACAGAAATAAGAGACTTGGCCATCTGCAAACTCTGGTATCTGAGGCGGTTTTGGAACCAAAACGAAGTGAATACCGAAGGACGACTATATTGACTATACTTCCCATTTGCCTAAATTAATTACACATACTTATTTTAAGAACTGATTTTTTAGAAACTCTAAACAATAAAGCTTTCTTTATCTCTACTTGTAATTCACTGTTCTGATATTTTCCCTTAATTTAATTGAAGATCATCTTTGTATGCAAATAAGCATTCATATAAGTCTTACTACTCATCATCTCACCACCTATAAATTATGAGGAGCTTATTATGTACTATGTGCGTGTGCAAGTTTATAACATAAGTTTGAACAAAAAATTGATTTTTTCTTCTTAATGTGCAAATGTAACATTAAAAATAGTTCCAAAGTACTAACATCATATCTAAGAAAAAAAATTAATGAATGATTCATCATCAGGTAGTTTATCTTCCATAGCTATTCAATCAGAAGGATATTCAAAAAAGGGTACTTTCCTTTCCTTTCCGATCATTATTCTATTTTAATGCTCTATTTCAATTCAAGTTTTATCACTCCCTCCCTCCCCATTCTTCCTCCCTTCCTTCTCTCACTCACTTCCTCTTTCCTTTTCTTTCTTCTTTTAAGTATTATTCTATTTTAAATGAATAGAACAATAATTTAAAATTCTATGTAAATTTCAGTTTCTTTTTTTTTCTTCATTTTTTGTCTTTCATTATATAAATCAGGTCATAAACTTCCCTTGAAAAGGAAAAGTAGCACAGAATATATATTCTTCTATCTTCTTAGAAAAAAAGTATTCAAAAGATGGGTAAGTGACAAAGACTTTAAAGTACCTTAAACACATTTGGGACACATAGATCAACTTGATGGAACATCATTTCATTGTTTTCAAAATGTATGAGCTAAAGCAGGAGGTATTATTTCAGAGAAAAGGGAAAAAAAGATTAATGAGAGCAAGAACAATGATGAATTACATGCAAGAGCAATGATGAATTACATGTGCCTGTGATAAAGTCTGTTAGCAAAGAAGTCTAGATCCTATCAATCTAATGAAGAAACATTAAAAAAGAATTCAAGAAAAAAAAAGAATTCAAGGACCTGCTTTAAAAACATGAATTTTTCAAATTTTATTTCACAGAATTTATTTTATTTTAGATTCTTATCATTTTTACCTTACCAGAAGTTAAATTATGAAATATTGGATACTCCTTCCCTTGACACATTTTGATGGCCTTGATAGAGGAATGATATTTATTATTATATTACTCCAAAAAAGGAGAGATTTTTCACAGAAAGATTTCCATAAGATTCTCAGTTTTTATCATTACAGCAGAGACCCTAAAAATGTCATTACCATGGAACCAGATACTTAAAATAGCAGACCAAAAGAAATAGAATGATACCTTAATTAAGGGTCAGGATATGGATCTACAGAAAAGTATAGTATCCTCTATATTACTGGCCAGCACAGCAAGGATGACCAAACTATAAAATGACATATCTATAGAGAAGGTAAATTGGGCAATTAGCATTGCCATATTTACCATCCAACACATTTAAAAGAATTTATTATCACTTGTAAAATTTTGCAGACAATTAGACAAGGGTTGTGATCCTCTATTAGGTATAATGATGCTTATCATTATTGTTTACATTGATTGAGCATTTATCTGCCTAGCACATAATGAATATATGAGATTTCCAACCTTTTCTCTACCAAGGCCACTGAAAAGAATTCTGACTCTGTGCATTTTACAGGGAGGAGAGGCCTAGTGAAACTGACAGACCTCCACATTCCAACACCATATTGGGCTCACAGGACGATGAGATCTACATCTTTGGACTGGTCTAGTGACAGAAGGCTGTAACCCCTGATTAATTGTGCTTCATAAACTTGCAATGACTGTTACCATGCAGAGGTAATGGGTACTCTGCATTTTAATTAAGATAGAGTAATCCTCAGGAGTCTGCCTCACTGTCATTAATGTTGCTGCATAACTTGGGATCATGAAATACAGAATGAAAAAGAAGAGAGGAGCATAGAGAAAAAAGAAGACCCATTTGAATTCTCTTGAAATTGCACCTGCTCTTTCACTCAGTATCAGTACAAGTATATCCCAAGCAGTGGATACAGAAAAACCTGAAATATTCAATGCTGGTTGGTGAAACCTTTTGAAGGACTGGGACAATAGTTTCAAGGATTTCCTGACCTACAATAAAGAGCTATCTGCATTGTTAGAAAGGACAGGCAAAGGGATAATGACTTTCCTGAAAAGCCTTGGGGAAAAATTGAAGAATTAATTGAGATTCAGAAAGATATTTGCTAATGAAGAGTTATTAGACTGTACTATACTATAACATCATAGATATAGATATCTATATACATCTATATTTATATCAATCTATATCTATATTCCATCTATCCCATACATCCTATCTATCATGTATCTACATATCTAAGTATCTATCTACCTATCTAGATTCTATTAACCTAGATAGATGATGATAGATAGATGATAGAATGTATGGGTAATTTAAAACCTACACTCCCTTCTAATTTGGCCGCATATAGAAAGTGACAACTTGTATATTTCTTAAATTTAGTCCCGACTCACTATCTTTATGAGGATGATAAGTTGAGTATGATGAAGACAGATGACACGCCTCTATCATAAGCTGTTTTGGAAAGCATATAACCTAAGAGGCAATGCCATAGACATAAAATTATTAAACTGTTCTCTGCAAGTGATAGGGCTCCTTCTATAATTCTAATATGTATTTGGATTTAGTGCCGCTTAAGGGCCCGTTTTCAGACTCAAAGATGATTCTTGATTTTCCTTTCCATACTGGCTTTTATGTTAGCTTATAGTTTTAACTCAGCTTCCCCTAATGTTAATATCTTTTATAAACCATAGTACAATTATCAAATCAGGAAATTAACACTGATGCAATACTATTAATTAAACACACATCTTTTTCAAATTTCACTAATTTGTAACTAAACTCCTTTTTTTCCATTCTAGTATTTAACCCAGGATTCCACATTGTATTTACTTGTGTCTCCCTAGTGTCCCCAAGTCTCACAGTTCCTGTCTTTCATGACCTTGACACTTTTGAAGAGTACTGCCTTGTTATTTTATTTGACTTGGACTTGTCTGTTTTCTCATGAACAGATTGAGGTTATGTATGTTGGCAAAAATACCACAAAAGTGCTGAAGCCTTCTCAGTGCATTCTATCAGGAGATATGTGATATAGATGATGTTGATACAGGTTAAACTCTGTCACTTGGTTAAGGTGATTTCTACCACGTCTCCACTGTAAAGTTACATTATACATTATAATTATGTTATACATTCTATCATTATTGTTTTTCTTTTGCTCAAAATGTTCTAGCTTTGGCAACTGAGAGTTCCTTTCAAAACATCTTCAACCGCTTTCAACACTTCCTTATTTTCTGGCACCACAAGATATTCCAAGCTTCTCATTTTTTTTTTTTTTTCACTAGTCCTGGAAGCAACTATTTCTCCAAGGAGCACTGGCTTCCATTATTAGAGAATGACTTTTAGAAACCATAATCTCAGCACTAGGTGTGCTCTTTACTACAGAGATTTCATTGCATTTCTTCTAGGCACTCCACATAGAAAGTTAGAAAATATATTTATACACACTAACCCATGTATACACATCTACATTTAATTTTCTACATGTGTATCTATGTACCTATCAATCTATCTATGTATCCTGTGAGTTGACACTCCTACCTCATATTCCAATCCATCAGAGTTTTTTCAAGCCTTCCCATTTTCCTTATCTATTTATCTATATCATCTTCCTCCATCAGTGAGTTACCTGGTTTTCATTATCTACAAAAAATTTGCTTATTTGTTCAATCCTACTATACAAAAATATTTTCAGAATTGATAACCCATACCCTTGCAAAGAAAATATTAATAACTAGAGTACAGTACTGAAATGGTTTATTTTTCTTTAGTCTTGAGTCAAAATACTTCGTTCCAATTTCTTCTAGATTAGTTCATCTCTTCCCAATTCTCTTTGGTGTGGTTGTATGTCGTGGATGACCTAAAATTAAGGCTCAGTATTATGTGCTGCCTTGACATCTGGTAAAATCAGGATGGCTCAAATAGCCTAATGACAAGTTTCCCTCCTCACTCTGTGCCCTAACCCAGTGACCTCCTTATCACGGGAGCAGGTGCAGTTCCTGCTTATCCCTGAGGTTTCAGTTCCCTGCCAGGTGGAGGAATTATTCAAACAAGCCAATCATATCCTCCCATGGGAACCAGGGGACTCTATATGGATTTGTTTACCTTTCCTAATTTTTATGGTATTGGGTTGCTTGTAAAAGTTTCCTATGTCACCAACGTCCAGCTATTTTAGCGGATTTTGTTTATCTGGTAGTGGGGAAAGGGCTGATGAGTTCCCTTTTATTCATAGTACCCTGCATTTCCCACTTCTGCTTTTTTCCCCCTTCACCACCCAATGGCTAAAATGTATTTCTCCCTTTTTGGATTCCTTCTTCTGCCCCAGAAGCTATACCTTTTAAAGATACCCCTGTAATTTATAAATATTTTGTGGTCCCTTCCCTATGGTTCACGCTCCTAACTGCCCAGAGCTTTTTCAGTAATTTCAGACTTAGAACGGTCTAGTCTTTCATACAATAATTTTAGATCAACTTTAGGTCCCTTCTCTCATTTTCTTTTTCTGTCTTCCCTGTAGTTTTTCATGGTTTACCTTTGCTCACCAAAAAGCCTAGAAGCAGGGCAGGGATGTGTCAGAGTGTGCTAGGTCATACACTAGGAGTGGTGATTTTTTTCTCTTTATTCATAGTTGTTTTGAAGTTTCAGCATTCTCTGTCTTCAAGTTATTCTGTGGGGATGATTTTTGTTAGCTTTTTTTTCCTCTTCTTGTATTTTTTGGTATTATTATTGGGAGACAGCTAGGTGTCTGTAATTGCCTTCGGTCCTCAATCATGTTTTATAACATTTCTAAAGTTATATAATTTTTTATAACTAATATTTCCTGTGCCAACAATTTAATATTCCTATCTCTGTCTAACTCATTTGGTTGGGGGGTAATTCCTGCTAATAAAGATTTTCCAGAGAAACTGATTTGGAAACTGCTTAGTGCAGATATGCCTACAGAAAAAAAGTAGTGATACCCTTGACAGTCAATATAACCAGTTCTCTTTGTAAAACTTAAATATTAATCCTGTCTGACACCGTTTGGAGATGAGAAAAAGGCTAAACAAGTACCGACTAAACAGAATGTCTTCGTATGCATCCATTACTTCTAGTTGTGTGCTTCTTAATATTCTGTTTCATGAAGCACACAGAAATGAATATTAGAAATAAGGATCCATGACCGTCACTGACATGTAGGAAAAGATAACACGTTAACCCACGTGAGCTTGCAGTAGAATAGTTTCAGGTCAGTAATTGTTTGTTTCTTGAAATCAAGGAGTCTGGTGAGTTTGACAGATTTCCCATTTTTACATATATTCAGCTCCCGGCTTGCAGTGGCACTAGTGAGAAGGTGCATTTCCTTTGTTTGCAGTAGAAGAGACTGATAATGCCTCACTTCTCTTTGACCTTTTGCCATGGAAGGCTGCTCTGATTTCAACTTGCCACACAGTAAATGTATGCGTCAGTTAACAAGGATGCAAATTTTTAAATGTGTATTTCAGCCTTAATCCATCAACCTCACTGGGAATACAATTCAGCTTGCATTCCCTCCTGAAAATGATTTACAAAAATGATTTACGTGCTTCACATATTTGTACATCTGACATCATGCAAAGTATGGAACAATTTACAGGTGTGCAAAATGTTCCACGAAAAGCCTAAAATGCTGTTAACAATCTGGTTGAAAAGGAACCGAGATGGGAGAGATTTATCAAAACTGAAGATTGATGAAAGAAGTCACAAATCAAGAACTATCCAAATTATGTCATGTTACTAGCTTCTGCTTACAAGTAGCTAAGGTGGTAAAGGATTAGGTGAGGATTGGAAACAATTGGGTATTATTAATAGGTGACCAACAAAAAATAGTCATTTTAAAATCATTGTACATTTGATTATTTTATCAAAATTATCTAATTTCTAGATTCCAGCTAAATCAATGGCACATTTAGAGAAATATTTCTGCAATATTTTAGGTAATACAATTGCTCCTATGTGTCACACTTCAAGACACTAAGATGAAACTTACAATCAATTTAGTCAAAGACCAACCAGCCATTAATCACTAGACTATGTGAAACAGCACAAAAAGAAAAAAAAAAAAAAAAGATTTTCTTAGTCGATTCAAAGAGGAGTTCACATTTTAAGGAGCAATTAAAATCTCTGAAAGACCAGGGCATCCAAATGACCAATATACCTCTAAGTTGATACACTAAAGCTCTTAAAAGTGTCATAACAAACAACTTGTCATCTTAAGAATATTTATGAGGCAGTTGGATTCTGGAGGAATTGTAAGAAGTCATAGCTCAGGCTCAGGAAATGTCTTTTCTGTTCTCACACTAAGCTTTGAAGGCCAGATCGACATTGCTGAGTTGGGATAACACTAAAATGGGCAGTTTATCCATATTCCTCAAGAAAAAAAGTCCAGTAACATGAAAATTCTCAGTTAATAGAGAAGCATCTCTCTGAATTATTTTCCCAGTTTTTCTTGTTATTTTAATAGATGGTTTGGATCTATTTTGTTTTCTTTTCTCTAAGAACTCTTTTATTTCAAGGTAAGATGATAGCTACTTATTTGTAAAGAGAATTTCATTTCAACTTATTTGTTATCAAACATATGGACTAAAACAGAGAACTAAAGCGAATACTTGTTTGCAAGCTTGCTTAGGAAGAATTATATTTTTCACCGTACAGCCTCCCCCATCACTCTCTTTGTGTTTTAAGTGTATGTATTCTCATAAAAATAAAACTTATTTTATTATTTTTATATACTGAATTTTTCAGCTATAATCTCCTTCAGTCTACCTTTGAATGCCCAGGTTCTAATTCAGTATTTAGGATATAGGAGACAATAGCTATATATTGAATTCATGAACTTCTGAGAATTATGTTCTTTCTTTGGTCATATACAATCAAAAAAACACCATTCCTTACTGTAACAATGTGAACCATTTTTGAACTTATATAAACAGAGAGTAGAAAAGTGCCAGAAGCTGGGGGGGTGGGTGTTGGGGAAGTAGGGAGAGGTTGGTAAAAGGGTACACACTTTCAGTTATAAAATGAATAAGGTCCAAGCACCTAAGGTATAACATGGTGACTATAGTTGATAACATTGTATTGAATAACTAAAATTTCCTAAGAGCGTACAATTTAAATGTTCTTAAAATAAATTGATAGATAGACACATAAGTGAGATGATGGATATGTTTAACTCAATGGGGGGAATCTTTCACAATGTATACATATGTGAAATCATCACATTGCACCAATTAAATATCTTCTTTGTCAATTATACCTCAATAAAGCTGGAAAAAATTTCAAGTGGCACATTTTTAATGAAAATTTTATGTTCCTTTTTCTATACAATATTTTAATACATTTATTTATACCCTGTTCACATTTAGAATAAGGCAAGATATGATTTTAGTGAAAAATAATAATGCCGCCTGCTTCTGTAATGCCTTGGTAGTTACCAGAAATCAATAGAGATTGAAAAAAAAGAAACCTAAAAAATGATTAAAGCTAACAAACCAAAATATTTAACAAATGTGTCAAGATTGGCATCACCAACACTTACTTACCAATCTCTGAATGCTTAATATTTTGTATAATGTTTAGTCCTAAATATAAGAAATGTATTTTTCAGTATATGGGCCTTATATGCTTTGTGATAAATATAATGTTAACTTTTGTCATGTCTTTACAGTATTGTAAATGTTAATTTTACTTTCAATTTTCAATTGTTCATTGTCTAACTACAGAAATACATTTTTTAAAATATTGATTTGTATTGTGTAACATTCCTTAACACTTACTAGTTCTATGGGCTTTTTCATAAATTCCTTATGTTTTTCACATATATAATCAATTCATAATAAAAGCAAAATAAAAGCAATTTTATTTGTCCTTTTTAATTTGTTTGCCTCTTATTCTTGCCTTATTGCACTGGCTAGGACCCCACCTCCCCAGTATAATGCTGAACATCTACCTTGACTTTTTCTTGATTTTAGGGTGCACAGTGGGTGAAATAGTGTTCCTCCAAAATTCATATCCAGCTGGGACCTCAGATTATGACATCATTTAGAAATAGGATCTTTGCCTATGTAATAAAGTAAGAATCAAGATGAGATAGAGTGAATTAAGGTGGACCCTGAATCCAATGACAGTATTCCTATAGGAAATGGAAAATTACACACAAAGACACACACACAGGAAGCAAGCATGTAAAGATGGAGGCAGAGATAGGAGTTAGGATACCACAATCCAAGGAATATCAAGGGCTACCAGAAGCTGAAAGAGGCAAGAAAGGTTTCTTCCTAGAAACGTCAGAGGGAGCAAGGCCTTGCTGACATGTTGATTACAGCCTCTGACTTTCAGAACTATGAGAGAATGAATTCCTATTGTTGTAAGCCACCAAGTTTATACTAATATATTACAGCAGCCTTAGGAAATGAATGCAGGATGGAACCATTTTGTCTTTCACCATTAAGTATTATGTGTGCTATTGAGTCTTCATAAATGTAGGGCCTGGATTTTAAAAGGCAATATGCCCGGGAAGAGGCAAAAAAGTCTTAGGCCCAATTGGGGTCAGAGATAGTGCACAGAAGGGCATGCTCAGATGAATTAGCCAGGACAAAAACACAACCTGCAGAAAGTTAATGGCAGCATTTTCCAGTCTTGGTCTCAGTTCCAGAAAAACAGAAAGAGGTTTTAAAAGCATATGTCTCCTCCAACATAGAATACACAAAACAATCTTGAAAAACACAAAGTTGGAAGATTTACATTCTTGATTTCAAAACTTAGTACAAAGCTACAGTAATCAAAACAAGGTGGTGCTGACACTAGGATTGACACATAGAACAATGGCACAAGGATTAGAATTGAGAGTCCAGAAATAAAGTCACACAATTACGTTCAATTCGTTTTCCACAAGGATGCCAAAACCATTCAATGGGGAATGAATAGTCTTTTCAACAAATGGTGCTGGGACAAGTGAATATCAACATACTAAAGAATGAATTTGGAATCCTACTTCATACTATGTATAAAAATTAACTCAAATTGGATCAAAGGCCTAGATGTAATAGTTAAAACTATAAACTCTTAGAAGGAAATATAGGTGAAAACCTGCCTTTTCTTGGATTAGACGATAGTCTTACAACACAGAAAGCACAAACAACAGAAGAAAAAACAGATAAATTAGACTTCATCAAAACTAAAATCTTTTGTGTGTCAAAGGGCATGATCAAGAAGTGAAAAGACACAGAATGAAAGAAAGTATCTGCAAACTATCTGATAAAGGTCTAATATCCAAAATGTATAAATAAGTCTTACAATCCACAACAAAGAGACAGATAACTAAAAATTGATCAAAGGACTTAAATAGACATTTCCCCAAAGAAGATATACTACAAATAACCAACAAGCACATGAAAAGATGTTTAACATTATTAGTAACTAGGAAAAAAAACAAATCAAAACCACAATGAGATACAACTTCATACCCACTAGGATGGCTATTAAGGAAAAAACAAAACAAAAAATAACAAATAGTAGTGACGATGTGGACAAATTGGAACTCTCATACATTGCTGGTAGAAATGTATAATGGTGCAGCCATTGTGGAAAATCATTTGGCAGTTCTTCAGAAAGTTGAATGTAAAATAACCATATGACTCAGCAATTCCACTCCTAGTTTTATACCCAAGAGAACTGAAAACATATATTCAAAAGAAGTTGTACATGCATGTTCACAACAGCATTAATTCACAATACTCAAAAAGTGGAAATAACTCAAAGGTCCATCAACTGATTAATGGATAAACAAATGTGGTATTTCCATGCAATAGAATGATATTTCACAAAAAGAATGAAGTACTGTTATGTGCTACAACATAGATGAACATTGAAAATATTATTGTAAATTAAAGAAGGTGGAGACAGAAGGCCAAATATTGTACGGTTCCATTTATATTAAGTATCTAGAATAGGCAAATTGATAGAGACAGAAAGTTGATTAGTGGTTGCCAGGGGATGTGAGGAGGAAAGAATTGGGACTAACTGCTAATAAGGACAGAGTTTCTTTTTGGGGTGATAGAAATGTTCTGAGAATAGACAGTGATGATGAGTGCATAATATAATGAGTTTACTAAAATCACTGACATATTAATAACAAGTACATGTCTTATTTGGAAATTTCTAATAAAAAAATTTCATGTGTTTGGGGCTAGAAATTATACTACCTGTATCTCACCCCCCAAAAAAGAGATAAAACTTTAATTTACATAATGGGGGTAGTATCTGACTTATTCTTGGACAGATGAAAATTGCAAATTCTATGTGTAAGTATTGATTTTCACAAGAAAAAGCAAAAACATAAAGCTGAAAACGACGTAAAGGTATAAAGATGTCTCTATTAATAGATTATATAATTCCTTTCATACCTAAAGAATTCTTACTACAGAAAAATTTGCTAGAATAAGTGAATAAAGCAAAGTAATAGAATACAGGATAATATAAAAATAAATAATATTCCTATTGTTAGAAATAAACATTTGCAAAATAAAATTAAATTACATGTACCATTTATGATAACCACAAAACATAAAATTATTAGAAAAATAAATTTAATAAACAATGTACAAGATCACTCCACTAGATTAGTGAAGCCCTCATGGTATATTGAAGCCCATTTACTGGCTTTCCAAGCTTCGTGCTCAGTCATATCACACCAGTAACTACTAGAAATGACTCACAGGATTATTTATCTCACAGAAATTGGCAAATGCTACACATGAGAGCTGTATATTCTAGAGAGCAGGTTATTAAATATTTATCAGCATAGCCAGGGAGAATACTTAAATAAATGAAGATATATTCAATGTTCATGGATTAGAAGATTCAAAATAGGTTAATCATCAATAAGTTGATTTATAGATTTCATGCCCATTCAAATCTAAACTCAAGCAAGCTTTTTTGGTGGAAAATGACAAAATTGTTTTAAAAAATGTAGATAAAAATATAAAAGACCTAGAATAACCACAACAGAATTATAAAAGAAGAATAAAATTGAAAGACTTCTAAGGGCACAAAATACATTAATCATTGATAAATTGGCCTTTATAAAATAAAGAATACTCTGCTTTTCAAAAGACAATGTTAATAAATGAAAAGACAAGCAAAAATACTGTTTAAAAATATGTAATACATACATGTAAGAGAGGAGTAATATCAGGACATGAAAAGAACACTGATAATACAATGATGAAAGGACAAGCAATGCAATAAAAATAGGTAAATGATTTCAACAGGCACTTATCAAATAAAACAATGGTAAATGCATTAAAAAGGTATTTAATGTTATTAGATTTCAGAGAACCATAAATTAAAATAACAATGAAATAAAATATTAAATTACTAGAATATCTAAAATAAAAAGTAGTGACAATATAAGCATCATAGTACGGTAGCGATACTGAAACTCTGAGAGATTATTTATGGGAGTGTGAAATAGTATAAACACAAGAAAATTTCTCATACACTTAAATAATTACCTTACTAACTCTGACCCCATAATTCCACCCAAAGAGAAATAATATTATTTACCAAATAGAAATACTAGTATCGTCACAAACATACGTCTCATGACATATTAAAACACAGGTGAACATGACACCAAAATATTGAAAGAAACATCTAAAGATGAAAGTAGCACAGAAGCAAAAAGAAAAAAATAAAATATATGAAAATGAGGTGAAGAAAATATTAGAAGATCCAACACAGATCTAAGGAGAAAGAAGCCATATTAGAAGAAATAGTGGCTAAGAATATTTCAAAAGTGATGAAAAACACCAATGATCAGATTCAAGATTTCCACCAGACAACGTGGTGAAAATGCACAAGACCAAAAGTAAGGTCAAGATTTAGAAGCAATCAGAGGAAATTGCAGTTGGACAGTCACTTAACTTTTTAATATCAACAACAGCAGCAAAAATGAGAAATGGTATCTCAACGTGAAGAGAGAAGAGAAGTTATATTATTTTTATAACTTTTTAAGGCAAAATTGGAGTTTTTACCACCAGAAAACCTTCATTAAGAGACATTTCTATAGGAAGTACTTTAGGAAAAAGATTTCAGAAGGCAAGTGTAAGATTCAAGAATAAATAATGATGAACAAAAATCGCAATATTTGTTTGGTTAAATCTTAAACATTAACAATATAAAACAATAATATATAATTTGTGGGGCAAAACAAAGTCAGCAGGGAGGGGGTACGGTAAGCTGGGACAAAGTGAGAGAGTGGCATGGACATATATACACTACTAAACGTAAAATAGATAGCTAGTGGGAAGCAGCCACATAGCACAGGGAGATCAGCTCGGTGCTTTGTGACCACCTAGAGGGGTGGGATAGGGAGGGGTGAGAGGGAGGGAGATGCAAGAGGGAAGAGATATGGGGACATATGTATATGTATAACTGATTTACTTTGTTATAAAGCAGAAACTGACACACCATTGTAAAGCAATTATACTCTAATAAAGATGTTAAAAAAAAAAGCCAGCAAAGAACATTTGACTAAAATAGCATGTGAATTGGGATAAATTAAATGAAGTTAAAATACTCTTAGATGTTTGTTTAGTTCAGGAAGAATGTAATGATAATAATTAATTTTAGATTTTATTGTACTTAATATTTAATGTATATCAAAATTTCTAGAATAACCACTAAAAGATTATTAATAGACTAAATGATACTAGAACAATACTAGAATAATATACTAAAAAAATGTGTACAGCTTCCAAATCAATAATGGGAAAATGGCCAAAATTTACAAAATTGACCACGAACTGGATTTTTTCAGTCATAATAAAAGATTTGATATGTTAAAAACTCATAGAAAACTCATAGAAAGGAGCTAAACCTAAAATGCTCATATTAGGAAAGAAAAAAGGCTGAAAGTAAATGACTTAAGCATTCACCTTAAGAAGTTGGAAAAGGAATCAGACTGTATCCAAATATAGCAGCGGGAAGAAAAACAAAGAGCACATATTCGTGAAATTAAACACAATGGTATGCAAGGCTAAAATGAGGGTTTGCATGTGGTTGCTCTGGACTGAAAGCTGATGGGGGAGACCCAATAACCCAAGAAAGTGCTGAGGCCAATCCTGCTGTGTGCCAACCCTAGCTTACCTTCCACACCTGTATGCGTCACTGCTTCCTCATATCTGAGCTGGTGAGAAACAGGACCCACAGAATGGGTGACAGAAGGAGAGAAGGAGAGAACAAACAGAACTGGGAGTTGGGCTTCGGATGATTTCCAGTGCTTCTGCAACCTGAAATAGAGGAGTACTAGATGCCAGCTGGGACTGTGCTTTTTGCATTTACTTGGAAAAACAAACCAACTGCTCCACCAAAGACCTTGCACTGGCTCTTACTAGGGCATCGTGCATTGCCCATCTTTAACCAGGCTTTCAGCTGTAGGCTCTCAGCCATTACTGCCTGAAATATTTATAGTTTTACAGTGGTGTTTTATGATGTATATGTTCCCACAGGCCTTGGTGAGTAGCATGGCTTACAAATTTATTGAATTTTGAAACAGATTTATATATTTCCTTTTGTCTATGCTTTATTGGATGCTTGCTCCAAAACCGACACATAGAAGATGGTGCCCTGTCTGGAGGGTAACTTGCCAATCTCTACACGCTAATGAGCGAAGTGAGCTGAATGGAAATTCATCTTTGGATAAGCACACAACTGAGAAGACAAATGCTGAATGCCTGCTTATGACTAGAGTGTGCTTGTAAAAGAGACACTTGCTTAACGCCACTTTGTCTTTTTTTGTTGCTTTGTTTGTGTGTTTTTTGCAGTACGCGGGCCTCTCACTGTTGTGGCCTCTCCCGTTGCGGAGCACAGGCTCCGGACGTGCAGGCTCAGCGGCCATGGCTCACAGGCCCAGCCGCTCTGCGGCATGTGGGATCTTCCTGGACCGGGGCACGAACCCGTGTCCCTTGAATCAGCAGGCGGACTCTCAACCACTCTGCCACCAGGGAAGCCCTTAATGCCACTTTGTAAACAGAGTTGGTAACTCACAACTTATGCTGGGGAATACTATGCAAAATGCAGGCCTGACAATGGGGAGCA
This sequence comes from Hyperoodon ampullatus, assembly GCF_949752795.1. Lineage (NCBI taxonomy): Eukaryota > Metazoa > Chordata > Mammalia > Artiodactyla > Ziphiidae > Hyperoodon > Hyperoodon ampullatus. The sequence goes on along the minus strand of NC_136918.1, from coordinate 92,939,318 downwards.
TATTATTATATTGTAATGCACCCTAAAAGTTTGAATCAACATAGAAATTGATAAAAATAGTTTTCTGGAACACTGGTTTACAACCCCACATACTACAAAAAAATTCTCATACATGTGTGTACATATATGTATATATCCATATATATTTGTATATGTATTCATATATATTTAATATAGATATATACATGTTTTTCAAGTTAATAAGGAATAAACCATCTTTTCTATTTTTGATTAATTAAAGCCCTTATTATAGTTGATGTTTCTCTTCTCATAATAGAATTATTTCTATGTCATTTGAAATTTAAAGGTTACGCTTTCTTCTACAACTTGGATACCTGGGACAGGAAACAGGGACTTTTTTTTCTTGGATCTTCTTTTAGTCAGGCATTTGATTATTACTTCCTTCTAAGAAAAAAATGTTCCAGAGAATAGAAATAATTACGTATATTTGGTCTGAGGTCTTTGAAAGTATATCTGACATAGGCTCTTCTATGATCACAATTCAGACTGAATGCACTGGAGTGACAACAGCACAGCTAAATGGTTTGCAACTCAATTATCCATCATGCAAGAATCTCAAAAGCACTGGGTTTAAAAAATCCTTCTGGCTTCTTTCTGATATCTCCTTTTTGAAAGAGCCAGCACCAATATTTTTAGTAGTTTTAAATTTAAAAAAATATATTTAAATGAATGGATAAAGTCACATATGAAGGTCCATAATATCTTTGGAATAGTAAGATCTTTAAAACTCATTCATTTCTGGGCAATCATGATATGTTCCATAAATGAATGTAAAAAAGGTAGAAATCATAGTTAAAGGGCAAATTTTCTATGGATATATATTTTTTTTCCTTTTGTCCTATGAAAGTGTCCTATAAGACAGTGTCTGTTTCAGAATTACTTTCTTTATAGTCAGAGAAGTTTAATCTGAAAACCTACCAGCTATTTATTTCATTAATGTATGTATTATTGTTTCTGGTGGCTACCTGAGACGAATCTGATATTTAAGTGCCTCTAGGCATTATACGTTGTTTATAGCTTTGTATGTGTACATCTGGGCTTGGGGCTCTGATAGACCTACTGTTCTTTTGTAACAAATTGAATTCATTTTTTTTGTTCTGTGACTCTGACTTCCACTTGACAACTCAGAAACAAAGGAGAGGAGCATATTTTTACCCTTGAAGCCTGACTTGGCAGCTCCTCAATTGATGTCTGGAGATACCTGATAATTGCTAATCAGCATATTGTATTAGTTTTTTTTAAGTTTTACAGGATGTTTTTCCTGGCTTTATTGAGATATAATTGCCATACAATATTGTGTAAGTTTAAGGTATATAACATGGTGATTTCATATATATACATACTGAGTGATTATCTCATTAGTTAACATATCCATCACCTTACATTGTTACTATCTTTATGTCTGTGTGTATTGAGAACTTTTAAAATCTACTCTTTTAGCAACTTTCAAATATAAAACACAGTATTGTTAACAATAGTCACCACTTACATTGTTACAATTTGTGTGTTTGGGGGTGTGTTGGGAACTTTTAAGATCTACTCTTTCAGCAACTTTCAAATATAAAATACAGTATTGTTAACTATAGTTAATGCTGTACATTACATCCCTGGAACTTCCTTATCTTATAGCTGGTACCCTTTGACCACCTTCACCCATTTCCCCGACCTACCCACAGTCCCTGCTCCTGGCAACCATCAATCTACTCAATTTTTCTACAAGTTTGGTTTTATTAGATTCCACTTATAAGTGAGATCATACAATATTTGCCTTTCTCTCTCTGACTTAACTTCGCTTAGCACAATGACTCAAAGTTAATCCATGTTGTGAAAATTGCAGGATTTCCTTCTTTTTTAAGGCCGAATAATATTCCATTATATCCATCAATGGACACTTTGGATGTTTCCGTGTCTTGGCTATTATAAATAATGCTGAAACATGGGGGTGCAGGTATCTCTTTGAGACAGTGATTTCATTTCCTTCAGATATATACCCAGAAGTAGGATTAGGAGATAATATGGTAATTCTTTTTAAAATTTTTTTGAGGACTCTTCATACTGCTTTCCACAGTGGTGTATCAGTTTACATTCCCAATAGCAGTGCACAATGGTTTCCTTTACTCCACATCCTCACTCACAGTTCAGAAATCTGGCATGGCAAAACTGGGTTCTCATCTCAAGAAATCACAACACAAATCATGGTATCAGCCAGTTTGAACCCCCATTTGGAGGCTCTGGGGGAAAATCTGCTTCTAAGTTCATTATTCTTGTTGGCATAATTCAGTTCTTTGCAGTTGGAGGACTGAGCCCCTCATTTCCTTGCTATGTGTCAGCAGGCACTGCTTTTAGTTCCTAGATGTCACCTGCATTCCTTGGCATTTGGACTTCTCCAACTTCATGTCAGTAATAGTGCATCAAATCCTACTGCTTTGAGAAGAACTACAATCCTGCAGCCTGTGGAACAAAAACCACATTCACAGAAAGGCAGACAAGATGAAAAGGCAGAGGGCTATGTACCAGATGAAGGAACAAGATAAATCCCCAGAAAAACAACTTAATGAAGTGGAGATAGGCAACCTTCCAGAAAGAGAATTCAGAATGATAGTGAAGATGATCCAGGACCTCGGAAAAAGAATGAAGGCAAAGATCGAGAAGATGCAAGAAATGTTTAACAAAGACTTAGAAGAATTAAAGAACAAACAAACAGAGATAAACAATACAATAACTGAAATGGAAACTACACTAGAAGGAATCAATAGCAGAATAACTGAGGCAGAAGAACGGATAAGTGACCTGGAAGACAGAATGGTGAAATTCACTGCTGTGGAACAGAATAAAGAAAAAAGAATGAAAAGAAATGAAGAAAGCCTAAGAGACATCTCGGACAACATTAAAAGCAACAACGTTCACATTACAGGGGTCCCAGAAGAAGAGGAGAGAGAGAAAGGACCAGAGAAAATATTTGAAGAGATTAAAATCGAAAACTTCCCTAACATGGGAAAGGAAATAGCCACCCATGTCCAGGAAGCGCAGAGAGTCCCATACAGGATAAACCCAAGGAGAAACATGCCAAGACACACAGTAATTAAATTGGCAAAAATTAAAGGCAAAGAATAATTATTGAAAGCAGCAAGGGAAAAATGAAAAATAACATACAAGGTAACTCCCATAAGGTTAACAGGTGATTCCTCAGCAGAAACTCTACAAGCCAGAAGGGAGTGGCATGATATACTTAAAGTGATGAAAGGGAAGAACCTACAAGCAAGATTACTAAAGGATCACATTCAGATTTGATGGAAAAATCAAAAGCTTTACAGACAAGCAAAAGCTAAGAGAATTCAGCACCACAAAACCAGCTCTACAACAAATGCTAAAGGAACTTCTCTAAGTGGAAAACACAAGAGCCAAAAAGGATCTATAAAAACAAACCCAAAACAATTAAGAAAATGGTCATAGGAACATACATATCTATAATTACCTTAAACGTGAATGGATTAAATGCTTCAACCAAAGGACACAGGCTTGCACAAGACCTATATATATGCTGTCTACAAGAGACCCACTTCAGACCTAGAGACACATACAGACTGAAAGTGAGGGGAAGGAAAAAGATATTCCATGCAAATGGAAATCAAAGAAAGCTGGAGTAGCAATACTCATATCAGATAGAATAGACTTTAAAATAAAGAATGTCACAAGAGACAAGGAAGGACAGTACACAATGATCAAAGGATCAATCCAAGAAGAAGATATAACAGGTATAAATATATATGCACCCAACATAGGAGCACGTCAATACATAAGGCAACTGCTAACAGCTATAAAAGATGAAACTGACAGTAACACAATAATGGGGGACTTTAACACCTCACTTACACCAATGGACAGATCATCCAAAATGAAAATAAATAAGTAAAGAGAAGTTTAAATGCACAATAGACCAGATAGATTTAATTGATATTTATAGGACATTCAATCCAAAAACAGCAGATTACACTTTCTTCTCAAGTGTGCAAAGAACATTCTCCAGGATAGATCATATCTTGGGTCACAAGTCAAGCCTCAGTAAATTTAAGAAAATTGAAATCGTATCAAGCATCTTTTCTGACCACAACACTATGAGATTAGAAATGAATTGCAGGGAAAAAAAAATAAAAACACAAACACATGGAGGCTAAACAATACATTACTAAACAACCAAGAGACAACTAAAGAAATCAAAGAGGAAATCAAAAAATACCTAGAGACAAATGACAATGAAAACACGACGATCCAAAACCTATGGATTGCAGCAAAAAAAACTTCTAAGAGGGAAGTTTATAGCTATACAAGCCTACCTCAAGAAACAAGAAAAATCTCAAATAAACAATCTAACCTTACACCTAAAGGAACTAGAGAAAGAAGAATAAACAAAATCCAAAGTTAGCAGAAGGAAAGAAATCATAAAGATCAGAGCAGAAATAAATGAAATAGAAACAAAGAAAACAAAAGCAAAGATCAATAAAATTAAAAGCTAGTTCTTTGAGAAGATAAACAAAATTGATAAACCATTAGCGAGACTCATCAAGAAAAAGAGGGAGAGGACTCAAATCAATAAAATTAGAAATGAAAAATGAGAAGTTACAACAGAAATCACTGAAATACAAAGCATCCTAAGAGACTACTACAAGCAACTCTATGCCAATAAAATGGACAACCTGGAAGAAATGGACAAATCCTTAGAAAGGTATAACCTTCCAAGACTGAACCAGCAAGAAACAAAAAATATAAACAGACCAATCACAAGTAATGAAATTGAAACTGTGATTAAAAATCTTCCAACAAACAAAAGCCCAGGACCAGATGGCTTCACAGGTGAATTCTATCATTTAGAGAAGACCTAACACCATAACTTTCTCAAACTCTTCCAAAAAACTGTGGAGGAAGGAACACTCCAAACTCATTCTATGAGGCCACCATCACCCTGATACCAAAACCAGACAAAGATACTACAAAAAAAGAAAATTACAGACCAATATCACTGATGAATATAGATGCAAAACTCCTCAACAAAGTACTAGCAAACAGAATCCAACAACACATTAAAAGGATCATACATCATGATCAAGAGGGATTTATCCCAGGGATATAAGGATTCTTCAATATATGCAAATCAATAAATGTGTTACACCATATTAACAAATTGAACAAGAAAAACCATATGATCATCTCAATAGATGCAGAAAAAACTTTTGACAAAATTCAACACCCATTTATGATAAAAAACTCTCCAGAAAGTGGGCATAGAAGGAATCTACCTCAACATGATAAAGGCCATATACAACAAACCCACAGCAAATATCTTTCTCAACGGTGAAAAGCTGAAAGCATTTCCTCTAAGATCAGGAACAAGACAAGGATGTCCACTCTCACCACTATTATTCAACATAGTTTTGGAAGTCCTAGCCACGGTAATCAGAGAATGAAAAGAAATAAAAGGAATACAAATTGGAAAAGAAGAAGTAAAACTGTCACTGTTTGCACATAACATGATATTATACATAGAGAATCTGAAAGATACCACCAGAAAACTACTAGAGCTAATCAATGAATTTGGTAAAGTTGCAGGATACAAAATTAATGCACAGAAATCTCTTGCATTCCTATACACTAATGATGAAAACTCTGGAAGAGAAATTAAAGAAACACTCCCATTTACCATTGCAACAAAAAGAATAAAATACCTAGGAATAAACCTACCTAGGGAGACAAAAGACCTGTATGCAGAAAACTGTAAGGCACTGATGAAAGAAATTAATGATGATACAAACAGGTGGAGAGATATACCATGTTCTTGGATTGGAAGAATCAATATTGTGAAAATGACTATACTACCCAAAGCAATCTACAGATTTGATGCAATCCCTATCAAATTACCAATGGCATTTTGGTAGAAGAAAAAATCTTAAAATTTGTATCGAGACACAAAAGACCCTGAATAGCCAAAGCAGTCTTGAGGGAAAAAAAAAAACAGAGCTGGAGGAATCAGACTCCCTGATTTCAGGCTATACTAAAAAGCTACAGTAATCCAGACAATATGGTACTGGCACAAAAACGGAAACATAGATCAATGGAACAAGATAGAACGCCCAGAGATAAACCCACACACATATGGTCCACTAATCTATGACAAAGGAGGCAAGAATATACAATGAAGAAAAGACAGTCTCTTCAATAAGTGGTGCTGGGAAATCTGGACAGCTACATGTAAAAGAATGAAATTAGAACACTCCCTAACATCATACACAAAAATAAACTCAAAATGGATTAGAGACCTAAATGTAAGACTGGACACTATAAAACTCTTAGAGAAAAACATAGGAAGAACACCCTTTCACAAAAATCACAGCAAAATCTTTTTTGATCCACCTCCTAGAGAAATGGAACTAAAAACAAAAATAAACAAATGGGACCTAATGAAACTTAAAAGCGTCTGCACAGCAAAGGAAACCATAAAGAAGACGAAAAGACAACCCTCAGAATAGGAGAAAATATTTGCAAACGAATCAACGGACAAAGGATTAATCTCCAAAATATATAAACAGCTCATGCAGCTCAATATTAAAAAAACAAACAACCCAATCCAAAAATGGGCAGAAGACCTAAATAGATATTTCTCCAAAGAAGACATACTGATGGCCAAGAAGCACATGAAAAGCTGCTCAACATCAGTAATCATTAGAGAAATGCAAATCAAAACTACAGTGAGGTATCACCTCACACCAGTTAGAATGGGCATCATCAGAAAATCTACAAACAACAAATGCTGGAGAGGTTGTGGAGAAAAGGGAACCCTCTTGCACTGTTGGTGGGAATGTTAATTGATACAGCCACTATGGAGAACAATATGGAGGTTCCTTAAAAAACTAAAAATAGAATTACCATATGATCCAGCAATCCCACTACTGGCCATATACCCAGAGAAAACCATAATTCAAAAAGACACATGCACCCTAATGTTCATTGCAGCACTATTTACAATAGCCAGGTCATGGAAACAACCTAAATGCCCATCAACAGACGAATGGATAAATAAGATGTGGTACATATATACAATGGAATATTACTCAGCCATAAAAAGGAACGAAATTGCGTCATTTGTTGAGACGTGGATGGATCTAGAGGCTGCCATACAGAGTGAAGTAATTCAGAAAGAGAAAAACAAATATCGTATATTAACGCATATATGTGGAATCTAGAAAAATGGTACAGATGAACTGGTTTGCAGGGCAGAAATTGAGACACAGATGTAGAGAACAAATGTATGGACACTAAGGGGGGAAAGTGGTGGTGGGGTGGGGGTGGGGGTGTGATGAATTCGGTGATTGGGATTGACATGTATACACTGATGTGTATAAAATTGATGACTAATAAGAACCTGCTGTATAAAAAATAAATTAGATAAAATTCAAAAATTAAAAAAAATAAATCCTACTGCTTTGAATCTCTCCCTCCTGAGGGAGCCCAGTCCCTTTTAAGAGCTCACCTGATTAGGTCAGGTGCACCCAAGATAAATTACCCTATTTCCTTTCATAAAGTCAACTGATTAGGACCTTAATTATATCTCCAAAACACCTTCACGACAGCTCCTAAATTAGTGCTTGATTAAATAACTGATGTACAGTTAGAATTAATATCTTAGGGTTAGCAACTGGAGATACTGAGGGCCATCTTAGAATTAATTCTGCCTGCCACACATATATTTGAACATTTCATTAACAGTCACTTTATTACTTCCATAATCAGCTCATGCCATATTTTAATAAACACAAGACTAGCTCTTTTCTTGACTATGAACTCCTCAAAGGCAGCATGCATGTTTTACTTAGTTTGGTACTTATACCAGGAACTCACTCCAATCTTTGCACAACATATGATAGTTTGATAGATACATGAAAACTCACATTTTCAAAAAAAAACTTTTGCACAACATATGATAGTTTGATAGATACGTGAAAACTCACATTTTCAAAAAAACACTTTTGCTTATCTAGCTAAAAAGTCAATTTTTGCAGCTCTAATTCATCTTGGCATTTGGAGTCAGAAAGAACAAGGATAATCTCTATTTCAAATATTTGAAATCATGATATTTTCCATCTTTGAGTTTTTTCTCCTCTAGACCACAGGTCTCTAATGTCATAAATCTTTCATCAAAGCATGGTTTTCAATCACCATTAATACCCTGTTAACATTTTCTTGGACACTTTAATTTACTTTAATTTTAGTGCCTACAACTGGACACAATTCTCTGGATGATTTTTGCAAAATTGTTGTGGTTGTTTTGTTTGTGAAAAGTATAATAGGGTTATCATTAGTTGGACTGGAACTCCATACCTCTATGAAGCAGTTCAAAGTGGCAATAATGTCTTTAGAAGTCATATAAAAAGGTTGACTCACTGAGCCTATAATCTAGTTTAGTTTACCTTAACTTTTTTTTTACATGTGCTATTCTGAATTATGGCTCCTCAAGGTAGATATTTTTAGATACAAAGTATATTGATTCTTATTAGATTTCATCATTAGATTTAGCCTTTCATCCAGATCCTTTAATATTTCTTGAGATCCTGAATGTGGTCACTGAATGCATCATTTGTACTCCTTATCTTTCTTTCCTTTCTCCTTAAAGGAATCCAGAGGATATCATCCCCAAATATGCTGCTTTGGCATATTGACTATTTGAGTTGAAAGACTTCAGAAACATTAGGTGCAAGAAGAGCACTGTGACCCTCTTTTTCTTCCTAAAAGCAAGAGATAAAACTCCCAGGTGAAAGGTACCTTCCCTGTACCTGGAGGAAGAAGACATTCCTATCACGGAGACAGAGAATTCAGGCCAAGAAATCTGTACAAACCAACCTTGTTAAACTAACTCCATCTTTCTAGTCACTTCTCCACAATTTACTACCCCTAGCCCAAACCATTTGACTTACCAATCCTGCACAAACTTATCGTTTCTTTGTCTGAAAGGCATAAAGCTTTTTGCCCTGGCCACTTTTTTGGGTCTCCAATCTCCCATGAAGCCCCCCATGTACATGTAAAATTTCAATAAGTGTTGTATGCTTTTCTCCTATTAATCTGTTTTATGTCAGTTTAATTCTTAGGCTCAGCCAGAGACCCTAAGAGAGTAGAGGAGGATTTTTCTTCCCCTACATCCTCATAGCCCATTGTCTGCATGTCATATTCAATTTACATCTCCCACTTACTCACATATGCCATTAACTAAAATGTGAACTCAAATAATACCATGGGGAACAGCACTCTGGCCTCTATGCTGACATTAATTCAAGAAGTAGCACTCAGTCAGTTACCAATATACTCGATTGTATTATTTCCCAACAGACATTTCCATATTTTAGCTACAATAACCTTTAAATACTCATACAATTCAGATAAATTATTTCTACAACACTCTTCCAACCAAACAAAGGAGTCATCTCAACATACCTTGTCAAAAAAAGATTACTATTAAACATTAAGGAAATATTTATTGAACATTGGTTCTGACCTGAACACTGAATTAGATGCACACAAAAATTAGAATGCTATTATGCCTTTGTTTTTCCACTTTTAAAGTCAAACAAATATGGTCTGCCTGCATTAGGTATGTTCTGAGGTATAATTAATTTAGAAACGTGAATTTGACCATAAAATGGGAAAGAAATAGTAACTCAACTGCTTCTGAATTGTTGCATAATAAATGTAGACAAATATATTTTATAAATCTTTTTTAAAGTACCCATATATAATTTTTATTAAATTTTAGTCACCCATTATTTACTAGTTGATGTGAATTTACAGTTTCTTCTTACTAGCATTCTATTATTATCCATAGTTGTTTAATTGACTGATTGACTTAATAATCCATCCATTTATCAATTATGTATTGAACCCTGGTATAGGAAACACATCATGCTAGGTAATTTTTAGTTAATTTAAAGGTAAGCAACATAATCTTTCCTCACAGAACTTAAAAATGTGATATGTAACACTAGAAAACATCGCCAGTGTGGAGGACAGAGAGAGATCACCTACCTATTCAATAGCGTATTATCAAGAATTTACTATGTGTGAATAATTGTGATAGGCATTGGAGATAAAGAGATAAAAAATAGTCCTTGTCCTTAAGGTCTTTACAATCTATGCATAACATTATAAATAATTTTTTGGAACTGGTGGCTTTTGAGTTGTACTATAGGTAATAGTATGTGTGATAAATTTGTAGCAAGGAAATACTGAAGGTAAAAAGACAGTTTAGAGGCTATCAGAATAGTCCAGGCAAGAAATAATGAGGTTATGAATTTAGGTAACTGTCACAGAATGCATATAGAAGCCAGATGTGAGAGGATTGATTGGGCTAAGTATTTATTGAGATCGGGTGAGCAGAAAATGGAATAAATCAAATATGCCCCAGGTTAATCAATGTGTCTCTGAGACATTCTTTTAATAGAAATATAGTTATTTAAAAAGATAAATTTAAGGTTAAATATCTCTTTATGATAAATGATTATCATGAAAAAAAGATAATCATTTTGAAGTACCTGGATTGAAATGATAGAATATTGTATGTTGCCACTAAATTTTTAATTCCCAGGATGCTTCCTTCCATGTAACAGGGATTCAGACATCGGAGAAGCAGTGCAGCATGGTGGTTAAGGGTCTGGGCTCTGGAATCAGGCTACCTGGATTTGAATCCTCTTCCCACCCCTTACTAGCTGGGTGCCGAGCCAGTTGCTTAACAGTATGTACCTCTGTTCCCTCACTTGTAAAATGAAGATAATAATACTACTGTCTATATTATATGATTCACACAAGGAATAAATGAATTAATACACTTTAAACAATGCTTGGCACATGATAAGCATTAATACATCCACTCGTTAAACTTTATCTCCATCTGGAGTAGACCACTGAATGCCAGACTTGAATATGCAGCTGACTACTTGACACCTAGCTTAAACTCGATGGCACAAAAAAGTGAATGCATTAGATACAAGCCCTCTCTATCTTTTTTAAATGAACTTGCTTCTTTCCCTGTATTCCCTTTGGAGAAAGGTGAACTTTCGGAAACCTGAAAGTCTCTTTCTCCCAATATATCTAATCAATTAGCTAATCCTGAAGACTTATTTCCTTATCGATCTCTGACCTGTTCTATCTATGCTTACTCAGGGCCACTTTTTTGTTCAAACTACATTAACTCCCCTATGAAGTACTATAGTAGACTCCTAATTGGTTTCTGGCTGTCACATCTTCCACTACATATTTGCCCAGACAGTTATCTCTAAAATCCAAATCTTATCATGATATTTCACAGATTAAAACTCCTCATAAGCATGTCATTCCATAGGATACAGAATAAACTCATCCAAGAAAGATCTTCCACCCGCTCTGCATGCTTGGGCCCCTGTGTACTGTGACACTTGTATTCCAGTCACAATCTCCAGCTACATCACACAACGGACAATTGTTAGGCTGAAACAAGATGTTGCCAGCCTCCCATCTTCATTTACACAGTTCTTCTTGTTGGTAATGCCCATTCCCTCTTCTCCTTAGTCTTCTTAGTTTTATGGAACTCATGGTCATCTGTCAAAACTCACCTCAAGGGTCATCTTTTCTCTGAAGGCTTATGGATTACTTTTCCTATCATCTGTCTAGCACTTTCTATGATCTGTCTTCTCTGACCGCCCCCCCCTCACCTTATAACCTGAAAATTTGCCTATCAAGAGCCCATGTAACCTTAATTGAATCAAGGTACTCTAATGTCTATTTTACTTCATTAGAAACTAAACTTTTCAAATACACTTATGTGACTTTGTAACACTGCCTGGCACATGGAATATGCAATACATACTGAATAAATGTTTGACACATAAGAGGACTTTACAACTAATTCAGTAAAGGTGACAGCCATAGTTTTCACAAAAGACAATTAATCAGACTAGAAAAAGTACTGGGAATGCGTTAGGATTTCTAGTCACTTAACAGATTCCTAAGGTAAAAGTTATAAAGTACAGTGTTAGAGAGAAAGACATTTTTATAAAGAAACAAATGTGGATTAAGTTTTAAATTCAAACTAATTTGTTCAATGGCTGGCATAAATTTACACAAAATATCTTTGGATTAATTATTCCTTCACATTTTGATCACTTCTTCCCAAAGTAAAAAATGTCATCAATAGAGTTTTACATCCTCTTATGTTTCTCCTAAACTTAAATTTCTACTAATAAATTCAGCCTGATTAAAACATCTTGTAACTTGCTTTTACGTAAATTTTCATAGTGGGAAAAAATTAGCAATTAACTTTTCCCCTCTTAATTATGTGTCTCTTTTTATAATCCTTGAGAAATCAAATAACAATTGTAATGAACTTTGTGATCTTATTTCAAAACATATTAATTATTGAAGTACTATCTCTAATTGTTATAAATTTCCAGCCAAAACATTTCACGTTCCCCTTTCTTTAAGTTTAAGATATTTTATTTATATTCCAAGTGAAATAATATTCTAATCAGAGAAAATATAAATGTACTTTCTCTGAAAATAGAGAAAGAGATAAGAATTATTATAGTACTACAACACAGAATTCATGTAACAATACAAGTAATTCTACTAAAGATTATTCACTAACTCTCAGGTCAATAATATAGAAAAGACTCTTTCAGAACCATTTAAACCTTTCTAATGTAGATTCTCAATTACTCTGTGACTCTTGAGTCATAACGAACCAAGTTATTTTGTAGGTAAACACAATCAGTATCTTGGTCCTCTTACAGGGCAAATAAGTTACTGGCAAATTGGTACATTTCCCAGTTAATGGCATAGAATTAAATTAAAATACATCATATAAATGGCATTAATACACTCTGTAATTGAATCACTTAAGAAAAATGATAATGTTAATTAAAGCTATGCACTACTGGGTTCATCAGCAAATGCCCAGACTGACATAGAAAACTTAGAAGATAAATTTTTCCTCTTTAGAAATTAGATTAGAAGTTAGGGGCTTCAAGATGGCAGAAGAGTAAGACGCGGAAATAACCTTTCTCCGCACAAATACATCAGAAATACATCTACATGTGGAACAACCCCTATAGAACAACTACCGAACACTGGCAGAAGACCTCAGACCTCCCAAAGGAAAGAAACTCCCCACGTACCTGGGTAGGGCAAAAGAAAAAAGAATAAACAGAGACAAAAGAATAGGGACAGGACCTGCACCAGTGGGAGGGAGCTGTGAAGGAGGGAAAGTTTCCACACATTAGGAAGCCCCTTCGCGGGCGGAGACTGCGGGTGGGGGAGGGGGGAAACTTCGGGGCCGCGGAGGAGAGCGTAGCAACAGGAGTTCAGAGGGCAAAGCGGAGAGATTCCCGCACAGAGGATCGGTGCTGACCAGCACTCACCAGCCCGAGAGGCTTGTCTGCTCACCGGCCAAGGCGGGCGGGGGCTGGAAGCCGAGGCTCCGGCTTTGGTCGGATCCCAGGGAAAGGACTGGGGTTGGCGGAGTGAACACAGCCTGAAGGGGCTAGTGTGCCACAGCTAGCCGGGAGGGAGTCCGGGAAACGGTCTGAGGCTACCAAAGAGGCAAGAGAGTTTTTCTTCCCTCTTTGTTTCCTGGTGCGCGAGGAGAGGGGATTAAGAGCGCCGCTAAAAGGAGCTCTAGAGACAGGCGCGAGCTGCGGCTAAAAGCGTGGACCCCAGAGACGGGCATGAGACGCTAAGGCTGCTGCTGCCGCCACCAAGAAGCCTGTGTGCCAGCAGAGGTCACTATCCACACCTCCCCTCCCGGGAGCCTGTGCAGCCCGCCACTGCCAGGGTCCCGTAAACCAAGGACAACTTCCCCGGGAGAACGCACTGCGCGCCTCAGGCTGCTGCAACGTCACGCTGGCCTCTGCCGCCCGCAGGCTCGCCCCGCATACGTAACCCTCCCTCCCCGTGGCCTGAGTGAGCCAGAGTCCCCGAATCAGCTGCTCCTCTAACCCTGTCCTGTCTGAGCGAAGAAGAGACGCCCTCAGGCGACCTACACGCAGAGGCGGGTCCAAATCCAAAGCTGAACCCTGGAAGCTGTGCGAACAAAGAAGAGAAAGGGAAATTTCTCCCAGCAGCCTCTGGAGCAGCGGATTAAATCTCCACAATCAACTTGATGTACCCTGCATCTATGGAATACCTGAACAGACAACGAATCATCCCATAATGAGGAGGCAGACTTTGGGAGCAATGATATATTTTTTTTTTCCATTTTTCTCTTTTTATGTGTGTGTATGTGTATGCTTCTGTGTGTGATTTTGTCTTTATAGATTTGCTTTTACCATTTGTCCTAGGGTTCAGTGTGTCTGTTTTTTTTTTTTTACTTAAAAATTTTTTTTCTTAATAATTATTTTTTATTTTAATAACTTTTTAATTTTATCTTCTTCTATCTTTCTTTCTTTCTTTCTTTCTTTTCTCTCCCTTTTATTCTAAGCCGCATGGAGGACAGGCTCTTGGTGCTCTAGCCAGGCGTCAGGGCTGTGTCACTGAGGTGCAAGAGCCAAGTTCAGGACACTGGTCCACAAGAGACCTCCCAGCTCCAGTAATATCAAATGGCAAAAATCTCCCAGAGATCTCCATCTCAATGCCAAGACCCAGCGCCACTCAACGACCACCAAGCTACAGTGCAGGACACCCTATGCCAAACAACTAGCAAGACAAGAACACAACCCCATCCATTAGCACAGAGGCTGCCTAAAATCATGATAAGGCCACAGACACCCCAAAACACACCACCAGACGTGGACCTGCCCACCAGAAAGAAATGATCTAGCCTCATCCACCAGAACACAGGAACTAGTCCCCTCCACCAGGAAGCCTACACAACCCACTGAACCAAACTTAGCCACTGGGGACAGACACCAAAAACAATGGAAACTACGAACCTGCAGCCTGCAAAAAGGAGACCGAAAACAGAGAAAGTTAAGCAAAATGAGAAGACAGAGAAACACAAAGCAGATGAAGGAGCCAGGCAAAAGCCCAACAGACCTACCAAATGAAGAGGAAATAGGCAGTCTACCTGAAAAATAATTTAGAGTAATGATAGTAAAGATGATCCAAAATCTTGGAAATAAAATAGACAAAATGCAAGAAACATTTAACAAGGACCTAGAAGCGCTAAAGAACAAACAAACAGTGATGAACAACAAAATAAATGAAATTAAAAACTCTCTAGAGGGGATCAATAGCAGACTAATTGAGGCAGAAGAACAGATTAGTGACCTGGAAGATAAAATAGTGGAAATAACTACTGCAGAGCAGAATAAAGAAAAAAGAATGAAAAGAATTGAGGACAATCTCAGAGGCCTCTGGGACAACATTAAACGCACCAACATTCGAATTACAGGGGTCCCAGAAGAAGAAGAGAAAAAGAAAGGGATTGAGAAAATATTTGAAGAGATTATAGTTGAAAACTTCCCTAATATGGGAAAGGAAATAGTTAATCAAGTCCAGGAAGCACAGAGAGTCCCATACAGGATAAATCCAAGGAGAAACATGCCAAGATACATATTAATCAAACTATAAAAAATTAAATACAAAGAATAAATTTTAAAAGTAACAAGGGAAAAACAACAAATAACACATAAGGGAATCCCCATAAGGTTAACTGATCTTTCAGCAGAAACTCTGCAAGCCAGAAGGGAGTGGCAGGACATATTTAAAGTAATGAAGGAAAAAACCTACAACCAAGATTACTCTACCCAGCAAGGATCTCATTCAGATTTGATGGAGAAATTAAAAGCCTTACAGACAAGCAAAAATTAAGAGAATTCAGCACCACCAGACCAGCTTTACAAAAAATTCTAAAGGAACTTCTCTAGGCAGGAAAAACAAGAGAAGGAAAAGACCTACAATAATAAACCCAAAACAATTAAGAAAACGGTAATAGGAACATACATACATATTGATAATTGATAACTGATAACAACATACATATTGATAATTACCTTAAATGTAAATGGATTAAATGCTCCAACCAAAAGACATAGACTGGCTGAATGGATACAAAAACAAGACCCGAATATATGCTGTCTACAAGAGACCCACTTCAGACCTAGGGACAACATACAGACTGAAAGGGAGGGGATGGAGAAAGGTATTTCATGCAAACGGAAATCAAAAGAAAGCTGGAGTAGCAATTCTCATATCAGACAAAATAGACTTTAAAACAAAGACTATTACAAGAGACAAAGAAGGACACTACATAATGATCAAGGGATCAATCCAAGAAGAAGATATAACAATTGTAAATATTTATGCACCCAACATAGGAGCACCTCAATACATAAGGCAAATACTAACAGCCATAAAAGGGGAAATCGACAGTAACACAATCATAGTAGGGGACTTTAACACCCCACTTTCACCAATGGACAGATCATCCAAAATGAAAATAAATAAGGAAACACAAGCTTTAAATGACACATTAAACAATATGGACTTAACTGATGTTTACAGGACATTCCATCCAAAAACAACAGAATACACTTTCTTCTCAAGTGCTCATGGAACATTCTCCAGGATAGATCATATCTTGGGTCACAATCAAGCCTTGGTAAATTTAAGAAAATTGAAATCATATCAAGTATCTTTTCCGACCACAACACTATGAGACTAGATATCAAGTATGGGAAAAAATCTGTAAGAAATACAAACACATGGAGGCTAAACAACACACTACTTAATAACCAAGAGATCACTGAAGAAATCAAAGAGGAAATCAAAAAATACCTAGAAACAAATGAGAATGAAAACAGGACTACCCAAAACCTATGGGATGCAGCAAAAGCAGTTCTAAAAGGGAAGTTATTAGCTATACAAGCCTACCTTAAGAAACTAGAAACAACTCAAATAAACAACCTAACCTTACACCTAAAGCTATGAGAGAAAGAACAAAAAAACCCCAAAGTTAGCAGAAGGAAAGAAATCATAAACATCAGATCAGAAATAAATGAAAAAGAAATGAAGGAAACCATAGCAAAGATCGATAAAACTAAAGCTGGTTCTTTGAGAAGATAAACAAAATTAATAAACCATTAGCCAGACTCATCAAAATAAAAATGGGGAATGCTCAAATCAATAGAATTAGAAATGAAAAAGGAGAAGTAACAATTGACACTGCAGAAATTGAGAGATTACTACAAGCAACTATATGCCAATTAAATGGACAACCTGGAAGAAATGGACAAATTCTTAGAAATGCACAACCTTCTGAGACTGAACCAGGAAGAAATAGAAAATATGAAAAGACCAATCACAAGCACTGAAATTGAAACTGTTTAAAAATCTTCCAACAAACAAAAAAGCCCAGGACCAGATGGCTTCACAGGCGAATTCTATCAAACATTTAGAGAAGAGCTAACACCTATACTTCTCAAACTCTTCCAAGATATAGCAGAGGGAAGAACACTCCCAAACTCATTCTACGAGGCCACCACCACTCTGATACCAAATCCAGACAAAGATGTCACAAAGAAAGAAAACTATAGACCAATATCACTGATGAACATAGGTGCAAAAATCCTCAACAAAATACTAGCAAACAGAATCCAACAGCACATTAAAAGGATCATACACTATGATCAAGTGGAGTTTATCCCAGGAATGCAAGGATTTTTCAATATATGCAAATCAATCAACATGATACACCATATTAACAAACTGAAGGAGAAAAATCCACATGATCATCTCAATAGATGCAGAGAAAGCTTTTTACAAAATTCAACACCCATTTATGATAAAAACCCTCCAGAAAGTAGTCATAGAGGGAACTTACCTCAACAATAATAAAGGCCATATATGACAAACCCACAGGCAACTTCGTCCTCAATGATAAAAATCTGAAACCATTTCCACTAAGATCAGGAACAAGACACGGTTGCCCGCTCTCACCGCTACTATTCAAAATACTTTTGGAAGTGTTAGCCACAGCAATCAGAGAAGAAAAAGAAATAAAAAGAATCCAAATCCGAAAAGAAGAAGTAAAGCTGTCACTGTTTGCAGATGACATGATGCTATACATAGAGAATCCTAAAGATGCTACCAGAAAACTATTAGAGCTAATCAATGGATTTGATAAAGAAGCATAATACAAAATTAATGCACAGAAATCTCTTGCATTGCTATACACTAATGATGAAAAATCTGAAAGAGAAATTAAGGAAACACTCACATTTACCATTGCAACAAAAAGAATAAAATACACAGGAATAAACCTACCTAAGGAGACAAAAGAGATCTGTATGCAGAAAACTATAAGACACTGATGAAAGAAATTAAAGATGATACAAAGAGATGGAGTGATATACCATGTTCTTGGATTGGAAGAATCAACATTGTGAAAATGACTATACTACCCAAAGCAATCTACAGATTCAATGCAATCCCTATTAAACTACCAATGACATTTTTCACAGAATTAGAACAAAAATTTTCACAATTTCTATGGAAACACAAAAGACCCCGAATAGCCAAAGAAATCTTGAGAAAGAAATACGGAGCTAGAGAAATCAGGCTCCCAGACTTCAGACTATACTACAAAGCTACAGTAATCTAGACAGTATGGTAGTGGCACAAAAACAGAAATATGGACCAGTGGAACAGGATAGAAAGCCCAGAGATAAACCCACACACATATGGTCACCTTATCTTTGATAAAAGAGGCAGGAATATACAATGGAGAAAAGACAGCCTGTTCAATAAGTGGTGCTGGGAAAACTGGACAGCTACATGTAAAAGAATGAAATTAGAATACTCCCTAACACCATACACAAAAATAAACTGAAAATGGGTTAAAGACCTAAATGTAAGGCCAGACGCTACCACACTCTTAGAAGAAAACATAGGCAGAACACTCTATGACATAATTCACAGCAAGATCCTTTTTGACCCAACTCCTAGAGAAATGGAATTAAAACAAAAATAAACAAATGGGACCTAATGAAACTTAAAAGCTTTTGCACAGCAAAGGAAACCATAAACAAGAACAAAAGACAACCCTCAGAATGGGAGATAATATTTGCAAATGAAGCAACTGACAACAGATTAATCTCCAAAACACACAAGCAACCCATGCAGCTCAATATCAAAAAAACAAACAACCCAATCCAAAAATGGTCAGAAGATCTAAACAGACATTTTTCCAAAGAAGATATACAGATTGCCAACAAACACATGAAAGAATGCTCAACATCATTAATCATTAGAGAAATGCAAATCAAAACTACAGTGAGACATCATCTCACACCGGTCAGAATGGCCATCATCAAAACATCTACAAACAATAAATGCTGGAGAGGGTGTGGAGAAAAGGGAACACTCTTGCACTGTTGGTGGGAATGTAAATTGATACAGCCACTATGGAGAACAGTATGAGGGCACCTTAAAAAACTAAAAATAGAACTGCCATACAACCCAGCAATCTCACCACTGGGCATATATCCTGAGAAAACCATAATTCAAAAAGAGTCATGTACCACAATGTTCATTGCAGCTCTATTTACAATAGCCAGGACATGGAAGCAACCTAAGTGTCCATCAACAGATGAATGGATAAAGAGGATGTGGCACATATATACAATGGAATATTACTCAGCCATATAAAGGAATGAAACTGAGTTATTTGTAGTGAGGTGGATGGACCTAGAGACTGTCATACAGAGTGAAGTAAGTCTGAAAGAGAAAAACAAATACCATATGCTAACACATATATATGGAATCTAAAAAAAGAAGAAAAAAAATGGTCAGAAGAACCTAGGGGCAAGACAGGAATAAAGATGCAGACCTACTAGAGAATGGACTTGAGGATATGGGGAGGGGGAAGGGTTACCTGGGACAAAGTGAGAGAGTGGCGTGGACATATATACACTACCAAACATAAAGTAGATAGCCAGTGGGAAGCAGCCGCATAGCACAGGGAGATCAGCTCGGTGCTTTGTGACCACCTAGAGGGGTGGGATAGGGAGGGTGGGAGGGAGGGAGATGAAAGAGAGAAGAGATATGGGGACATATGTGTATGTATAACTGATTCACTTTGTTATAAAGCAGAAGCTAACACACCATTGTAAAGCAATTGTACTCTAATAAAGAGGTTAAAAAAAAGTTAGTATGCAAAAGAAAAAGAATCCACAAGATAAGTACCTTAATAGTTTGCAAAACTTACTACATCAGATAACTAGGAATAGGTTCATGATAAAGGGCGAGTCTGAATCCCAGTCCCTAAATACTATCCTAGTTTTTGCCTTCTTTTCAATGCTCAGCATCTCAAAAGAGTTCTCTAAATTTCTGTTTCAGTTCCCTGTTTTTTCACTTAGCATTCACTCCTCATTCCACTTTAGTCTGGATTTTCTCTTCTCTAATGAAAGGCCTCTTGCTAAATCCGTAGTTGGTCTCATGTTATGACACCAAAGAACCTTCCAGCAGCACAAGGTTGAGCACACTTCTCTCCTGAGCTTCTGAGACGCTTCATTCCCCAAGTTGCCGCTTCATTCCCCAAGTTGCCGCCTCCAACTGTGGCTACTGCTTTGGAGTCTCTTCTGCAGGCTTATCCTTCACTGCCTAGACACTACATGTTAGAATTTCTTAAAACTTGTTCACAGGATGCTTTCTCTTCTCTCTGCTCTTCTTAAACAATCCCAACTATGATTACAGCTCTATTAACAGCTGATCCTCTTCTGGTGTCTCTATTTTATGAATAGCACCACTAGTCTCCTGTCAATTTTACTCAGTAGCCCTAAGAGCTACCCATTCCTCTCCATTTCAAACTATCATCACCAAAGTACAAGCCACTAAATATCTTACCCTTACTAAAGCAATTCACTTTCTAACTGCCCTCCCTGCCTTCTTGTTTTCCCCGAGGAGCTCACCCTGCTGATGCTACAGTTATCTTTTCAAAATGTGAATGAATACCAGCCCCACCATCTTTTAAAAGTTAGAAAAGCCTTCCCATTGTTCTTAGGATTAGAATAAAATTTCAACTTGCCTTCAAGTTTGTATGGTCTCGGTCTTACTCACCTCTCTAGTCTCTTCCCACACCAGGACCCCACCTCAAGTCTCTGGGTCAGTCACACTGCTTAATTTCAGGTCCTTGGACTCCATGCTCCAACTCCCACAAGATCTTTGCAGGGCTTCCTCCCCATCCACCACTCTTTAGCCCAGTAAACTCCTCCTCATCCTTTAGATCTCGGCTCACCAGTCACTTAGTAGGAAACTCCTACCATTACTCTTCAGATACCCCTATATGTTGTCTTTGTGGAAAGCTGCAAACTTACTCAAAGGAATTTTAGGAAGTGAAAGTGATTGAAAATAAATGCATATGTCAATTTACCAAATCTGCTTTGTTCCACCCCCTCGATCATGATCTTTTTTTTTTTTTAAGTATTTAGCTACTTGCAATTGCTAGGCTTGGAGACTCAATTTCTTGAAGAATCAATTTAGTAATCCCCTCAACTTGATTTGTAATAGATTATGTTGAAAAGACACCTATCTTGTGTCAAACAATGAATTTAGAAGAAAATTTTCATAGTAACCATTTTTATACAAGTAGTATTTGTCTGCTTGCCAACCAGCCCTTTTTTGAGTACTTTAACCTTCCTCCTCTTATTTTTTTAAGCCCACTGAGGTAGAACCCTTGGTAATTGACCAAGCGCAGCAAGAATATATCTTCAATGGTTTTTCTCATTTTTATCTTAATTATGTATTATAAATTTTAATATCACCATCTCACATTAGGTTCCCAAGATTCCATATGGATTTGAGGGAAAAAAAAGTTTTAAAAATAAAACCTTTGAGTCTTATCACCAGAAAAAAAAAATGTCTGGGAATTATAACCTAGGAATAACCTTAGGAATTTTAATTTTATCCAGCCAAGAAAGCCACCTTTCCCCCTTGTATCCACAATGCCCAGCTCAGTGCTAAGTTTATTATTCAATTTTTAAAAATATTTTTTCTTGTAATGGATGTGGAATATTTTATAAGAATAGTGTTCCATGGAATAATGTCTAGGAAAGAGTGTTCAGAATATGTTAGAAGAATACAAAACATCTTTAGAATATAATATGGGATAAAGGTTTAGTACATATCAAATCATATTAACAAGCATCTCTGAATATATGAATCGGTCCATGAAAAATAACAAAAAGTTCTAATACAACCAAACAAAAAGAAATCAGAATAAAACAAGAAAGAACATTAATATGGGATATTATAAAAGTATGAGCAGAACCTGAATAATGCAGGGATGATAAATCCAGCCTAGAACACAAGTCCACAGCAGTCTCAAGGTTTTCATCAATTTCTTAGCTAGGAAAAAAATGGACATTATTATAAGGACCATAGGTATATTTGTATTAACTTTTTCTTGTGATAACTTTTAAGGAACTATATTGAGAATCACAGTGTTCATTGTTCACATTTCAGAGTGTTGCTTCACTTTCTATCAACTAATCATTTCATTGTCTTCTTCATGAAATTCTAAACTATAAAAACCCATCCAGATGTTACATAAGATCATCTGGCTTAAGTGGACCCTACTAGACTATTGCAGTCAAAATCCCAGCACCAATTGTACGCAAAACCAGGCAACATCATCCCTATGGAATACTGCCTTATCCTGGCCTATACCTGTCTGGGGAGACAATTTCAAAGCATCTGGATATTTCTGTGAAGTGTCCTGATTAACAAGAGGTATATTATAGAACTTGTTGTGGAATAGTTCTCTCTTACTGAAAATTAGTAATAAAATTTTCACCTTCCTTTCTTCTTAGTCATGTAGTAGGAATTTACATACAATAATTTCCCTGTTCTTAAGAGATACTTTTAGAGTAGCTCAAGCTATTAGCAGCTTATTGTATAACCCTATAAGGTCATGTTCAGAAACAGGCTCACTATATATACACACACATAAACACATACACACACACACCCAGATTCACTCAGGGATGAACATTCAGAAATTCACACATGAATGTTCTGATTTATTGCAAAAGGACTAGAAGAGTCCTCGCTTCCAGAAAATAGAAGGAAGATTTTCTCAATTGATTTTATGAAGCTGGTATTACTGTCATACCAAAAACAGATAAAGACAATATAACCAAAAAAAATTAGAGACCAATATTCCTCATGAATATAAATGTAAATATCTTAACAAAATACAATATTAGCAACTAGAATTTAGCAATATATAAAGAATTATACATCAATACCAAGTAAAAACATAAACAATATAGTTGGAAAATGGGCTAAAGACACACAAAAAATGTCACCAAGGCTCATGTTAGATGGAAAATAAGCACATGAAAAAATGTTAAACAATTTAGAGATTAGGAAAATGTGATTAAAACTACAATGAGCTATCAATATACACCTATCAGAATGGCTAAAATGAAATACTGTGGCAACATCAAATACTGGCAAAAATGTGGAGAAATTGAATCCCTCATATGTTGCTTGAGGCAATACAAATAGCCACTCTAGGAAACAGCTTTCTAGCTTCTTAAACACTAAACATGCAATTACCATATGACCAGTAATTGCCCTCTGTCACATATCTCAGTGAAATGAAGACTTACTTTCACACACAAACCTGTAAATGAATATTTACAGCAGTTTTATTCATATAAGCCAAAACCTGGAAACAATTCAGAAGACCTTCAACAGGTGAGTGGTTAAACAAACCATGGTAAATCCATACCATGGAATAGCAGTAAAAACAAACTATAGATACACAAAACAACTTGGATGCATCTCAAGGGAATTATGCTTTAGTAAAAAAAGCCAATCCCCCAAAGTTTGCATACTGTAGGATTCTATTTCTATAGTATTCTGAAAATGACAAGTCATAGAAAAGAACAGATTAGCAGTTGCCAGGGGTTAAGGAGGATGTAGGGGCATGTATAGAAACAGATTCACTACACACACACACACACACTCACATGTACACTCACACACACATAGATTCTGATTCACTCAGAGCATTCTCAAACGAATATTTTCATTTTACTGCAACGGGACCAGGAGAGAACATGTGCAGGGTAGAATTATTCATAAGCAATATGCCTTTGGTGGTTTCATATTTCTTCTCTTCAATCCTTTCTCCTATAACAGACAGATGATTTCTCCCTTGGGGTCTACCTTTTAGGGACTACAAGGACCTTTCCATAGAAGACTATCATCCAATCTCTTTTTTAAAATATTATTTATGGTAACTTAAGATGTTATGCCACCCAGAGATACATTATTTTAAATAAGAACTTTAAAAACTCCTAAGAACCAAAAGAATGTTTCTCTGCTGGTGGAATTGCTAGCACCAGGTTGGATAAAATTATTTGGGGCATTTAGCCCTGTAGAATTTCTTTTAAAATCACACTATGTAGACCTCACCATTCCAGAAAATAGGTGGATTTATTAAATACTGGCAAAAACCTGTGGATGGGTCAGCACAATCAACTTCCATTATTGGAAAAATAATTCAGACTCATGTCAATGTGATGGTGAATCAGTATTAATAAAGGCATACAAAAAGTAGCATCTATAATGCAAATTAAATGTATTTTAAGATAACCTGCTAATAAAGGCATCATAAAGCAATCAATTCACTTGGAAAATATTTTTATGGAGAATACATGAAAGAAAAAGATAAGGCTGAGTTCATCAGTACAGCTGATCTTACTGTCAACCAAAGACTAAAGTAGGATCCCCAGAGGATCCTAGATACAAGCAGGTCATTTAAAAAAAAAAAAAAGTTTATTTAAGCGGAGTCTATTTTAATTGCTACATTTGTACTGGCCCAAGGTAGAGCTTTCATTTATCAAACAAAATTAAAACTTTGATCAGCAATATGAAATCAGTCAAATGCCATAGTGCTTTGAGACCTGTTCAAATCCACCTTGGTGAGAAGGGAAGTTTACCAGGGAACTCTGTGAGCTCTCTTCATTTCCTTAACTCTAATTCCAAATAGTATCCCTGCTCTCTTGTTAACTTGAGAAAATTATGAAACCAGAATGAAAAAAGGAAGAAAAAAGGAAGAATTCAGAGGAATCCAGGCTATTTTCCTAGTTCCCCAAGTCCTGCACCTCTCATCACAACTCTCATCACCCATTATGGAGACTCAGGAAAGGATTCCGTGAGCTGTTGTCATAGGGGACTGGACACTGTTTAGTATGCAGGCTATTGAACCTTGTCCCTGATGAACAGGAGGAGACAGACCCTGAGACTGTCTAGTGCATGGTATTTGTGTTGTTTAAAATGCTTCAAGCCTTGGATCTCTGGAAGAACAGAGGAGGAAAGGTCATTTTAACATTTTCCCTTTTCTTTCTGACGGTGCAATTCTTAACTTGGTGAGTTAGAGATGGGCAAGCACAAATAATGCTTTCTCAGCTTTCTTGAAATGCTAACCAAAGATAAAAGTGTTATGCAGTGGTGCTTAAAATTTAATGCCATTTTGAAAACAAAAACCATGTCTTCCTAAGTAAAAGTAATAACACTGTAAGACAATACTATAAATGCTATACAAATGAAAGAAAGACATTTAAATGCAAGTGACCCACCTCCTAACAGGCTCCCTTCATTAATCCATCCTTCCTCCCCAACTGTTCTACACAGGGCAAGACTAGAGATTTGTTTAAAATGCTTATATCACTTTTCTTCTAGAATGTTCTTTGGGTAGAGTGCTTTAGCAAGAATATACATAAGAATAACTATACATTGGAATGGAGGTTAGGAAGAGGATAACAGGTAAACTGCAGGCAGAAAACAGAAGAAGAAAACATAAAGAAAAAGAAAATGAAATCCTCTTCTAAGTGACTTTAACGCATTCTGAAACCTAAAAACCACCATTCATCCATAAAATAGTAAGTTAATATAGAGATTTCTGGTAAACATATATTGTATGCCCCATTTGTGGTATTGGTTGAAATGTTATTTTGAATATTAAATTTAAAAGCAAAACAGAAAAATCCACAATCCTACAAGAGTAACTCTCCCTCTGGATACATATTTCCTTTAAATAGGCACACAAACTCCCTTTACAAGTGACCTTAATTTTGAATTGAAAAGGCCAAATTTGTGACTTGCTGCTCACCTCTCTACCTTCGACCTGTCTACTCTACCTTCCAAAAGAGAAATCAATGGAGGCACGTATCAGCATGATTTGAAGATTCTATTAGATGGCCATGAAGAGTCGTCCTGAGCCATTAAATCCACCTTTCTCTCCTTTAGTTTCACCCTACCTGCACAAACACAGTTAAAAGAATAGATAAGATAATGGTAAACAATCTTCCACGAAGATAACTGGGAAAAAATAAGAAAAAAATTTTATCACTAATATAATTTACCAACTCTTTCTCTCAAAAATATTCATAATGCTGTCATTAGAAATTATATTTTTCACTGTTCAAGAAGTCTACTGTCTCTATCTTGCTTTCAGTTCTAAGAGGAGACTCAAATCAATAAATGACTATCATTTTGATGAGTTCATAAATAAAATCATTACAGATATTTTTATTTACTTCGAATACTTGCAAATGACAACAATTACCATTGTGATTAACTGCAGAACCTGTGAACTGATAAACAGAGAAATTCGGGCTTTTTCAGATTAAGCAACAGTATGTTAGAAGGAGAATTACTTTAAAAGTTTGATTTGTTTTTTATAGATGTTCTTTTATAGTTTACAATTTAGACTCTATTTTCTTCTAAAGCCCCATTTGTTGAAATCCTGAATCAGAATTATCAGTTCCAAAAAGGAAAGAAATTAAGATACAAATAATTATTTTTTCAGAGTATAATCTGATGAGCTGGCATCTGAGCCCAAATAATAATTTCAAACAATTTGGAAGCAGTTTTCATATAATTTCATGCTCTATGAAAAATCCATTTGGAAACCATGTGTGACGTTTGTTACAAATAGTACATTTATACTTACATCCTTATATTTTTCCATTTTTCATCAACTGCTGCCTATTTCATATTCCAAGGAGGGGCAAAAACGTGCCATCAGTCTGAAGTTACTAGGATATGTGATTTGCAATCATCAGACTTTCATAACTTTATGTTTTGCACAGGGACCTAAAGAATATATTTCAAGAATGTATTGGAGGTTAGAGGATGCACTTCTTTATGGCAAAGACCTCATTTAAAGAGCTGGGTTTCTCTGTAATCCTTTCAAAGGATATTCATGTATGCATTGAATAAGAAATATGCTAAATGCTAGGAGTGTATTTTAAGCTTTTGTCAGGCTAATATGCTGTTTTAATTGTTCTTTAACTGAGACATAATAAATTTTGAGGGAAAAAATATATATATTTTCCCTCAAAATTTATATATATATATATATATATCAACCAACAGGGAGGTTATTTTTCCTTTAAGACTGAAGGAAAATGAGAATGCTTTTGTTCCATTTTTATTGTGTAATTTTTTTAATTTATGCATTTTATTTATTTTTTAATTTCCTGTACACATCAATAAATTTTCAGTAAAAGAGTAATAACACCAGAAAAAAAACTTCCAGAGATTTCATGAGAATCAAATGCACATAGTATATGAAAACAATTTGAAATTTTATCACCCTGCAATTGAAGTGAATAATGTGAGAGATTAATGTAAATGATGGTGATGATGATGATCTTGAAAATGATGCTGAAATGTACTACTCTTCAATGATAGTTTATACCCAGGCATGTACTTTTTCTATGTTTTATCTAATTTATACTTAGAAATATTCCATGTTTCTTCTGTTTTTTTAACATCTTTATTGAAGTATAATTGCTTTAAAATGTTGTGTTAGTTTCTGCTGCATAACAAAGTGAATAAGCTATATGTATACATATATCCCCATATCCCCTCCCTCTTGCGTCTCCCTCCCACCCTCCATATCCCACCCCTCTAGGTGGTCACAAAGCACCTAGGTGATCTCCCTGTGCTATGTGGCTGCTTCCCACTAGCTATCTATTTTACATTTGGTAGTGTATATATGTCAGTGCTACTCTCTCACTTCGTCCCAGCATACCATTTCCCCTCCCCATGTCCTCAAGTCTATATACTGTATGTCTGAGTCTTTATTCCTGTCCTGCCCCTAGGTTCATTAGAACCATGTTTTTTTTTTAGATTCCGCATATATGTGTTAGCATACTGTACTTCTTTTTCTCTTTCCGACTTACTTCACTCGCTATGACAGACTCTAGGTCCATCCACATCTCTACAAATGACCCAATTTCATTTCTTTTTATGGCTGAGTAATACTCCATTGTATATAAGTACCACATCTTCTTTATCCATTCGTCTGTCAGTGGACACTTAGGTTGCTTCCATGTCCTGGCTATTGTAAATAGAGCTGCAATGAACATTTTCGTACATGACTCTTTTTGAATTATGGTTTTCTCAGGGTATATGCCCAGTAGTGGGATTGCTGGGTGATATGGTAGTTCTATTTTTCTCTATGCCTACGTTCTGGAGAGTTTTTATCATAAATGGGTGTTGAATTTTGTCAAAAGCTTTTTCGGTATCTATTGAGATGATCATATGGTTTTTATCCTTCAGTTTGCTAATATGGTGTATGACATTGATTGATTTGCATATATTGAATCCTTGTAATCCTGGGATAAAGCCCACTTGATCATGGTGTATGATCCTTTTAATGTGCTGCTGGATTCCGATTGCTAGTATTTTGTTGAGGATTTTCGCATCTATGTTCATCAGGGATATTGGCCTATAGTTTTCTTTTTTTGTGACATCTTTGTCTGGTATTGGTATCAGGGTGATGGTGGCCTTGTAGAATGAGTTTGAGAGTGTTCCTCCCTCTGCTATATTTTGGAAGAGTTTGAGAAGGATAGGTGTTAACTCTTCTCTAAATGTTTCATAGAATTCACCTGTGAGACCCTATGATCCTGGGATTTGTTGTTGGAAGATTTTTAATCACAGTTTCAATTTCAGTACTTATGATTGTTCTGCTTATATTTTCTATTTCTTCCTTTCTTTCTTCACTCTTGGAAGGTTGTGTTCTTCTAAGAATTTGTCCGTTTCTTCTAGGTTGTCCATTTAATTGGCATATAGTTGCTTGTAGTAATCTCTCATGATCCTTTGTATTTCTGCAGTGTCAGTTGTCACTTCTCCTTTTTCATTTCTAATTCTGTTGATTTGAGTCTTCTCCCTTTTTTTCTTGGTAAATAAGTCTCGCTAATGGTTTATCAATTTTGTTTATCTTCTCAGAGAACTAGGTTTTAGCTTTATTGATCTTTGCTATCATTTCTTTAATTTCTTTTACGTTTATTTCTTATCTGCTCTTTATGATTTCTTTCCTTCTGCTAACTTTGGGGTTTTTGGTCCTTCTTTCTCTAATTGCTTTAGGTGCAAGGTTAGGTTGTTTATCTGAGACATTTCTTGTTTCTTGAGGTGGGACTGTATTGCTACAATCTTCCCTCTTAGAACTGTTTTTGCTGCATCCCATAGGTTTTGGGTCATCGTGTTTTCATTATCATTTGTTTCTAGGTCATTTTTGATCTCCTCTTTGATTTCTTCAGTGATCTCTTGGTTATTAAGTAGTGTATTGTTTAGCTTCCATGTGTTTATACTTTTTACCGATTTTTTACCTGTAATTGATATCTAGTCTCATAGCATTGTGGTCCAAAAAGATACTTGATATGATTTAAATTTTCTTAAATTTACCAAGGCTTTATTTGTGACCCAAGATATGATCTATCCTGGAGAATGTTCCATGAGCACTAGAGAAGAAAGTGTATTGTGTTGTTTTCAGATGGAATGTCCTATAAATATCAATTAAGTCCATCTTGTTTAATGTGTCATTTAAAGCTTGTGTTTCCTTAATTATTTTCAATTTGGATGATCAGTCCATTGATGAAAGTGGGGTGTTAAAGTCCCCTACTTTGATTGTGTTACTGTCGATTTCCCCTTTTATGGTTGTTAGCATTTGCCTTATGTATTAAGGTGCTCCTATGTTGGGTGCGTAAGTATTTACAATTGTTATATCTTCTTCCTGGATTGATCCCTTGATCACTATGTAGTGTCCTTCTTTGTCTCTTGTAATAGTCTTTATTTTAAAGTCTATTTTGTCTGATATGAGAATTGCTACTCCAGCTTTCTTTTGATTTCCATTTGCATGGAAGATCTTTTTTCCATCCTCTCACTTTTGGTCTGTATGTGTCCCTAGGTCTGAAGTGGGTCTCTTGTAGACAGCATACATACGGGTCTTGTTTTTGTATCCATTCAGCCAGTCTATGTCTTTTGGTTGGAGCATTTAATCCATTTACATTTAAGGTGGTTATCGATATATATGTCCCTATTGCCATTTTCTTAATTGGTTTGGGTTTGTTTTTGTAGGTCTTTTCCTTCTCTGTGTTTCCTGCCTAGAGAAGTTCCTTTAGCATTTGTTGTAAAGTTGATTTGGTGGTGCTGAATTCTGTTAACTTTTGCTTGTTTATAAAAGTTTTTATTTGTCTGTCAAATCTGAATGAGATCCTTGCTGGGTAGAGTTATCTTGTTTGTAGGTTTTTCCCCTTCATCACTTAAAATATGTCCTGCCACTCCCTTCTGGCTTGCAGAGTTTCTGCTGAAAGAACAGCTGTTAACCTTATGGGGATTCCTTTGTATGTTATTTGTTGCTTTTCCCTTACTGCTTTTAATATTTTTTCTTTGTATTTAATTTTTGATAGTTTGATTAATATGTGTCTTGGCATGTTTCTCCTTGGATTTATCCTGTATGGGACTCTCTGATCTTCCTGGACTTGTTTGACTACTTCCTTTCCCATGTTAGGGAAGTTTTCGACTATAATCTCTTCAAATATTTTCTCAGACTCTTTCTTTTTCTCTTCTTCTTCTGGGATCCCTATAATTCAAATATTGGTGCATTTAATGTTGTCCCAGGGGTCTCTGAGACTGTCCTCAATTCTTTTCATTTTTTTTCTTTTTTCTGCTCTGTGGTAGTTATTTCCACTATTTCATCTTCCAGGTCACTTATCCATTCTTCTGCCTCAGTTATTCTGCTATTGATTCCTTCTAGAGAGTTTTTAATTTCATTTATTATGTTGTTCAGTGTTTGTTTGCTCTTTAGTTCTTGTAGGTCCTTATAAAACGTTTCTTCTATTTTCTCCGTTCTATTTCCAAGATTTTGGATATCTTTACTATCATTACTCTGAATTCTTTTTCAGGTAGACTGCCTATTTCCTCTTCATTTGTTTGGTCTGGTGCGTTTTTACCTTGCTTCTTCCTCTGCTGAACATTTCTCTGTCTTCTCATTTTGTTTAACTTACTGTGTTCGGGGTCTCCTTTTCGCAGGATGCCAGTTCATAGTTCCCATTGTTTCTGGTGTCTGTTCCCAGTGAGTGAGTTGGTTCAGTGGCTTGTGTAGGCTTCCTGGTGGAGGGGACTGGTGCCTGTGTTCTGGTGGGTGGGGCTAGATCTTGTCTTTCTGGTGGGTAGGGACATATCCGGTGGTGTGTTTTTGCATGTCTGTGAACTTAGTATGATTTTAGGCAGTCTTGCTGCTAATGGGTGGGGTTTTGTTCCTGTCTTGCTAGTTGACTGGCATGGGACATCCAGGACTGGAGCTTGCTGGGTTGGGTGGAGCTGGGTCTTAGCACTGAGACAGAGATATCTGGGACAGCTCTCGCCAGTTGACATTACGTGGGGTCAGGAGGTCTCTGGTGGTCCAATATCCTGAACTCGGCTCTCCCACCTCAAAGACTCAGGCCTGACACCTGGCCAGAGCACCAAGCCCCTCTCAGCCACACGGCTCAGAAGAAATGGGAGAAAAAAAGAAAGAAAAAAAAATTTTTAATAAAAAAATAGTAAGAAAGAAAAGAAGAGAGCAACCAAACCAGTAAACAAATCCACCACTGATAACAAGTGCTAAAAACTATCCTAAGGTAAACATAAAAATCAGAAATAAAATTAGCCGCAGAGAGTAAACCCCAAGTCTACAGTTGCTCCCAAAGTCCACCACCTCAATTTTGGGATGATTCGTTGTCATTTCTGGTATTCCACAGATGCAGGGTACATCAAATTGGTTGTGTGGATTTAATCTGCTGCTCCTCAGGCTGTACAGAGAAATGTCCCTTCTCTTGTTTGCACAGCTTTTGGGGTTCAGCTTTGGTTTTGGGACCACCTCTGCGTGTAGGTTGCCCTCAGGCATCTGTTCCCATCAAGACAGGGCGGGGTTAAAGCAGCAGCTGATTCGAAGCCTCTGGCTCACTCATGCTGGGGGCAAGGGAGGGGTACGGTAGTTATAATTGGACTGCGGGGCGAGCCTGCCTGTGGCAGCAGATACTCAAATGATGTTGCAACAGCCTGAGGCGCTCTGTGTGTTCTCCCAGGGAACTTGTCCCTGGATCACAAGACCCTGGCAGAGGTGTGTTTCACAGGTTCCCAGGGGGGTGTGGACAGTGACCTGTGCTTGCACACAGGATTCTTCGTGGTTGCAGCAGCAGTGTTAGCGTTTCATGCAATCTCTGGTGTCCAAGCTGATAGCCACGGCTTGCACCATCTCTGGAGCTTGTTTATGTGGTGTTCTGCCTTCTGTGGGCAGACAGGGAAAGAATCCCCTATCCTCATGCACCCTAAAACAATGGTCTCTTGCCTTTCAGGCAGGTCCAGACTTTTTCCCGGACTCTCTTCCAGCTAGCTCTGGAGCTCTAGCCCCCTTCAGGCTGTGTTCATGCAGACAACCCCCGTCCTCTCCCTGGGGTCTGACCTCCAAATCTCGAGCCTCAGCTCCCTGCCCCCACTTGCCCTGGCAGGTGAGCAGACAAACCTCTCAGGCTGATGAGTGCTGGTCGGCACCAATCCTCTGTGCGGGAATCTCTCCACTTTGCCCTCCGTACCCCTGTTGCTGTGCTCTGCTCCATGGCTCCGAAGCT
Organism: Hyperoodon ampullatus; assembly: GCF_949752795.1. NCBI lineage: Eukaryota > Metazoa > Chordata > Mammalia > Artiodactyla > Ziphiidae > Hyperoodon > Hyperoodon ampullatus. The sequence continues at coordinate 92,906,376 of NC_136918.1, read as the reverse complement.
TCCCTCCTGCCCACCCCCCATCTCTGCCAGTGAAGGGGCTTCCTAGTGTTTGGAAACTTTTCCTCCTTCACAGCTCCCTCCCGGAGGTGCAGGTCCTGTCCCTATTCTTTTGCCTCTGTTTTTTATTCTTTTTTCTTTTGCCCTACCCAGGTACATGGGGATTTTCTTGCCTTTTGGGAAGTCTGAGGTCCTCTGCCAGTGTTCAGTAGGTGTTCTATAGGAGCTGTTCCACATGTAGATATACTTTTGATGTATTTGTGGGGAGGAAGGTGATCTCCACGTCTTATTCCTCCACCATCTTGAAGGTCCCCGTAATTGTGTAATTCTAAACCTTTATTTTATTTATTTTTTTATTTTTATTTTTTTGGTACACGGGCCTCTCACTGTTGCGGCCTCTCCCATTGTGGAGCACAGGCTCTGGACGCGCAGGCTCAGCGGCCATGGCTCACGGGCCTAGCCGCTCCGCAGCATGTGGGATCTTCCTGGATGGGGGCACGAACCCGTGTCCCCTGCATCGGCAGGCGGACTCTCAACCACTGTGCCACCAGGGAAGACCTATACCTTTATTAATGCCACAACACAACTCTATAATATTGTCCTATACTCTTTGCAGTCTTAAACTCAGTATAAATATATAGGAATTAGTAAGTGATTCATCAGTTTTTCTCGAGAAATATCTATGACCAGAGTATTAGCTAGTTAGTTAGTTTCCCGGTTTAGCGTGCTCTGCTAACTAAGCTCGATCCAGATTATACCTCTATAGCCCATGAGTTACACATGTTGCTTCATTCTAGGGTCTCATGATCTACATGGAAAGCCACTGCATGTGTATGTTTGCATGTGTTAATGTGTTGCTGATCAAAACAGCTGAGAACATTTAGCTGGATCAATAAAAATCCATCACTAGGAATAGAAAAGTCGATTTTAACTACTAATTATGGCCCAGCACTTCATTTTTGCACACAGAAAAAAAAATATTGAAATTGATAAGAGAAAGAAAAAATATGGTCTGTATAACAATTTAAAATCTGACACAGGATGAGAAGTGTACGGAGCTTGGTTAATCAGAAAACTATATACAAACAAAATAACAGCAATATAAAATACACAGGCAACACTGGCTCTCTTGTACAGAGATTATGTGAGTGGAGACAAGAAAAGCCATTATTCTCTAGACTGCTCTTACTCTCTTCTACATTCACTGGTGACTACATCTCAGGACTTTATCCATCACAAATACATATATTTCCTATTACAATCATGATTCAGCACATATGAGAAGGACATAGTTTCATATATTACCACAGGACAGGAAATTATTTTCAACATATAGATTATCCCAAGAACTTTTTATTTGTATGTTTTTGACATCATGATGGTTTTATTTTTGCCTTCAACTTTATAGGTTTGAGTGTGGTTTTCAGAGATTAGTGTGTAAGAATAGGGTTAGGGAGGGAGCAAGATTAATAATTAATTACACTGAGATTATTACCCATTAATTGATTCATTTATTAAATGTGGGGTTTAGAATTATTGATGCTTTGCTCTCTGATATTGTATGCAGAGAACCTGGTTTCTTGCCTAGCCCATAGCAGCATGATATCAATGACTGTTAATTTCTTTTACTTCTACCTTCATGTGTATTTATAGGGTTGAAAGATTTCATTGGGCTTTGTTTTAAAAGGAAGTGGTTCAGCAACATTCTGAAGCATTTATTTCAAATTCTCATTCATTCTACAAATAATTATGGAATTGTTATTATGTGCCAGTTCTTATTACATTGGTGCAGTCTATATGGCTCAGCCTAGACAATTAAATGGGGCATTGCAATGTGGTATTGTGGACATTAACAGAGATAGGAAAGGGATACTATGCCTACTTTAAAATAGTCTCAGAAGAGGGTTGGGGTGAGAGACCGTCAAGTTGGAGAGAACAGACAGTATAAATACCTACAGAAAGGGAAGAAAGCATGGAACATTCAGGGAGCTGAAAGTGCTCAAAAGGATTCTAGGAACTAAATGGATTTTGTGAAAGTCACATTTCAATGATATACATATGAAGATCAACCAAGATCCAAAATTGCCAAATATGGGAAATCTGGATTAGCTGTAAAAATATAATTTTCTACATGAAAAGAGGTTATGTGGTTCATTAAACTACGGGTAAACTTGTGCCACGTAAACATCCAGTTGTGACATAGCTAAATAAATGGTTTTTCGGTAAAGTAAATCTAAAACCTTACATTATCCATTTTTAGAAATTACTCTTCTTATTACAGGAGGTAATTGAAATATTACTTATTAAATTATCCCATAATTTTTCCTTAATGAAAATAAAAAAATTTTAATGAAAATATTTCCAACTGATATGTTACGTTCACATTAATTATTTTAAAGTATTTCTTTACTAAATCAATTTATTCTTCACTGAACTGGTAATACCCTTCATACTAAATTTTTCTTGGTATAATTTAGTTTAAGTCAGTCTAATGCTAAATGATGCTTGTTAGCGGCTGAAGGGGCATATTGGATACTGAATAAGCTGAAAGGGATGCTGTCATTTTTTAGAATGCACATTAACAAAGAGTTTACAGGTCAAGAATACTTATGTTTGTGCATAGAAACAAAATGATCTCTTTAGAAGTATATTTGTTTAGATATAACTTTGTGATGTTTGATGTTTACTGAAAATGCTGCCATGCAGAAAATCACAAAGATATTTTTAGCATAATTTCTTCAAAATCTTTTTCTTTGCACTTCTAATATTTTCTGAAGAAGATAAAAGGCACATTAACTAACTTTCTAAGTAAGAAAAAATACCAGGTAAAGGAATCCATTTTCATATTAATTTGAAAGCTTACATTTGGGCCCACCAAACAATATTTAAGTCATGAGAGTTTCTGAGCATGATTGAAACAATCCTCTTTTTTCTTTTTTGGAAACAATCCTCTTTTTCATACTTTAACCTTTATATCTTGATGAAAAACTTCAAATTATTACACTTCAAATTATTTTCTTATTGACATTTTTCCTTAATCTTATTATTTGGCTCACAGAAAATTCTAACCTCTTGCTTCTGTCTATTGCATCAAAATTGAAAAAGCAGAACAAAGAAAATCATTGTGATTTGAGAATGATTTTTCATTCAGTAAATGGATTTCACCTCCAACAAATCAAAATGAAGAATGTCGACTTTCTGGAACATTTAAAAGACTAAGTACCCACAGAGTAAAGTTAAAACCAGCAAAGTGGAGAATGGATAATATAATTTATGACACATATCCTGAAACACAGAAGATTTGCGATATAAGAGAAAAAAAGTCTAACCAACAGCTGACTGGCAAGGGTACAATATATGCCATAGAAAAACAAAAAGCAGTTATTTATGGTTTCTCAAGTTGCTGATCTTGTAAGTCCAATGTGTTCATTAAGAATTAAATATTAATTAAATAATGCTGACTGGTAAAATTCAATGCAGCAAATATGAGTTGCCCCAGGTAAACCCACTGACTGGTGGCAGGTGGAATTAGATGATGGAAAGTAAGATAAAATTTATACTTAACTCAAAAACCTTATTTCTTTCTTTTTAATTCAAGTTATGAGTAAAGGCAGCCAAAGTACCAGATTCTGCATTTAGTCCTCTGCCAAACCTTCAGCTAAAAGCAGTGAAGCTATGTTCAAAAGCACCATTGCCTCAGACCAGCATTATGTTCACCCTGTGTATTTGTGAGCAGGTTGGGAGGGGCACAGAAAAAAAGGCAGAACCCAGCTAGCTCTCCCTCAGTTTAAAACGTGAACAAACCCAGGAGTTTTACAGCTAATGCGCTAGGCTCTAAAAATTAGTGTTCTGGAGAAGTCTATAAGTAATGTGCATGTAAAGGGAAAAAGTAAATATAAATTGTCCATGATCTATATATATTCTTTCCTTTTTTACAGCTGGGCAAAAGACATTATCATTTGTGAGTATGACTTCCATAAAAATTTCTACCAAAACAATTATTAGTGTCAAAGCAAAAGTAACCATGACTTTTATGTGGACAAATAGGAAAAATTTTAACTCAGGCATTAATTTGGAATTTGAGATAATCTGAAACAATTTGAGTTTACTTTTTTTTTTAATTAACTCAATTTTTAAAATGGTCTAAGGACTCGAATAGACATTTCTCCAGACAAAACATATAAATGGCTAACAGAGATATGAAAAAAAAGTTCAACATCACTAATCATCAAGGAAATGCAAACCAAATCCACAATTTCCCAGGCTATCAACTGTCTGTTAACTTTATAGTCTTTCATTGAAGTAGAATTCTTAATTTTGATGTGATCATGTCAATCTATTTTGTTATCTTGTGGTTTTGATTTTTAAAATTTTTGGTGTGGTTTTGAGTTTTAAGGTTTGCTTAAGAAGTCTTTCCCCACCCTTAAGTTACAAGGATATTCTCTTACATTTTCTTCTGTTTGCTTTATATGTTCATCTTTCATGCCCAGGCCTTGCATTCATCTGAGGTCCCCCATGGTATATGGTACAAACTGGACTCCGGCTCTACGTAGGCTTTCCATACAGTGGGTATATTTTTACCAATCTCACCGGCTGAATACACAGCCTTTTACTTGTTGCTACCTTCATCAAATACTATGAGTTTACTTTTGAAATAATGTTAAGAGAAGTTCTGATGAATAGTGCAGTATGTTAGAATAATAGTGAAATGAATAGGAATCCTAACATTTAATCCTAACTCTAACACTTTCTGGATGTGTGAATTTGGGTTACCTAAACATTTTTGTGCAAGAAATCCATTATCTTCATTAACCCTAGAGAATGGTACATATTGAGCCATAAGTAAATGGTTGAATGGAAGCTCTTTCTAAACAATACTGTTGGGCAAATGTAAACAAATTCATATTTTAAAAAGGTAAATATCAGCACTTAAAAGACAAATTTTCAAATGGTGCTCTAGAAACAGTTTGCATTCAAACAATGAATGGACCGATGGATAATTACAGAAATATATAAGTAATTTTCCATGTGATATTTCATATAAATTGCCTCTGGAAGCATTTACATTTGAGGAATAAAAAATAATTTATTTTAAAATGTTTTGTTATATATTCACTAAGTCACTATAATTATCGAAAGCATGTTTCTATTTTGGGTAGTAATTACATTTTTTTTTTAAACGAACATCAATAATGATATAGATCAGAATGACTCAGAAATGTTATTACGTATTTCTGATAACCATTGGCAGGTCACAACAATCTGTTTAACATGGAAGGATATATATTTAGTTACCATAGAGAAATCATGTGTTAAAAGAGAAAAGAGTTACAACTATTACATTTAGTAGAATACAATTAAAAGCTTTTCTGTCTGAAATCAGCCTTCACTGTCTTCTAGAACAGCTTTAGATGGAGAAATAAATACTCACATAAAAATTTATTTTTAATGGGAAGGGGTTGGGGGAGACTTTTTTCAATAGCAGAATAATACTTCCTAATAATGTAGCAATAATATACTTTCCTAAAGCATGCTAGGGACTTCCCCAGCGGTCCAGTGGTTAAGCATCCAAGCTTCCACTGCAGTGGGCATGGGTTCATCCCTGGTGGGAGAACTCAGATCCCACATGTCTGCACAGCATGTCCAAACAAACAAACAAACAAATAAATGAAAGCATGCTAGCCAGAGTAGTTCAGCAATCTGAGAGAAAGGAATATTTATCTTATGTAAAACCGTGTAAGAAAATATGACTAGCTAAGCCATAAATAAAACACAGTGTTTCTATTGTAACATCTAAGGGTTAGGTGAATCCCAAAATGCATTATACATTATGAATTCCAAACTACATTTAGAGAAAAACAAAAGGTAGAAATCTGAAAATACTGCATTGTTAAAAGATAGAGTAAGTCTCCATTAGTTGAAAAGTTTGAGCACAGATGAACAGTCATGCTTTATTACAAAATTAGTTTATCAACAGTGAGAACAGAATGCTGAATGAGCTGAACAAAAGTTCAAAAATCTTTGCAGACTAAAAGTTATCCAAAACTCTAGAAAGCCGTCTAAATTGGTGCACCTGGAGCTATAATGGTAGTTAAAATTCATGGAGAAATTTCTATATGCCGGGTACTGTGCTAAGCAGGAAACTTTTGGAGGAAGTTCTGGATATTTCTTCTTTTTCAGAGATGAGGAAGCTGAAGTACCTTGGTAAAATGTAGAACAGCTATGAAGTGGCAAATCTTGGACTCAAATCCTGACCTTAAGTGGGACACTATATTACCCCTGTATTGTACATATACTGATCTGCTTTTTAATGCTTGTTTACAATAAAAAGACAGCAATGCCCCTATTTCTAACTGAATGTAAATAAAGAAGACATTAGTATGCATAGTCAGTTGATTGCATTTGAGAACATTTTTTAAAAAGACTGACTCAAAATTTTAAATGATACAGCACTAAAAAACTGTATATAATTAATTTAAATCAGTTAGTTATATTATTTATAATTGCCAATTTTTGCCAAGTTTCACTGATTGGTGTTAATAAACTGAATTATGAAAATTAAAAAGTATAAATTGAGTTATATTTAAAATATGAGAAACTACAGTAAATGAACACGTTAGGTTGTTTGAAAATGTCATCCACGCAAGCTTTAAAAAATGTTAAGAATTTACCTGTGGCTTACAAGAAGCAAGTCAATAACTGGATGAAGAACATTTTGTTCAGTTTGGTTTAGTTTCTTTGTCTTATACAGGGAGTGAAATACTATTATCATATTACTTGGTACAAGCCAAGGAAAAGGAAGTAAGTCTACTGCTGGAGAGTTTTAGGCTTTTTCCTGAGGAAGTTCATTGTTTCTAAATTATTTTTAATGGACATATTTATTCATTAATTACAGATTCACATGCAGTTGTAAGAAATAATGCAGTGTTCTCATGCATGTTTTTCCCAGCTTCCTCCAATCATAACATTTTTCAAAACCTTAGTATAATACCACAACCAGGATGTTGACATTGATACAATCCACTAATCTTACTCAGATTTCCCCAGGTGAATTTGTAATCATGTGCAGTGTATGTATTAAGTTATATACAATTTTATCATCTGTGTAGGTTGATGTATCTACCACCACAGTCAAGATACTGAACAGTTCCCACACCACAAGGAGAATCCCTGTGTTGCCATTTTATAACTGTGCCCAGCCCATCTCCTTCCTTCCCAAATCCCAGGCATCTACCAGACTATCCTCCATTTCTAAAAATCTGTCATTCAAACATGTTGTAGAAATGGAATCACAACGTGTAATCTTGGGATTGGCTTTTTTTCACTCAGCATAATTCCCTGGAGATTCATTTGATTTGTTACACATATGTATCACCAGTGTGTTCCTTTTTTTTTTTTTTTTTTTTTTTTTTTTTTTTTGCGGTACGCGGGCCTCTCACTGTTGTGGCCTCTCCCGTTGCGGAGCACAGGCTCTGGATGCGCAGGCTCAGCGGCCATGGCTCACGGGCCCAGCCGCTCCGCGGCATATGGGATCCTCCCAGACCGGGGCACGAACCCGTATCCCCTGCATCAGCAGGCGGACTCTCAACCACTGCGCCACCAGGGAGGCCCAGTGTGTTCCTTTTAATAGCTCACTGGTATTCCATGGTATGGATATACCACAGTTGGACCATTCACCCATTAAAAGACATCTGGGCTGTTTCCAGGTTTGGGCATTACTAATAACGCTGTTATGAATAATTATATACAAGTTGTTGTGTGAACATAAATTTTAATCCCTCTGGAATAAATACTCAGTAGTGCAAATGCTGGGTCATGTGGTTGCTAGATATTTAGTTTTTTATGAAACTGTCAAACTGTTTTTCAGGGTGGATTTACCATTTTACACTCCCACCAACAACATATGGTGCTCCAATTTCTCCGTATCCTCACTAGCATTTAGTGTTGTGTTTTTTTTTTTAATTTTAGCCATTCTGATAAATATGTAGTGATATAATTTTGTAGTTTGAATTTGCATTTCCCTAATGGCTAATACTGTCAAATATCTTTTCATATGGTTATTTGCTATCTGTATATTTGCTTTAGTGTAATAACTGTTCATATCTTTTGTCCATTTTCTAATTGAATTATTTATAACTTTTTGTGATGAATTTGAGATTTCTTCATATAATATAGACACTAGTCCTTCATCAGATATATGGTTTGCAAGTATTTTCTTTCAGTCTGAAGCTTGTCTTCTATCCTCTTCAGGTGGGCTTTCCAGAACAGTTTTAAATTTTGATGAGATTCAACTTATCAATTTTTCCTTTAATGGATTGTGCTTCTGTGTGATATTTAAGAACTCTTCCATAGTCCAAGACCCTGAAGATTTTTCTAAGTTTCTTTTTGCAAAAATTTTATAGTTTTACATTTTCATATAAGTCTATGATCCATTTGAATTAATTTTTATATAATATAGGTTAAGGTCAAAGTTAATTTTTTGCTTCTGAATACTCAATTGCTCCAGTACCATTTGTTGAAAAGGCTATATTTTCCCTTTGAGTTGCATTTGCACTTTGTCAAAAATCACTTGAACATATTTGTATGGGCCTATTTTTAAGTCCTGTATTCTGTTTCATTGATCTCTGTTTCTACCCTTCTACCAATATCACACTGTATAACCCTTAATATTTAGTAGAGTAATTCTTCCCACTTTATTCTTCTTTTCAATATGCTTTTAGCTATACTAGGTCCAGTGCCTTTCCATGTAAAATTTTAAGTGAGTTTATCTATATCTAAAGGAAAAAAAACTGGGGGATTTTGATAGGAATTGTGTTAAACCCATACATCAATTTGGAGTATTGCTATTTTTACTATGTTGAGTCTTCTAATCCACAAGCATGGTACATCTCTTACTTTATTTAGGTCTTCTTTGATTTCTTTCATCAGCATTTTGTAGCTTTCAGCATACAAGTCTTGCACATGTTTCATTAGATTTAGATCTCAGAATTTCATATATTTTGGATATAATATAAATGGTATTGTATTTCTAATTTTGGTGTCTATGTGTTCATCACTACTATATATAAATACAATTAATTTGGCATGCTTATCTTGTATCTTGTGACCATGCTGAACTCACTTATTCTAAGATTTTTTTTTTGGTAGAGTCCTCAGGATTTTCTATGTAGACAATTATGTCATCTGTGAATAGATATAGTTTTATGTATTTATTTCTAATCTGCATGCTTTTAATTTCTTTTTCTTACCATATTACAATTTCTAGGACTTCCAGTACTATATTGAATAAGAGTGGTGAGAGGGAACAGCCTTGCCTTGTTTCCAAAGTTAAAGAAGGAAGCCTTCAGTATTTTACCATTAAGTACATTAAGTATGTTAACTATAGGGTTCTGTTTTTGGTTTTGTTTTGCTTGTTTTGTTTTTTGGGTTTTGTTTTTGTTTTTGTTTTTTGGTAGGAGCTCTTAATCAAGTTTAGGTAATTCTCTTTTATTCCTAATTCACTTTTTTATCATGAATGGAGGTCAGGTATTGTCAAGCTTTTTTCTGTGATAACATGATCATATGATTTTTTCCCTTTAGCTTGTTGATATGGTGAACTAGATGGATTGACTTTTCCAAAGTTGAACCAGCATTATATACCTGGAAAAAAATCCCACTTGGTCATGGTGTATAATTTCTGTATACATTGTTGAATTCTGCCTACTAACATTTTGTTGAAGATTTTTGTGTCTAAGTTCATAAGAGATATTGGTCAGTAGGTTCATATTTTTGTCCTGCCATTGTCTGGTTTTGGTATCCGGGTAACATTGGCCTCATAAAAAATAAGCTGGGAAGTATACCCCCCTCTTTCATTTTCTGAAACAACTTGTATAAAACTGGTGTAATTCTTTACATGTTTAGTAGAATTCTCCAGTTAATCCATATGGGCCTGAAGATTTCTTTTACAGAAGCTTTCAAACTATGAATTCAATTTATTTTATGGTTATAAGTCTATTTAAATTATCAATTTCATCTTCATTGAGTTTTGGCAATTTGTGATTTTTGAGAAATTGGTTCATTTGTTCTAAGTCATCAAATTTATGAGTAAAGTTGTCCATAGTATTCCCTGATTATCTTCTTAAGGGCTTCACAATCTGTAACAATTATCCCCTATTTTATTCTTTATATTTGTTAGCATGTTTTCTTTCTTTTTATTAATGTCAGTCTTGCTAAGCGTTTATCAATCTTACTGATTTTCTTAAGAAGCAGGTTTTATTTCATTTATTTTTCTCTACTGTGTTCCTATTTTCAATTCCATTGAAATATGCTCTTTATTATTTCCTTCTTTCATCTTGCTTTAGGTTTACTTTGCTCTTCTTTTTCTAGTTTCTTGAGATAGGAACTTAGGATATTGATTTCAGACTTTTATTCCCTACTAATATGTATTCAATGGTATGACTTTCTACTCATCATGCTTTAGCTGAATTCTACAAATTTTAATATGCTGCTTTTTTGTTTATATCCATACCTGTATATTTTCTTATTTCCTTTTTGACTTCCCTTTCGACCCATGGATTGTTTAGAAGTATGCTGTTTAATTTCCATGTGTTTACAGATCTTCTTGTTGTCATTATGTTATTGCTATTTAATTTGATTTCATTATGGAAAGAAAACATATTCTGTACGATTTCAACTCTGTTAAATTTTTGAGGTTTGTTTTATAGCACAGGACATAGTTTATCTCTGTGAATGTTCCATGGATGCTTGAAAAAATTCTGTACTATACTGTTGTTGGGTGGAGTCTTCTTCATATGCCAATTAGATCCTATTGGTTGACTGTATTAATAAGATACTCTGTATCGTTGCTGACTTTTCTGTCTAGTATTTCTATCAGTTGCTGAGAGGGCGTGTTGAAGTCTCTAGTTATAATTGCGTATTTATCTACTTCTCCTTTCAGCTCTATGAGATTTTATTTCCTGTCTATTGAGACTCTGTTTCTTAATATATAAAAATTTAGAATCATTAATCCTTGTGGATTAATCATTTCATCATTATGCAATATCTATCTTTTTGTCTCCAGTAATTTTATTTTCTGTGAAATCTACTTTTTCAGGTATTAATATAGCTATTCCTAATTTTTTATTAATGTTTGTATGGTGTATCTTTAGGTATCCTTTTACCTTCACCTATTTTGCCTTTAAGTCAAAAGTGACTTTCCTGTAAGCAATAATATGTAGGTCATGTTTTTATTATTTTCTCTGCAATTTCTGCATTTTTATTGGTAGGTTTAAGATATTTATACAAGGTAATTGTTATATGTTAATACTTACATCTGCCATCTTATTATATATTTTCTATTTGGTTCTTCTTTTTATTCTGTTTCTTTGTTCTTGCCTGCCTTCTGGCAATTAAACAATTTTGGGAACCCACCTTGATTTATTTATAGTGTTTGAGTATATTTTTGCATAGTTTTTAGAGACACTGCTCTGTATATTTTACATATAGAAATAGATGATATAGATATAGATATCAATGATAGATATAGGAATAGAAATAGAAATATAGATATAGATAAATAGTTGTGTAACTTAGAGTCTACTGAGGTCAACATCTACGACATCAGATGAAGTGTGGAAACCTCACCTCCATTTAGGTCTCTTTTCCTTCCCTCAGTTTTAAATATAATTGTCTTGAGTATCAGATGATCACATAACTTTTGTTTTAATGATAAATATAATTGACAAAGCTCAGGAGGAAAAAGATAGCCTTATGTTTGCACCCCTATTTCTGCTCTTTCTGTTGTTCCTTCTTCCATCCAGATGCTACAAGTTTCCTTCTTTTTATCATTTCCTTTCTGTAAAATAACTTCCTTTAGGCAATCTTTAAGGGAAAATACTCTAGTAAGAGATCTTTAATTTTCTTTCACCTGAGAATGTTTTTATTTCCCCTTTATTATTTATTCCCCATGAGCATAGATTTGATGGATATAGAATTTGTGGTTAACAGTTCTTTCCTTTTAGCACTTATAGAATATTATGCCACTTCCTTCTCGTCTCCATGGTTTTGGATAAGAAATCTGCTGCCAATTGATTTAGGATTCCCTACAGGTAATGTTATTTCTCCCTGATTCCTTTTAAGTTTTTTTAAAATTTATCTTTAGTTTTAAAATTTTAATTAAGATATTTCTTGGCATGTGCTTCCTCAGGTTTATCTGTTTGGGGTTCACTCAGCTTATCATATCTGTAGGTTTATGTCTTTCACCAAATTTGGGGAGTTTTAGCCATTATTTCTTCGAATTCTCTTTCAGCCCCACTTTTTCTCACCTCCTTCTGGGACCCTGACAATATGAATGCTGGATCATTTGCTATCATGCCACAGGACCCTGCCTCTGTCCTTTTTTTTTTTTTTCTCAGTCTATTTTCTCTCTGTTGTTCAGAATTGATAAGTTCTATTATTCTGCCTTCAAATTTACTAACTTACCTTCTGTTATCTCCACCCTACTATTAAACCCATCCAGTGAGTTTTTAATTTCTCTTACTGTATTTTTGTTAAGGTTCCATTTGGGTCCTTTTTATAATTTCTATTTCTTTAGTAATATTTTATATTTTTTGCTTCAGGAGAATTTGCAACTGGTTATTAAAGCATTTTTATAATGCTGCATACAATACGTGTCAAATAATGCCAACATCTCATCCATCTTAATGTTGACATCAGTTGATTGTCTTTCCTCATTCAAGTTGTGATTTTCTTCGTCTTTGGTATGATGAATGGATTTTTATTGTATCCTGAACATTCATCTGTTATTTAGGAGACTCTGCATCCTACTTAAATCTTTTATTTCAGCAGGTAGTCACCTTGTTTAATTTTAGCACTTGTATTTTGGTTTAATTTTATAGGCTGTGGTTCTACAGCAGTTTAATTTTCAGGACCTTAGTGGTATTATTTTGGTTTTCTTCTGTACATTTAACTTTTCTGGGACTCCCACTGGTCCCTGCTGTTGGTGTCTGAGTATTTCTGGGTGTCTCCCCATGGTGGAGGAGTCCAGTAGGATCCTCCTACCTGTGCTTGTCTGCTCTAATATCTTGATCTGTGGGGACAAAGAGGCTTCCCATACCATGTCATTTGCTATGATTGGGTCTCTTTTTCTGGTTCTATCCACCTACCCTGATATCTCTGGGTCAGGGAGGAAAGTATCATCCCAGAAGAAAAAGAAGCTTCCCAGACAAGACTAGCTGCTGTAGCTGGGTTTCTCTTACTGGTCCTGCCTACCAGCTTCAGTATATTTTGGTGGAAAGATAAGTCTTAGAGCCAGCAGGGAAGGAGACTCTCCTGGATGGTTTTTCTGGCAGGAGTCCCAGTTGATTCTCCTTTCTGGTGGTGTCATGCTCCCCTAGTGTCATCAGAGGGACTCCCATTGAATCGGGGGTAAATGAGCCTACTTAGGCTGCCTTCACATGCTATATTGGGGGTCTAGAAATGCCAGGTCTGAGCAGGCTTCCTCTTTTGGGTGGAAGGATGCAAGATGTTCTGCTGCTGTACCATTTCTCTCTCCTGAGGTCTCAAGACAACTCGCCTTCTTAGCATTTTTTAGAGTTATGTTTTGATTGTTTCCTGTGCTTTATACTTGTGCTTTGCAGGGAGGAGCATGGAAAATGGGTCTGTACTATTTTGTCCCAACTAGAAGTAATGACACAATTATATTCTGAAAAATTCATCCACAGTGTGGTGTAGGCAAAGGCTGGATATAGCTCTGAATGAGGGCATCTGCTTTCTCAGAGAGGAACTATGACCAGCCAGCTAGCAGGATCCTTCCCAGTTCTTATGCTCTCTACTTAATAGAAGGCTACCTTACAGCTCAGCTTCCCCAGGGGAGTGGAGCATCAAGAAACTGCTCACAGTAGCTCCTCCTTACCTCTTTTCTAGAACACATGGTCCATTCTAAATAATCTATGAAAAAATGGAAATCTACTTCCAGTCAACAACAGAGGCTGGGAATTATTTTAAAACCATTTTTTCTCTCTCCTTAATATGACATCATTGATTCACTACATGGATCAAAATGTGAGTCATTATAATAAATGTTAATCCAGATTGAATTATTATCCAGCCACTTATTTAGTTTTTAATCTTACCCCCCAAAAGACACAATTTTTGCTATTGTTTGTGCTTGCAGCTCTACTCAAATAGGGAATAAATCAATGGATCTAATACTACATCTGATGAATGGTCAACATTTATTTTGATTGATACCAATCAAAAATTGATTGATATATATGCTTTGCAATAAGCTACTCCAAGTTGTACATGTATATATTCTTGAAATAGGGATACTTCCTTACCCTCTATCAACTATGCATGCAAGATAAGTAAATGTGGTAAAGTGAATATGGAAGTCTGTGGTCTGTTGGGTCACTGATATATAAATCAGAGTCAGGGCTTTGAATCGTGTCCAGTTGGAGAATACTGATGACAATAGCAGAAGAATTGGTTTTCTGGGGACCAGGAAGAAAAAAATGCTATATCCGTAGGGTCTATAATTAATTGTACTGAAAGGCAGCTGTGTTATTGTATCCTGGCATGCAGCTGTATATGCTTCCTTTAGGAATACAAGAAAGAAAGGTGACTTCTAGGGCTTTTTTAAAATAGCAAGTTGGAGGGACAGGCCCTACAGGACTCAGCATCTGTTCAGCTCTATGCCCCACATAGTCAACATTAAGACTCTATCTGTGTCTTAGGCAGCTCTGGCTGCCATAACAAAATACCACAGACAGGGTGGCTTAAACAATAGACATTTATATTCTTACAGTTCTGGAAGCTGGAAGTCTAAAATCAGAGTGCCAGCATGATTGGTTTCTGGCGAAGACTCTTCCTACACACATTCTCACTGTGTCTTCACATAGCAGAGAGAGATAGAGAGCAAGCTCTTATCTCTCATGTCTCTTCTTATAAGGGCACTAATCCCATCATGAAGGACCCATCCTCATGACTTCCTCTGAACCTAATTACAGTCAGCCCTCTGTACTCACAGGTTCCACATCTGCAGATTCAACCAACCACAAATCAAAAATATTAAAAAAAAAAAACTCCAGGAAGTTCCAAAAAGCAAAACTTGAATTTGCACCAGCAACTATTTACATAGCATTGACATTGTATTAGGCATTATAAGTAATCTAGTGATGATTTAAAGTAAACAGGAGGATGTGCATGGGCTATATGCATATACTATACCATTTTATATAAATGATTTGAGCATCCTTGGATTTTGGTATTTGCAAGGGGTCCTGTAACAAATTCCCCATGGATACCAAGGGATGACTGTATCTCTCAAAGGTTTCATTTCCAAACACCATCACACTGGAGATTATACTTCAACATATGAGTTTTGACGGGACACAATTCAATCCATAGCAATCTGCAAATCTGTGGGTGCCTCCATGGGACATTATAGCAACTGTCATGCCTACAAACAATCCTGAATCATCAACACTAGATGAATTAGTGTTACCAGGCCCACATTTAAGTGTCAGTAAATTATAGTTTATATGTATATATAAACTTATAAATATAGTTTTTATGTATATATACATATTTTACTTATAGAAGTACATTATAGGAAAACCCTGTACACTGAAAAAAGTAAAGATAAAATATTTGCAATATAAAAAGGAATTTTTACTACCCAGTAAACTCAAAGGATATGTTTTAGTAACGTCAATATATAATAAAGCAAGTTTTTCTTTCCCTTTCAACTGGTTTATTTCCCTCTGCCTATAAGCATGTTCTGACATCCCCTTTCCAAATCAAACCCTCTACCAACCCTGATCTCAATTTTAACTATTATTTCTCCATTACTAGGGCTTCTATCTGCAGCAATGGTCTTCTTTCCACCTTCCTCCCATATATCCCGTAACAGGATAAACTGATTCCAAAGTTGTAAAACTGATTATTTTCAGATTTTCATGCACACACCATTGATCTTTTCTGTGTTAATTTGCTGACAGGTGGGAGCAAATCCAGGCCTAAGCTGCCAAAGCCCTAGAAACATAACCAAAGAGTTGATTATATTTTCTCCCCTTAACTCTCTAATAACCTCCAGACACAGACACACACACACACACACACACACACATCTCCAGTCTAAATCTTATTATAAGCAAACGTAGTCAGATTGCCCCTAACATGTTCTGAACTTAGCCAAGAGCACAAATAGATGTCCTGCTTGGATCAAGGGAAACACACATGTGTCTAGCTTGGAAGATGGATATAGGGAAGAAGTCTATGTAGGCACTGGATATGAGCTGATGAATTCTGAGGTTGCTGGAGCATGGTTTAGAATGGGGGGCCATGGGTTCAAGATGGACACATACCCTTAGACCCAGAAAATCTTCATATTGAGATGAGGGACACAGTCAGAGAAGAATTAGAGTGGGGACTTCTAAATCAGGGGGACTAGTCCAGGGGCCTATTTGCTTGTGTTAATGGTGGCACTAGCCATGGTTGTCTCTTAGTTACTCTACCTTCTTAATCTAATCCACTAAATGTCTTTGTACATAATATTAACTTTGTTTTGTGATATCATCATTCTTCCTGAAATTTAAGGGCCATTTAGTTTTCTTACTCTCCCTTCATTGTACCTTTCATCTCCTTATACCAATGATATCCTCATTCCCTGGCTGAAGCAGCTAACAGCTTGATGTGGAAACTGAATAACTTCATGTAATACTGAACAATGAAGTGAAGAACAAACCTGTGATACATAATAATATAAAGATATTAAGGAAAATAAGAATAGGCCTATAACTAATAAATAAATTGAATCTATAGTTAACAGCCTTCCAAAATAGAAAGCACCAGGTCCAGATGTGTTCACTGGTAAAATCTACCAAACATTTAAGGAAGAAATTATACTAATTATCTATAATCTCATTCAGAAATTAGAACAGAAGGAATACTTCTTAACTCATTCATGAGTTTAACAATTCTATGGCCATCATTACCTTAATACCAAAACCAGACAAAGACAGTACAATAAAAGAAAACTACAGACCAATATATCTCTTGAAAATAGACACAGAAATCCTCAACAAAATATTAGCAAATTTAATCCAATAAGCATAAAAATAATTTCACAGCACAACCAAGTATGATTTATTCTTGGCAAGCAAGCCTGGCTCAATATGTGAAAATTTATCAATGTAATCCATCAGTTCAATAGACAAAAAAAGAAAAATCACATGATCATATCAATAGATGCCTAAAAAGCACTGCTGAAATATAACACCCATTCATGATAAAAACTCTCAGTAAGCTAGGAAAACAGGGAAACTTTCTCAACTTGACAAAGACTATACAAAAAACCTATAGCTAACTTCATACTTAATGGTGAGAAACTTGAAGCTTCACCACAAATTTCAGATATAAGGTAAGGATGTCCACTCGCGATTACTCTCAACATCACACTAGAAGTTCTACCTAATGCAATAAGACAGGAAAATGAAATAAAAGGTATACAGACTGGGAAGGAAGACATAAAACTGTCTTTTCAGATGACTTGATCGTCTATGAAGAAAATTCAAAAGAATCAACAAAAAACTCACAGAACTGATAGCAATTATAGCAAGGTTGCAGAATACAAGGTTAATATAAAATAGTCAACTGCTGTCCTATAAACCAGCAGTGAACAAGTGGAATTTTAAATTAAAAAAACACAATGCCATTTATATTCACATCCCCCAAAATGAACTACTTAGTCATAAATATAACAAATTATATACTAAATCTATATGAAGAAAACTACAAAACTGATGAATAAAATAAAAGAAGAACTACATAAGTGGAGAGATATTCCATGTTCATAGACAGGAAGACTCAATGTTGTCAAGAGGTCAGTTCTTCTCAAATTGATCTATAAATTGAATGCAATCCCAATCAAAATCTCAGCACTTTATTTTATGGATATTGACAAACTGATTCTAAAGTTTATATAGAGAGGCAAAAGACTCAGAGTAGCCAATGCAATATTGAAGGAGAAAAACAAGTTGGAAGACTAACACTACCTGACTTCTATACTTACTATAATGCTACAGTAATGAAGACAGTATAGTATTGGTGAAAGAACAGACAAATAGATTAGTGGAAGAGAAAAGAGGACTCAGAAATAGACCCACATAAATATAGTCAGCTGATGTTAGACAAAGGAGCAAAGGCAATAGAATGGTGCAAAGATAGTCTCTTCAACAAATGATGCTGGGACATACACATGCAAAAAAAAAAAAAAATCTAGACACAGACCTCACACTCCTCACAAGAATTAATTCAAAATGGATCACAGACCTAAATGTAAAATGCAAAACTATAAAACTCCTAGAAGATAACATAGGAGGAAACCTAGATGATCTTGGAGATGCCAATGCCTTTTTATACACCACACCAAAGAAGATATAACAGATGGCAAATAAGCATATGAAAAGATGCTCTGCATCATATGTGTGCCATCAGGGAAATGCAAATTGAAACAATGAGATACCACTACACACCTATTAGAATGGCCAAAATCTGAAACACAGAAAACACAAAATGCTGGCAAGGGTACAGAGCAACAGGAACTCTCATACATTGCTAATAGGAATGCAAATTGGTACAGCCATTTTGAAAGATAGCTTGGTGTCTTCTTACAAAACTAAACATACTCTTAGCATGGGATCCAGCAATCAAGCTTTTTGGTATTAACCCAAAGGAGTTGAAAACTTATGTCCCCAAAGAAACCTGCACAAGGGTATTTATAGCAGCTGTATTCATAATTGCCAAAACTTGGAAGCAACCAAGATGTCCTTCAGTAAGTAAATGGATAAATAAACTGTGGTACATACATGCCATGAAATACTATTTAGTGCTTAAAAAAAAAAAAAAAGAGCTATGAAGGCATGAAAAGACATGGAGGAAACTTGAATTCACATTACTAAGAAAGAATTAAATCTGAGAAGGGTATATGCTGTATAATTCCAACTATAAGGCATTCTGGAAAAGCCGAAACTATTGAGACAGTAAAAATATCAGTGGTTACCAGGGGTTGGAGGTGGTGGCGAGGTATGAATCTTCAGAGAACAGAGAATTTTTAGGGCAATGAAAATACTTTATAGGATATCATAATGATGGATACATCCCATTATGTATTTATCCAAACCCATAGATTGTACAATACCAAGAGTTATTACAATGCAAATACGGACTTTGGGTGAATATAATGTGTCAATATAGGTTCGTCAACTATAACAAATGCACCACTCTGGTGAGGGATGTTGACAATGGGGGAGGCTATACATGTGTGAGGGCAGGGCACATATGAGAAATCTCTGTTTCTTCTCCTCACTTTTGCTGTGACCCAAATACTGCTCTTAAAAAATAAGACTGAATAATAATAATTTTTAAAGATGTCAAATATTATTTAAAATAATAATTTAAAAGATTTCAAAGAATCTGGAGAGCACACCCTCTCAACCCTTTGAGGGAATAATGTTGCTGTCTCTACTTTTGTAGCATTCCCTCCTTAACTCCCAAAAGAAATGGACCTCTAAGGAGAGAATACCAGGAGTTCTCACAGATAAGCTGGAGGCTGTTATTTCAAAGATGGTCTTGGTTCCTGCCCCTCGAATCACAGACTCCAGGTAACCTTCTGTTTTACCTCTATGAACGTCTCTGATTACAGCAGAAAATTATTGGAATCATAAAATTGTTGGAAAGGGAAAAAAGTAACCATTAGCCACTACTATTTTCTGTTTTATTTTTAAAGTAATATTATAGCTCATTCTATCAATATCTTAAAAAACAGTGCTACATCAGTATTCAAATAAATAATATGTTTTAGATTGTCTAAGAAACACGTTCATGGTACCAACAAACTGATTCTAAAGTTTATGTAGAGAGGCAAAAGACTCAGAATAGCCAACACAATATTAAAGGAGGAGAACAAAAAGCTTTGCATGATGTACTGAATCCATCAAAGGGAAAGGCAAGTCCAGTGTTAGCCCGTGCTACTCTGCATTTGGTGTGGAAGTTCCTCATCACTGATGTGATATAAGGAAATGGTAATAGAATTTGATTTGTGGATCACAGGTTAAGTTGGAAATCTATCAATTTACAATGCTATCTGTTAATATGTTAATTCTCAATACTAATCTTATTTATAAAAGGCACACTTTATCCACCCAGGTAGAGAAACAGCTGAAAATTTAACTTGAGACCTAAGCTTGGCATAAAACTAGAGAACAGTGAAAACTGAAACTAATGGCCTCATTTTTACCCTCTCTCATGAAAGAAAAACTACTTCCTCAAACAAATGAGACCAGAAAGTAAGAAATCATGACTTGTTGCTTAATGCTTCTCAGGGGTGTTATTCTAAATTCTGTAGACCTGTCTCCGCAGAAGGAATGCAGAAACTCTTGAATTTTCAATCAAATCCTCTGTAGCAATTCTAATGAAGCCCCACTGAGTCCTTAGTCCAAGCCAAGATTTTGAATTTGGATCTGAAAATAGCTCTAAAATATTTTCTTTACATTATTTTCTTTGCAGAAGAAGACAATGTTGAAGTTCCTAATGCAGCTGATGGTTGTTAGAAGATATGAACGTGTTATGAGTAAATCAATTTGTTCTATTATAAAAACTGAATTTAAGGTGTTTTTTTAATATTCTTAAAGAGTATTAATCAATGGAATTCATCTTACTAAAGTATGTGATTTAATACAGAAATTCTATTTGTATTTATAACCATGAAGTGATTGAAATTATGGGAAATTAGAGAAAACTGTAAGTTGTATATCATAGGAGTATACAAATAAACCATGGCATGAAAACGTTTAATAGAATGTTAAAAGGAGATATGCAAACTTCTTTGTCTAGCACTTAAGGGTCTACACATTTTCCTACCTAGCAGCAACCTTTTAGGTCATATGGGAACCCCTGCTTTTCCCATTACAAAAAAAGCTCATACACATGTCTGTACCTTTGTCAAAGTTGTTTCTGTCTGAGTTTCCACTGTCTACATATCTGTATTATACCCTGGAATGAAGTAGTTAAAATGTATTAATTTTAACAGATAAAATATTTATTTTTAATTAATTTTTTGAAAAATTAAAGATTTTTAGTTCTACAACAAGAAAGTTCAGTTCTGACCTGCCTATTATTTTAAGGTTCCACTATGATCTACCATCAATATGAGTCAGAAAAAAGCAAGGCATGCCTGGCCAGTGGAAGAAGTAAGTCTGCCAAGAACCTGTTTGCAAGAGGGACTGAAGAAACTATTCCTAAAGAAAAGAGACATTTTTAGCAGAAGTTTGTTGAATAATAGAGTCTTGATGGCTATATGCTAAGAGGCGAGACTAAGTGCTAGTGTTAGTTCTTACCTGAGCTCCCTGTGAACTTACATCTTGGATTTTGAAAATGGGCTGTGACTAAAAGCTGATTCCTTAAAAAAAATTGTGAGCTATTTGGAATCTTTAAAAAGCATAATACACAGAATGAGAGAAAAAGCAATCTCTCAACTGTGCCAGAGAGCTCTGTCCAGTTTTGGCTCCCTGAGGGCATATTGCACTAGTGGTGAGACAGTATAAGTGGCAGCAGTGACATTTTTGGGTGGTAGCACCCAGTGAACATGACACGACAGATGAAGCACCACCTGGAAGAAACCCTACCGGAACCTCAAAAATGAGCTAGCTGCAGACTGGCCCACGAATACATATAAGACACTCCCTGGGGACTTGGCAATTCTTGATGGGACTTGTATGGTGTTGGGACCATATTAATATTCAAGGCAAGAACTAGGGAAACAAGGTTTACATATTTCCTCATCAGAAAGAGGAGGTAACACCTGCTATGCCTAACACAAAAGATTCTTGAGAATAACATGATATATCATATTTGAAAGTCACTTACAATAGAAAATCCCCAAAGCTACACACAGCAGTTATATAGCAAATAGGAAAAAAGAAAGTAAGGAAAGGACAGAGGAGGAAAGAAAGAAGTGAAACAGATATTTATTCGGATGTTGTTATTAAACTTTCCAGAACTTAGTCAAATTCCCCATGAAGTTTTCCTAGTGATGCTAGTCCACATTGGCCATATTTTCTTTAACCTTTTAAAAAATTGGTGTATGTGTGTATCCCTTAATTAGCACCTTAAGTATAATAGTTCTTGACTCAAATCATCTGGACAATAGAATTTATCATATCTGAGCAAGGAGTATCTAACTCTCTGTGTTTTTCATTTTAGAGCTTTAATCATTAGCAGTGCCTAGTAAATAGCTATAATCAATTCTCAATCTCTAACCCACACAATCATGGGATGAAGGCCATGGGATAGATAGCAAAAAGACTACTGAAGTTGGAATGAGAAAAATCAATTTTCAAATCTCAGTGTTGACATTTAGTAAATATGTAACTTTGGTCACACAACTTAACTTCTCTGAGCCATTTCTTATCTGAAAATAAGGAACATGTACTGAACTGAAATTTTTTGCTGATTTAAATACCTATTAAAAGGATTCATTATATATAACGAATAATATATGTTAGGTAAATTTGCATTTAACAAAATTTTTAACTGTTATTCTTTAACTAGTAGGTAAATCAAATATGTTCCAAAAGACAAAGATAATACTATCAGAATATGGCACATCCCCAATTGAAAATTTACCCTGCAATAATGTATTTTAAAATTGGATCTCTGCAAACACAGTGAAAGCAGGGCCTGCCTACATATGATACATGAATATGTCTCATTCATGAATTGTTTGATGTGTATGAGTTTTGTGTCCTCAAATAAATCATGAGCTTACTGTGGGCAGCAGTCATACATACTTTCATGTATCATTTGATAAATAGCATAGTACTGGGAACAGAAGATTTTCAATATTGTAAATTGATTTGTTGATGGAGACAAAACAGCCATCTAGTAATAGACAAATTGGAACTCACAAGCACTAACCTCTGTAATTAGAAGAACATCAAGCTTATATTTAATTTTCTTAATTTTCTTTATTACATTGTCATTTGTCCTTTTCTCCTTTAATGTGAATGTAGACTAAAAATTAAACCAGGGTTACCATATGATAAAATAATGATCAGTGACATATGTCTCTCTAAATAGAGGGAAAATAATATAGTCTCATATCTATTTAAAAGGGAAAAAGTTCAAAACAGTCACAATATGTATATCTGTGTCTGTCTGTCTGTGTATATATATAATTTTCTATTTAATCCTATATAGCATGTCTCTTTAAGACTAAAACTTAGGGCCTCCCTGGTGGCGCAGTGGTTGAGAGTCCGCCTGCCGATGCAGGGGATACGGGTTCGTGCCCCGGTCTGGGAGGATCCCATATGCCGCGGAGCGGCTGGGCCCGTGAGCCATGGCTGCTGGGCCTGCGCGTCCGGAGCCTGTGCTCCGCAACGGGAGAGGCCACAACAGTGAGAGGCCCGCATACCACAAAAAAAAAAAAAAAAAAAAAAAAAAAAAAAAAAAAAAAAAAAAAAGACTAAAACTTAGAAAAGTTTAGTTTTCTGTGTTCTCCAGGATTAAAGACCATTTCAAAGATGATCTCTCTAAAGATTAGAATTAGGGTTAGTGTTTGGGTTGGGGAGTGGGTCAGGCTGAAATGTGAATTTCCTCTGTCTACACTTAACAGTGATACTTTATTTCCCAACTTATCACATTCTAGCTCCACTAGTGTTATATATTTCTCCAAGAAAAAAGAATACAATCTCTTCCTGTAGTGAAACATGCCCAAGTCCCTCTCTAAAAGAGTCCCTTACTAATCAAAATAAAAAGGATTTTTCATCATTGATTTTAAACTCCACCTCAGGCATTTAATTTGAACATGGCACAACCATATCCCTTTAACTATTGTTTAACTGTTAAATTCTTGACTCAAGGACAATCAGACTGAAATCTCATCCCGCTTTAGGCAGCTTCTGCTTCCATTCCTCACCCTACCTAACCAGATATATTTATTTACACTATTGCTTTCTCCCCAAATAAGTAGGTCATTTCTCTGAGCCCTATAATCATTGTGTTCATCTGCATATCTGGATCTTCTCCAGATGTTCCTTCAAACTGATCTTTTTCTTTTCAACTTTCTAAATTACATATTTTCTTAAAAATTTAAATGCAAGTTATGATGCTGGCTATGCTCTTATCTCATTCCAACAGAAACTGCCCAGACGACAGTGCCTGTTATAGGGAGAGCCCTAGGGAGAGTGCGAATTTGATGTACCATGGCTCCTGACCCAGGGGTTGGCTAGTGACCTATGACATGACCTGATGTGCAAATAAATGGGGATAATCAGAAGTCCATTCTCCGGAATTTGAATTAAAAAACAGAAGTAGGTGGCTCATAGAAGCAGGAAATTAAAGAATGTAAATCTCAGAAGCAAAAGATTGAGGCTTTTACAGGCAGAAACTTATGAGAGAAGCTCAGCTGCAAAGAACAAACAAAACAAAACTCAAACAAACAGGCAGAAGGAATAGTCTGGTGCAAATATACTCAAGTATAGGGGCACAAAAAGGAACAGAGTGATATGAATATATATCACTAGAGTTAACAGCCAAGAAAGGCTTCTGATAAGACTCCTAGCTCTGTGTGTTCTGGCTCTGGATTTGTGCTTCCCTTGAGGCCTTGCACATGTATGTGAATAAGTACTGCTCACCAACCTTTAATTCATTACCTTATCTTTACCTCCAGATTATAAGCATCCTGAGCTCTGAGGCCCTGTCTTAACTCTCTCTCTCTTCTCTGTCATCCAAACACCTAGCACTAAACAATATTTGACACTTAGAATATGCTCACTGACTGATTCAAAACAACTTTTGAGACTCTATAAAATCTTTATCCAGAAATACACAAGGTAATGATTCCAAATCTTGTTATTTCACTTTATAAAGTGACAAGGAGTGCAATTTAACTTCTAATAGGTTTATTTCCTCCTTTTTGTCATTATCATTAAGGCTTGACAATAATAACTCCAAGCATAGTGGGAGCCAAGTAACAGAAGAGTTTAATCCATAGGTATTTGAGTTTGATAAATGGCAAGAACCTGTCAAAACTTGTTTCTGCAAAGAAAAAAAATGCTATCCCTCAGATGTGAGAAGCAGGAGAAGAAAATGATACTCTTCACTTATTGTCTCTTCTCACCACTTACTCTTTCAAATGAAAAATACAAGGTCAGATTTTTTTAATGAAAAAACATTATAATAATTAATATAAAATCAGTCAAATGTGCTGGTTACAGGAAAATTTCAGAATAATTTCTTGGTGGTTCAAACTCTGTAGAGATGGATAAAAACAGAGGTAGTAATCCTCTTGAAATTTGAAGACAGTTATTAAGTTACCATTCAGCCTCCTCTTCTTTCAACTAAATATCAATCACTAGCTTCTTTAGAGTCTAGACAGGTCACATTTTTCATCCCTGTAATCACTGTGGTCGGTCTTTTCTGAACCAACCAATTTCTCCACATCCGTCTCAGGTAATTTTCATGACTTTACAACGGCTTATGTTTAATGGCAGAGCGAGCCAAAAGAATCAAAGATTTATTCGGCTCTTGTTGGCTTGTATTACAACAGTGACAGAATGTTCTGGCTTACAGACAAGGAGGAAGCAATAAATATAGCATGTCTGACCTTCAGGAAAGTTTTTGACTCTATTAGGAATACCATATTATTCAGCAAGCCAGAAAACTAATCATTTTCATTACATAATGGATGGGGACTCATAAGGCCTCAACCTTTCACTTCTAATCCTTGTAATCCTGAACCAAATAGAGTGGTCCCTGGTACCTATTCCTAAATCTTTGGGGAGAGTCTGACTGATGTCCTTTTTGGTGTTCTCTTGAAGTACAACCTCTTAGGCCCTGGGCTCTTCTCACTTATCTGTGGATGAACCAGATGTACTTCTCCATATTGAACTTTTCTGCTACTCTTCCTTATACTAAAATAATACTTTTATAGGTTTCACATAAATTTTACCTACAGGAATGGGGGTTGGGAGGGAAGATGGAGAAATAGAGAATAAAACAAATGGGGAAATTTCAAAACCACAAAGATAAGTTCTTAGTATCCCTGGAAGTTAACTCAACAACTTAAAATCTGAATTTGATTATCATAAATTTTAGTCATTATCTTGATCTGCACCTAAAACAGTCCCTTTGGGTGTCACTGACATTCACATGTTTCTACTAAGAAGCAACAAAGGTGAGGTATTGAATAACAACTTAGCACACCAAGGTTAATGTTGATTTTGGATTTGTGAACATTGGGCAAGATATTCCATTTTCTAGGCTTCATTCTTTCATTCAAACAACATATATTGAATACCCAGTATACCACATAGCTTCCTAAGACCTTGACCTCCTATACTTTACAAAACAAAGGAATTGATTTAATGACTCCAAAATGCATTCCACCTTTAAAAGTGTATTCCTTCTGGTATTATTGATATTTGAGGCCAAAGAAGTTGTGCTTGGTTACACCTTGACATCTTTATTTCTTTTCTGAGTATTTTTTTCTCTGCTCCCACTCTAAGGTGTTTCACTTTGCAATAATCACAAATTTTCAACTGAACTCAGTATGTATGAATGCTTAGCTAATTAAATGGTTCTCTTAAAGTAAAAACCCAGATTATACATCCTATAGCATAATCCATTCTAACTTGCCTAAGTATTGCTCTGGGTAGAGTGGAAAAAGTTACACTTTCACATTCTCAATATCTACTGATCAAAGAGCTTGCCTGAAAGCTTTGTCAGGGCAAGAGTTGGGTCTTAACACCTCTTTATGGCTCCCTCTATGATTAGCAGTGTCCATGGTACCTTGGCCTTACTCACTAATTTAGGAGAGGGCAGGATTTGAACCCAGGCTGCTGGGTCCACAGTTCATACCTCAACCACTGCCCCTAGGATGGAGTTAGGCCAGGTTTTCACCAGCCAGTTTAGACAATAAATGTCTCATTTATAGATACAGTAATGCCCTTTGCCTTATTGTATGCTGATTAATAAAATGAAACTTTTTGAAAATTAATATACTATGGACATGTGTTCAATACTGGAATTGATAGTATAAATAATTAGGATCAAAAGCATAACTTTTAACTCACAAAAGTACTAGTACAATGACAGAGATTATCTAGCAAGTTGAGACTACAGACTACTGTCATCTCACTGTCTTAGCTTCCTAATGATAAATTTAGTGCCATGCAAGAAATATACATTATACCCTATTGATGCAACAATACTTCACATAAATTTGATTTGCATGATGCTAATACCGTAAGTAAAGCAAAATAAGGCAAATATATTGTTTCATTTTTTAAAAAGTGATGAACAGCACTTTCTAGACTTATGTAAGCTTCCTGCATTTTATAACTTTTATAACAGGATGAATTAGCATGATATGGTGAAACATGATGGCAGATGCCAGAGAAAATTAAGACTTTATGGGCATAGAACTAAGAGGACTCCACATGTAGCATGGAAATAAGACAAATCACTGATTTTCTTTTTTTTTTTTTTTTTTTTTAAAATGAACTCAAGTGAGTGTTTTATTGCTGCTTCAATGGTGACTGTACAAAACAAAATAATTTCATTAATGTGAATGAAAAATGGAAAAAAGGCAAAGGACATGAACAAGTTGTTGATAGGAGAGGAAAAAGAAAAAGGGAAATATAACTAGTAATTTTAAAAATGTGAAGAAAATTACAATAAGATACTGTTTTACCATCAAATTGGCAAGGATTTCTTTTTTTCTTTAAAGAAACGTTCAATGCTGGCAATGATGCCATGAGATGGACCATTCTCATACACTGCTGCTGGGAGGGCATTTTGACACAAACATTTGGTAAAGTGTATCTAGAACCTTAAAAATATATAAACTCTTTAATCTTGTAATTTCATTTTATGGAAATAATCTTAAAGAGAGAAAGTACACTTATGCACAAATGTTCATAACAGCATTATTTTTTACAGCAAAACACTGTGTCCAGCAGTAAGAAAGCAGTTAACCATATTTTTTTTTTTTTTTTTTCACATTTTATTTTTTTTTTTATTTTTTTATTTTTTTATTTTTTTATTTTTATTTTTTGCTTTATCACAAATTTAATCAGTTATATGTATACATATGTTCCCATATCCCCTCCCTTTTGCGTCTCCCTCCCACCCTCCCTATCCCACCCCTCCAGGCGGTCACAAAGCACCGAGCTGATCTCCCTGTGCTATGCGGCTGCTTCCCACTAGCTATCTACCTTACGTTTGGTAGTGTATATATGTCCATGCCGCTCTTTCACTTTGTCACAGCTTACCCTTCCCCCTCCCCATATCCTCAAGTCCATTCTCTAGTAGGTCTGTGTCTTTATTCCTGTCTTACCCCTATGTTCTTCATGACCTTTTTTTTTCTTAAATTCCATATATATGTGTCAGCATACAGTATTTGTCTTTCTCTTTCTGACTTACTTCACTCTGTATGACAGACTCTAGGTCCATCCACCTCATTACAAATAGTTCAATTTCATTTCTTTTTATGGCTGAGTAATATTCCATTGTATGTATGTGCCACATCTTCTTTACCCATTCATCCGATGATGGACACTTAGGTTGTTTCCATCTCCGGGCTATTGTAAATAGGGCTGCTATGAACATTTTGGTACATGTCTCTTTTTGAATTATGGTTTTCTCAGGGTATATGCCCAGTAGTGGGATTGCAGGGTCATATGGTAGTTCTATTTGTAGTTTTTTAAGGAACCTCCATACCGTTCTCCATAGTGGCTGTACCAATTCACATTCCCACCAGCAGTGCAAGAGTGTTCCCTTTTTTCCACACCCTCTCCAGCATTTATTGTTTCTAGATTTTTTGATGATGGCCATTCTGACTGGTGTGAGATGATATCTCATTGTAGTTTTGATTTGCATTTCTCTAATTAGTAAAGATGTTGAGCATCCTTTCATGTGTTTGTTGGCAGTCTGTATATCTTCTGTGGAGAAATGTCTATTTAGGTCTTCTGCCCATTTTTGGATTGGGTTGTTTGTTTTTTTGTTATTGAGCTGCATGAGCTGCTTATAAATTTTGGAGATTAATCCTTTGTCAGTTGCTTCATTTGCAAATATTTTCTCCCATTCTGAGGGTTGTCTTTTGGTCTTGTTTATGGTTTCCTTTGCTGTGCAAAAGCTTTTAAGTTTCATTAGGTCCCATGTGTTTATTTTTGTCTTTATTTCCATTTCTCTAGGAGGTGGGTCAAAAAGGATCTTGCTGTGATTTATGTCATAGAGTGTTCTGCCTATGTTGTCCTCTAAGAGTTTGATAGTGTCTGGCCTTACATTTAGGTCTTTAATCCATTTTGAGCTTATTTTTGTGTATGGTGTTAGGGAGTGATCGAATCTCATACTTTTACATG